>NW_005871144.1:1491076-1577808 GCF_000147115.1 Myotis lucifugus | reverse complement strand
ATAAATAAATCTTAATGAAAATAAGTGGCATAGTCACAAAGGTGTGAAAACCAAGCACTAAGGAATGGCTTAATGGTATCTGTTTCAAGCAGTTTTCTCCACTGGTTAAAATAAGTCGACTTTGACTGCTACACCACTCACTATTGCTAAGTTTATTAAACTGTCCATATCAATTTGCATGTTTATCTTTTGTTAGTGTAGATAGACCAAAAAATACATTTTTGAAAATCATTCATTCAATAAACATTTACTGAGCACCTACTTCATAATTATGCTGTACGCTGATGAATGACTGTGAATAAAACAGACATGATCATGCATATCTTACAGTCTAACAGGAGCTCAATTGTCTTTATTTGAAACTAGAGGCCCGGTGCACAAAAATTTGTACACTCGGGGGGAGGGTCCCTCAGCCTGGCCAGTGTCCTCTCCCAGTCTGGGACCCCTCGGGGGATGACCACCTGCTGGCTTAGGCCCGCTCCCCAGGGGATTGGGCCTAAGCTGGCAATCAGACATACCTCTGGCAGCCTGGGAGCCCTCGGGGGATGTCCATTTGCCAGCGGGGAGCAGTAGGACATCCTTAGCGCTGCTGAGGAGGCGGGAGAGGCTCCCACCACCACCACTGTACTGGCAGCCATCAGCCTGGCTTGTGGCTGAGCAGAGCTCCCCCTGTGGGAGTGCACTGACCACCAGGGGGCAGCTCCTGCATTGAGTGTCTGCCCCCTGGTGGTCAGTGTGTGTCATAGTGACCAGTCATTCCCAGTTGTTCTGCTGTTAGGATCAGTTTGCATATTACCCTTTTATTATATAGGATAGAGGCCTGGTGCATGGGTGGGGGCCAGCGGGTTTGCACTGAAGGGTGTCCCGGATCAGGATGGGGGTCCCGTAGGGGTGCCTGGCCAGCCTGGGTGAGGGGCTGATGGCTGTTTGCAGGCTGGTCAAGCCCCCCCCCGCAGTGGGGACCCTCACCCCATGGAGGTTTGGCCAGTCTGGGTGAGGGGCTGAGGGCTGTTTTCAGGCTGGCCAAGCCCGCCAGCGATGGATGCTCCCAGCCTCTCCTTTTTTTCTTTTTTCTTTTTTATTCTGGGATTTATTTACCTTCTATAATTGAAACTTTGTAGCCTTGAGAGGAGCTCAGAGCCAGCCAGGGTGAGCGAGAGGGAAGCTTGGCTTCCTCCATCGCCAGGGGCAACCCAGCCTCCTGCTTGCTCCAGCTCCATGGCCACGACCGGCTGAAAGCAGGTATCTGGGGTTTATTTATCTTCTATAATTGAAACTTTGTTGCTTTGAGTGGAGCTCACAGCCGGTGGCAGGTGGGAAGCTTGGCTTCCTCCATCATTGGGGCAACCAAGCCTCCTGCTTGCTCCAGCTCCATGGCTGCTGGCCGCCATCTTGGTTGGGTTAATTTGCATATAGTCACTCTGATTGGCTGGTGGGCGTGGCTTAAGGTGTAGCGAAGGTATGGTCAATTTGCATGTTTGTCTTTTGTTAGTGTAGATATGAAAAAACATATCTTTAAATATTGGCTAATTTGTCCCCACAAACCAATCGTGTTTTTCTTCTCCATTTACCAATGTAGTACTATAATTTCTTAGAAGTACAAAAAGAACTGAATGAAAGAAAGGTGGATATTGTGACCTTTTGTGTCACAATAGATACCAAATCATCAATATATTGTCGAACACGAATAACAGAGAACAACAAAATCAAATTCTGTCATCGTAAAGCTTTCTCAGAATTTTCAAAATGGTTACACTATTATCAATAAGGTTCATCTTCTGAAACAACAGTACTTAACTTAGAATCTGGGATATTCTGTGTTTCAAAAGTACAGTATTAATAAATGACTACTTTATTGATTCATTTAAAAGAAATGCCACTAAACTTACATTATCTGTCTTAGTTGCACACAAAAGAAGAGATTTTGGCAAGTACTGATACAACTGTGTAGGAGGGAGATTAATGGAGAGCAAATTGGAGAGTAATTAATCAAGCTGCATAAGAAAGTGAGAAGAAAAAACAAGATGCAAGATTTGACAGGAGAATTCTAAGCTCTTTGTACTTGGCACCAGTCAAAAACATTTTTTTAAAAGAAGCATAATAGGGCTAAAAAGTTCATGAATATGCTCCAATTAATCTGTATGTGCACTGAAATGCTTTTTAGTTTGGTTCATTTAAATCTGAAATTCCCTTCCCCATTGATGTCAGCTAGTTAGCCAAGATGGTACAATACCGTTATGATCACTGCAGCGCACATAATTTAGATTTATCTCTTTGGGGACTCGGCTCCACCCCCTGCTAGCTAATATGCTCACCATGTTTAATGATGCAAAAAATTTCCCTGAGTACAGGTTATTTATCTTTATCAGTGGCTGCGTTTGGCTGGCTGTCTGTTATCAGCCAGGATATTTGTTCCTAAATGGTTGGTTCTCATCCATATTCCAGGACAATCGTCAGGCCCATGTTATCACTCAGATTTGCAATAAAAGTGTTTTAGTTCTTTAGATACACCTTAGTAATACTGATTTATAACTTTGAAACACCTGAAATTATGATTCAGTCTATGAACCCTGAAATCACTGTCGTTAAATACAAAATCAATCTGAAATCTGAGAAAGAATTTTCTTTGGTGGAGTTTGGAGAATATGTAATAAATAATACAGAAATACCAGTATATAAGAAGAAAACCAAGTTATAAATGACTTTTAAGTAATAATGTGAAGAAAAACTGAAGAATAATAAACAGGGGATCCAAAGAAATAGAATAGTTAATAATCAGTGACCATTATCACCATCCCCCCAAAATTAAATGAAGAAAATGAAATCAAGAGTCCTTACAAGATAATGAAAAAATATAGGCAACTGGTACCCTCCCCTAAACCTAAACCCAAAGATGCCAGAATTGAGGGGCATATTGGTAGTTCTGAGAATATAGTATTTTTTTTTAATGGCAAGAAAACTCTAGGAAGATAGAAGATTTCAAAGTACAAGTGCATAATAATTCTTTAGGAACAGTCTAGATGTGAAGGGGAATTTTTTATTTGCGCTCTTTTTTCTCTTCAGTGTGCTTTGGTGGATCACTGCCCACCCATTTCCTAAGCAAAACAGACACACAGCACTGTCAGCAGCCTAGCCCAGGTGAGTGCGCGTGGCAACAACAGGGCAGGGGCTCTAGCTGGCTAAGGTAGGAGGTGAATAACATTGAGAGGCAGACACTCCCCTTCACGCTGTGGTTTCTAGGTAATTCAAGTACATAACAGTGTCAATGGGAAGGTCAAGGAAATTTCCTGAGGCCCAGAGGGTTCTAATGGGATGTGGCAAGCTGAGTGTGGTCTAGCCCTACTGTAAAGGCAGAGGTTCTTTGCACAAGGCAGGTCCCACCCACCTCATATTCCTAAACTCACAAATAGGAGGTCATGCAAGTGTCTGGGTTTTAGCATTCCCCATCCCTATCAGCAAGAGAAAATGTATATAATCAGCCAAAGTTACTACTAATTTAAAGACTAAGAATTTTTGGGAAAAATAAAGACCACTGAAAAGCCCAATTCCTATTAAAAAAAACAACAACAAACAACCAAAAAAGAAAAACCCAATTAACTGAACAAACTATTAGAAAAACTACTAGTATATCAAAACATATTTATTATATGCTAAGAATAGAAAAAAACTTTTGTTAATTTGAAAAAAGCTATATGCCAAAATTTATAGTAAAGTTATATAAAATATAAAAACTTTAATTCACCCTTCATAATAGAACAAGATAAATATTTCAAATATCTTTTTTTCAATTCTAAAATGTAGAAATAAAATTATAATTTTTAGATAATCTGACCATCTACATAAAAAATTCTATAGAAGCAACACTTGCCAGATAAAATTCAATAAAATTCAATGTTATTCCTCCAGATCAACAATAATCAAATAAAAACATAGGTATTAATCATGATGTAAATAAAACTATTAAATATCTAGACATTATCCTAATGAATAATGCCTATGATTTTTAGAACAAAAGTTTTAAAACTCAAAAGATCCAAAGAAAAAAAGAAATAGTATGTTCATGCATGGGATGAAAATTCTATTTAAATTAACTTATAAATATATTACTAATCAAATTGTATAGGAAATTTCTAAGCAAACCAACAAATTATTAAAATTTATATGGAAAAATAAAGATCCATAAATAACTAAGTCAATTCTGAAAAAAAAAGATAAATAACTCATCTCACATATCAAGGAATTCTATAGAGCCCTAGGAACAATTTTTAAGTAATAACAACAGACTACTAAGGCTGGCTCATACAAACAGAAGAAATGGAAAATACTAGAAATTTCTAAAACCAACCCATGTAAGTATGGAAACTAAAAGGTAGCACCACAAACCAGGGGGAAGTGAATTAATAGTATTGGGGGGAAAAAGACTCAATTTGAAGAAAAATAAACCTAGGTCCCTATCTCACTTCATATATAATGGAACACCTTGTAGATTAATAAATGCAAAAGGTAAAACACTAAAGAAGAAAAAAGATAAAAGGAAGGACACTTGCTCCATGACCGTCTTTAACAAGACTCCAAAATTACATAACCCAAGGTGAAAAATGAAATGATTTGACAATCAAAATTTTCTAAAATTTTAAGAAAAATGATATATTTGCAAGGACATAGAGAGATGCATTATAATGGGTCCCTAGGTGGGGAGGAAATGGATATGGGTATCATGAATCAAGAGCAAACAAAACAGGACAAGGGGCTCATTGTCTGAGGCAGTGTGTCATGAGTCCAGGAGATGAACAACTTAGTCCCTGGACCCAAGGTCTGAAGGGAGAAAGGAAGTCAGGGAGAGAAAAATGGAAGATCAAGGAACCACTCTGTCAAGCTTCATTTATACCCAGAATGCCCCAATATGCCCCTTGTTATACATTGTTTTGGGTTCAGCCTCCACTGGTCTCTCTCTCTCTCTCTCTCTCTCTCTCTCTCTCTCTCTCTCTCTCTCCTTTCCTCCTTCCCTGCCCCCTCCCTCTCTCACACACACTTTCTTGTCTGAAAGTCACACCCTTTTGCTTACAAGCCCCATTAAGCTGCCAATAGGCAGACAAAGCACCATAAGTCCTGAGACTGCATATATTGCTGTAGAAATGGAGGTACACTGAAAGAGCACATAGGTAAGAATTTCCACATTACACAGTGGACTGCATCAAACAATACATTCAAAAGTACTATTCCCCTCTGCACAAACCATGAAATCTGGTAGCAATGTTTTTAGATGAACCATGCTTACAAAACGATTGTGATTTTGGAGGGTACATTATAAGTAAAATTCTTTATTATAAGACTTTTCAAGGGGTAATTCAAAATGGTTATGACTCTTTCAAATGTCAAGGTCATGCAAAATGAGGAAAGATTAAGAAACAGTTACAGATTGGAGGACAGCAAGGGAACATGATGATTTAATGCATCATCGTTTCCTGAACTGGGTCCTGGGACATCCCCCGAACTCATATTACTGTTTTGCCTCATTTCTTATTATAACTCAAATGATAATATAGAATGAAGCACTTTTTTCTACTTGGGGTTTCTTCCCTAACGCCCTGCACATGCTCCCAAACCTAGAATTACGGGTTCAAACCCCCTGTAATCGCTTTCCTGCAATCTAAATATTCCACCTTTTTCAAGGCACAGCTCAAGTTCCAAATCTCCCAGGATACTTCCTGATTAACACAGCCCATGATTTTTATTAGAGCGTAGAAGTTCCGAAAGCAATTCAAATCTGCATCATGCATTCTATTTTTGAATTAATTGTATATTATATTTCACTTGTCTCTAGATGTTTCTTGACGTTATCCTTCAACATCCAAATTACATTTTGAAATCCTTGAAGCCAGGGTTATCTCCCAGTTTTTGGTGTGTGTGTGTGTGTGTGTGTGTGTGTGCATGAGCATGTGTTTTAATCTTCTACAGCACCTAGTCTGTCACCAGCTGTGCAAATACCATGTAATGAATTGGTTTTCCCCCCCACTATATCATTGCTGGGAATGATATCCAAATATCATTTGGATTGGTATTTGTGAAGGGAAATAACATACGTGATGAAAATTAAGTGCAGTTTTCAACAAAGTTCTTATTGCCATTTGGTAAAAACAAAATTCTGTTTGAATTATGATGAAAACACTTGAGTGAAACAATTTCCACAGGAAGCTGTTAGCCTGCTGAAACATGGAAAAATACAGATCACACTGGAATGGAATTTAGTCGTGTACTCCCTGATTCAACTACTTAGATAATGTACTTTCATTTAAATCAGCAGCTAAGCCCAAGAGAGGTAATGTTATTTCATACACAGGTGTAACGAGCCATTAATCAGTGGCACCGGTAATATTAAAAAGGATAAAGGGATGCTGAGAAGCACTTGCTTAGTTACACTGACACACACCATATGGCCTCCAACAGCACTGTCCAGGGGAAAGTCTACTTTTCCCAAAGTTTTTAATCCCATCAACATATGTGCTCTCCCCACTTCAACATTTCTCCTGACTCAGCCACCATGGGGTAAAATGTGGGCCATTGCAACCCCCAACCTTTTTCTCAAAAGCTCTTGAATCTATGATGGTTTATGTTCCTTCCAGAAGGAAGCTGGATTCTTGCCTCATCATGTAAAATGATCTTGTCTCCAGTTATACCTGAAACTAGCATCTTTATAAAATGCTAGCTTCACATTCTGATTTTGGTATATGTGCTGCCAAAGTGAGCACAAGACGTTGTCAACCCAAGTTAAATAAGCACGTTTTTGGCAAATTAATAATTATACATTTTTTATAATTTATATATTAGCATCAGGAAAAAAAAACTCATTGTTTAGAGACTCTGCAAAAAGAAAAATCAAACAAAGGCTGTAAATGTGCATACTTGCATGGAGGGGAAGCAAAAGATGAGAGTTTAGATGTTGTGGGGAGCTTATTAACCTACTTAAGGCAAGTCCTAAAATATCTCAGTTAATTAACATGATTAGATGTTGGCTACAGGCTATAGTCTATCATAAGGAATACTGGCCCTGGCCTGCAGTGTTTCTCCTCTCCTGAGAAACATAATCCACCTTCCCTCTGACAGTCTGATCTGTCTTCTGTTTGCCACTTTCCTTTGAGACAGTCTGCAGAACAGCCCTTGTCTTGTGGTCTTCGCCAAGCCACCTGGAACATGCTCCATTTACTTTTGGCAGAGTAAGGTTAAAAGGAGACCGTGAAGTTGCCCTCCTATATGACAGGTGATTACAACTGTTATGCCATCAGACTCCCCATGATATATTCCTTCCTCTAAGCCAAGGACTTAGACTAGCAGAACAAGGCCACTTACACCAGTAGGTATGTTGTAATGGCTACTTGACATGTAAGATGCCAGCATTTAAAAAAATCAGGTGACTTTATATAAAAGTACAGATTTCTGATCTCTTTTGAAAAATTATAGCATAGTCAAAATTCTACCATATTCCATGCATCAGCATCAGGAGGAATGCCCCTTTTGTCTCCCTCATAATGAGGCTGAGTTTCAGTTGCCAATTACTACTGAGTTTGTGATGTGGTTTTTGTTACCTCTAATAAACTTGATTCACTACATTCCATGCTTGGGA
This sequence comes from Myotis lucifugus, assembly GCF_000147115.1. Lineage (NCBI taxonomy): Eukaryota > Metazoa > Chordata > Mammalia > Chiroptera > Vespertilionidae > Myotis > Myotis lucifugus. The sequence continues at coordinate 1,570,187 of NW_005871144.1, read as the reverse complement.
CCTGCTGAAGGCATTTTTGTTTCTGACTTCTGACCATGACTATAAATCAGAGACTCTGAAAGTCAGAGATTCAGCCATTAGATTGTAAGGGTCAGGTGGGCAGGGTCAAGAAAATCTACTTTGATCACTACTGTATTCCAGCACTTGCACAGCATTTGGGACAAAGTAGGGGCGAAATATATGTTGGATGAATGAACCTAATAATAGGGATAATGTTTTCTCTCTAATTTTCATCTCCTTGCTCAGGTACGATGTTATGGGTTGAATTGTGTCCCTCTCAAATTCATATTCAAAGCCTAACTTTCAATATTTCAGAATGTGACCTTATTTGGAGATAGGATTTTTAAAGATATTATCAAGTTAAAATGAGAGAATTAGGGAGACTTTAATCCAACATGACTGGCATCCTTATAAAAAGGGAAATTTGAAGACATATATGCACACAGGGAGACCACCGTGTGAAGATACAGGAGGAGATCGGGGCAATGCTTCTACAAGCCCAGGAATGCCAGTGATTGCCAGCAAAGCACCAGAAGCTACCAGTGGTTCTCAACCTTCTGGCCCTTTAAATACAGTTCTTCATGTTGTGACCCAACCATAAAATTATTTTCGTTGCTGCTTCGTAACTGTAATGTTGCTACTGTTATGAATCGTAATGTAAATATCTGATATGCAGGATGGTCTTAGGCGACCCCTGTGAAAGGGTCGTTCGACCGCCAAAGGGGTCGCGACCCCCAGGTTGAGAACCACTGATGCTAGACCAAGGAATGGAACAGATTCTTCCTCATAGAATTGTGAAAAATAAATGTGTGTTGTGTAAGCCACCTGGTTAGTGGTACTTTGTTACAGCATCCCTAGAAAACTAATACATAAGAAAATTAACACTTTACCTTAGCCAGGTTGTACTTTCAGCCTCCCTATAAGACCATGCTTCCCTACTCCATAGTGCTACTGGATCACACCTTACCCTTAATTATTCAAGACATGGGGAAGTCAATTTGTTTAAATCTCTCATTAGCAAGAACCTGTCATCCTTATTATCTGTTTCCACCTAACTCCAAAGTGAATATTAGAGAATTCTTAGAAATCCCTGAGATATTCATGCCTTGAGGCCTGAGTTGTGTGTGCATTTTTAGGTATAATCTGTGCATATTTTTCAGGAGGAGAAAAGGGGATGACTATATTGGTGCATCATGAGGATGATAAAGGGTGAATCTGTGTCTGCCTTTGAGCATTTTTGTCCATTTATTAAAACACACTATTGGTTTCATTGGGCTGAGGAGAGTGGAAAATTTCAGCAAAACCTTGAGATTTTTTTGTAACCTTTATGGGCTTTTTAAATTTCTATTCGTTATTCAGGCTTTTCATTTTTAGACTAATTTTTATCATTCATACCTCCTCAAATTATTTAGCAGCATTTTAGAAATATTAAATTTTTTCTATCACTAAATGGAATGCTCAAAAGCAAACTGGTCACAAATGAATGTTTCCAATCACTAAATAAATATTTGAATATTCAGCTAATTTCCTTACCCCCAGTTTTATCAGCTTTTAGCATTTTTGCATACTAAAATTTCAGCAAATAATTACTTCTCCCAGTATTTATACATGTTTCTACATGTTCTTTAAATTTCAGCAGTCATCATAAAACTTTCTTTATTTAAAAATATACAACAAAATATGCAGAAATGGTTAAAGGTTATTAGTGTGAAGATGGCATTAAGATTTTAAGTGTTATTTTAACATTTAAATGTGAATAAATAGTGAGCCATAGTTCTCAGGATCATCTTGATTAATCACAGATATTATTTTACCATTCATCTTAAACATCCAATTTAGAATCACAAACTGAGTTTTGCTTATTTCAAACAATCACTTTATAAAGGTCAAGCATGGCTTAGTGGTTGATTATTGTCAACGTAAAAACAATGACAGCTATTCTTTTACTTTGATCTTTGAATGGGTAAAATGAACATCACCAGCCAAGTATTTTTAAGTTATCAAATAATGACTAAAAGTATTCTGTTTTTATCATATTCCTGCTTCTGCAGTTTAATAGACTAATAAACAGCTTCCAAATTTATCAATAATAGATGTAGGAAGAAACCATGGAAGTGAAAAATAAGAAATAAAAATATGCCATAATTGGTTTGAATACACTAGTTTTTAAATCTACCTAAACGGTTCTAGGTGAAACCTAAGTAATAGTTTTTTCCAAATTTGACAAGCCTAATATGACAAAATGAAAACTGAAAGTCAGTGTGAAATTCTGTGCCTCTTAGTTAAGTGAATGACATGCAAATTATAACTTAAGCCTGGATATCTTGAATCTATTATTATATAGTCAAAATCTGAAGCATAATAGTCTTGCAGGCCTAGAAGCAGAGCAGGGACTCAGTGATTCAGTGAGCCTGAAGATAAAATGATAATCACCTTAAAGTGACTCTGGGAGGCTTCTCTGGGAAATGAACAAATGCATCATCTTCAATGATTAGGGAAGTTAAAAGAAAGGAATACTTGAAAGAGATGCTTATTCTGTGGTTTCTGGACTCTTAATTTAAGAAAGTCAGAACATATTCAAGTGAACACAATCATTTGTAAAATATAGACTTAGATCAATAAAAATTTTAGAAATTTGAAAGCAAAAACGGACATTTTCCATACATACATGTTACAGAAAAACAAGGACACTTTGAAGATCATTTCTTATAATATAGCCCAAACTTGTTGAAATATGAGTGATAATGGGATGATGGCTGTCATCTTGGGGTACCACTATGGACCCCTAAAGAACATCCTCCAGAGTCTAGCCACACTAGCAAATGAGAACTCTCAAGCAATATTTACTTTGAAAGAAACTTCTATTGGGGGAAAATAATATAAAGCAGCATTTTCAAGAAGTGAAGAAGTGGAAAAATAAAAATTTCAGCTAAAATGTTTAGACCATTATGGGAATTGGCTCGCTTTAATATGCTTTTCAATTCTGAACACATTGGCAATGTTCAAAACACATTACAAAAGTAATAGCATGGTAATGGAGTTGGGAATCCTGTAAAGGTTACAAAGAATTCAATTTATAAATCAAAATGCTTAAAACTCAAACTTGGGCCAATTGCCTTAAAGTATTGAATTTTCACTACAGTGAATAAGACAAGGATCTCATAACCATGAGAATAAGCAGTGACCAAAAAGCCTAAGGCCTACTTTAAACTGTTTAAACTCTTAGTTATTCTTTCTCATTCCTTTAAAAAAGTGTTTTCCTGCATTTTTCAGTGAAATCTAAGCTCAGAGACAGAGAACCAAGATGGCGGCATAGGTAAACACCTATACTTGCTGCCTCTCACAACCACATCAAAATTACAACTAAAAGGCAGAACAACTACCACCCAGAACCACAGGAAAGGTGGCTGAGTAGAAGTTCCACAACTAGAGAGGTGAAGAAAGCTCATTGAGACTGGTAAGAGGTGCAGAGGTGCAGAAAGTGCTGGCACTTGGATGTGCTGCTCTTTTAATCGGGAGGGAGAAACAAGCTCCCACTTGCTCTGAACTCCAGTTCCGGGTGAGATTCTGGGGGACCCAGACACATACGGGGAGAAACTGGACTGTCTGGCATCGGGACAGGAACGCAAGGGTGGCTTTCTCTCAGAGGTGCTAGCAGCGATCACTGTTCCTGCATGGGGGTGCTGGATGCAGAGACCTGGGGACCTCTCTGGTACAGGGCTGACTGGCAGTCATTCCTGTTTGCTCCGCCCTGGTGATTCCCAGAGACCCTGCACCACCCAATTTACAACCCCACCCAAGCTGTGCACATCAGCTTTTTCATATGAATGGCCTGTCCTTTCTCACCTAAAACCTGTCAAACTGCAGCTGGATCGGAGAGCCCCAGAGCTTCCAAAAGAAGGCCCAAGGCCCAGCAGCAGCAGCCTGCCTTGCTTCACAGCTGGGCCTTGTTGGGGCACTTCCAAACCCCATACAAAAAGGAGGAATCTGCAGATGTCTCTGTAGCTCCTGCTAGGCGGCCCCAGACAGTGGCTGACCTTGTACCTCCTTGGAGATCCAAGAGCCAGTGTACCCAGTGGTCAGAGTGAGACCATACCAGATTACAACTCTTCACATCCATAAGAGACACACTCAAGGGGCAGACTCAGTGAGTACCAAAGCCCCATTGAAGCAAGTCCTGCCCCATAAGGTTGTCTCTTGCACAACAGATCTTCCAGTGTAGACACAGCTGGTCATCACAGCCAATTGGCCTGCAGGTCAATTCCTCCCAGTGATACCAACAGCAATCAAGGGTTAACTACAACAAGACTGTGCAAAGAGCACACAAAGGGGTGCACCAAGAGCGTCCACCTCAGGTGACTGGGGAGGCTGAGCCACTGGGCCCTATAGGACACCTATCATACAAGGCCACTCTATCAATTCAAGGAGACTTAGCAGCTACCCAGTACATAGAAACAAACACAGAGAAGCAGCCAAAATGTGGAGACAAAGAAACAAGTCACAAATGAAAGAAATGGAGGAAAGCAAAATACTGGATATAGAGTTCAAAATCACGGTTATAAGGTTACTTAAGAATCTTGTAGAAACCTCCGAGAAATATAGTGAGACCCTCAAGGATATGAAGAAGGACCAATCAGAAATTAAGCATACACTGACTGAAATAAAGAATAATATACAGAGATCCAACAGCAGACTAGAGGATCGCAAGAATCAAGTCAAAGATTTGAAATACAAAGAAGCAAAAAACACCCAAAGAGAAAAGAAAAAAGAAAAAAGAATACAAAAATATGAAGATAGTGTAAGGAGCCTCTGGGACAACTTCAAGTGTACCAACATACGAATTATGGAGGTGCCAGAAGAAGAGAGAGAGCAAGATATTCAAAACCTATTTGAAGAAATAATGACAGAAAACTTCCCCTACCTGGTAAAAGAAATAGACTTACAAGTCCAGGAAGCACAGAGAACCCCAAACAAAAGAAATCCAAAGAGGACCACACCAAGACACATCATAATTAAAATGCCAAGGGCAAAAGACAAAGAGAGATTCTTAAAAGTATCAAGAGAAAAACAGTTAGTTACCTACAAGGGAGTACCCATACGACTGTCAGCTGATTTCTCAACAGAAACTATACAGGCCAGAAGGGAGTGGCAAGAAGTATTCAAAATGATAAATAGCAAGAACCTACAACCAAGATTACTCTACCCAGCAAAGCTATCATTCAGAATTGAAGGTCAGAAAAAGAGCTTCACAGACAAGAAAAAGCTAAAGGAGTTCATCACCACCAAACCAGTATTATATGAAATGCTGAAGGGTATTCTCTAAGAAGAGGAAGAAGAAAAAAAGGCAAAGATAAAAAATTATGAATGACAAAATGACAACAAATACATATCTATCAACAAGTGAACCCAAAAATCAAATGAATAAAAAACCTGATGAACAGAACAGACTGGTGAATATAATAGAATCAGGGGCATGGAAAGGGAGCAGACTGACAATTCTCAGGGGGAATGGGTTGTGGGGGGGTGCAGGAAGAGATTGGACAAAGAGCTTACACCTATGGATGAGGTCAGTCGGGGGGGGGGGTCTGGTGTGGGGTGGGAACCGGGTGGAGGAGAGCTATGGGGGGAAAAAAGGGGAACATCTATAATAATCTGAACAATAAAGATTTAAAAAGAAATCTAAACTCAGAGATTAGAAAATATGAGGATTTCATAATAGTCAAATATTTGTGAATGTTGGAAAAATAGAATAGTCTATAGAAAGAAGGATGGCACTGGAATTACATGATCCAATATAATCATCAGGATTGTAATTAAACAAAAACAAAATGAAACAAACAAAAAAAACCCAACACAGAACATTTTAGTTTTAAAAACAGTAAAATTATTCTGTTATTTAATTTATTTTAAATATCTTAAATGCAGTCTTATAGAGAGAGAATTATTTTCTTTAACACATATGGTTTAAGACTTTCTAAAAACCAAATGTGTTGGGGCTGTTTGACAAAGAAGCAATGTATAATATGAGAAATTTGAAGTGAAGCATTCTCAAAGTAAAATAAAAAAAAGGGTGTTAAGCCTGGCCGCTGTGGCTCAGTGGTTGAGCATCGACCTATATGAACCAGAAGGTCACGGTTCGGTTCCCAGTCAGGGCACGTGCCCGGATTGTGGGCTTGATCCCCAGTGGGGGACGTGCAGGAGGCAATTGATCAATGCATCTCTCTTATCATTGAGGTTTCTATCTCTCTCTCTCTCTCTCTCTCCCTCTCCCTTCCTCTCTGAAATAAAAAAGGGGGGTGGGTGGAGGGCGTTGAAATAACTCTTCTAATTAAGCAAAAGGAAAACATTAATCTCACTGCTAAGAATCACCCCACTCCATATATGAGATAGCTTTTTTATTCCTCTTTCAATAGATATTAATACAGGGCAACTGAGGCAGAGGATAAAGGAAGGCCACCCTTTACTAGTACATTCTGCTAGGGAGTGAGAAAAAAATGTATATAACTTCAAGATTAGAAAAACTTCTGACTTCCGGTCTTACCTAGCATTTTGTAGTTACACTAGGATGTGTACACTCAAAAATAGATTCCTCGCCCTGACCGGTTTGGCTCAGTGGATAGAGTGTCGGCCTGTGGACTGAAGGGTCCCGGATTCGATTCCGGTCAAGGGCACATACCTTGGTTGTGGGCACATCCCCAGTGCGGGGTGTGCAGAAGGCGGCTGGTCGATGTTTCTCTTTCATCGATGTTTCTGACTATCCCTCTCCCTTCCTCTCTGTGAAAAATCAATAAAATATATTAAAAAAAATAGATTCCTCATATAAAAGGAAATTCAAGGAGAGATTTAAACATCATTTCTGGAATGTGTTCAGGATTTAGAGTATTTCTCATTGCAAAAAATCATCCATCTATTTAATCTGATTGCATGCAATTGGGACAATTTTATTCCCAAATTTATAATATGTAATAATATAGAATTAATATCATAGGCACAATTGTCCATTAAAAACAAAAACAAAATGCTGAACTAAGATAGATAGCTTTATCCTAATTCCCATTGCATTCACTTGATTTGTAAATTTTGTTATTTCCTAAGACAATCATGTAAGTGAAAGTATTTATCAAAAGTTTAAGAGAAAATGTCCATATTTTATGCATACATACCAAGCACTATTCTCAGAACTTTGTGCCTATCAATTCATTTAATATCTCAACAATCCTAAGACGTAGATCTTAGTATTAGCCCCATGTTATAGATGAGGAAACAAAGGAGAGAGATATAAATTCAAATAATTATATCCATTAAAGTAATACTTTCAAAAATGGGGACGATATTTTCAAAAATGTTACTTAGTTAAGCAATATAATATCTATAGGTCAGTATGTGGAATAATAGCCCATAACTTAAGAATTACTGGTTTAAACAACAATTAATAATGTTTAGAGAGAACGTTATCAAATAGACAAGTAGTTATTACATGTAATACATTTTTTATTTTGAAAGTTTTGCAGTTTATTTGAAAAAAAAGAGCTTTAACTTTTATATTTAAAAAGACAGTAGCCTTGAAAGTTACTGCTTAGAATCTTAATCTTAAGCCTTGTCTTAGGCTGAGAACTTCACTCTAGTCCTCATAGCTCACCTTGTCCTCTCTGAAGCCCAAGTATCTCAGGAAAAATAAATAGCCTCTAGAATATGTCTTAAAAATCAAACTGAAAGTTCTCAAAATATTAAAGCAAGTCAAACTCTAAAATACATTTATTCTCAAGAGAGCTCAGATAGGTAAATTTTATGGTCATAGGATGCTAATAAGATACACAGCAAAGTCCATGAAAAATAGCGAGTCAAGACATTTTGAAAGTAAAATGCAAAAAGGAAAGGCTGTTGATATCCAGATTATATTTGGGATAGTGCTTTGTGCATTTGAACTACTCAAATATTTACTGCATGAAGTACATGCATGAATAATGGAGAATGAAAACCAAGTCCCCTTTACTAGGTAAGAAAAGTACAAGTACAAGTCATTCTGAGAAACTACTCTTTCCCCAAAAGAATATCTTTATTATGTCTGGAGAGCCGGATGCCTAATGTGAACAACAACCAAAATCACAACAAAAATGACCAACCCCTGCTCATCTGGGAACAAGGTTCACATGTTGTACAGAGAGAGTCATTAAGAGTTCCAGTTGATGCTGTCGGTGTTATGGACATTAATTACTAAGAAATTGTTTCAATTAGTGGTCAAACTGGTTATGATTTTTTTAGGATTAAAAAAGAAAGTCGCCTCTTTTAGTTCCAAGTTTGTATACTGTCCCTTACGTAATGTTTCAGACATGTATTTTAAACTAGAATGCTAATCTAGTTAAATAATAGGTCTACATAACAGAACCCCACACTCTTATAAAGTACATTTTAACAGAAACTAAAAGTGTTATAACTATTCATTCAATTCTCCAAATGATTTTATGTGTCATTAGTTAATTAATTCAATAGATAGTTTGGGAAATTTTTCACCTTTATATGACTTATCTTGGGCATATACAATTATAATAGATTTTTAAGGTATTACATTCTTGAAAGAACAATGATTGTGTATGTGTACATGGATGATGAGACCTGAGGATTATGTCATGTATTTCTCCTCTTACATATTTTTATGTTCCCCAAATTTTCTTTATTGACTACATTGAAATTTTACAATAAAACGTGAGTTACATAAACTGGAGGTATATCTATAGATAAATTGGTAGATAGGTCTCAGAAGGGAAGACATCTTTAATGGCTGGCATCTGTCCCAAAAGAACTTTTAGCTTCTGTACACAGCTCTGTTGTTATCAATCTTTTGATCATGTATTCACAACTTGTGTATATTCTTATTTAAAATTTTATATGTGTACTACTCTATATTATTATTAATATCATAAAACTTACTTCAACATAAATCAGAAAAAAATCACATAAAATAAATATTAGAAGTTCAAATGCTTTCTTCCTTCACCCTAATGCAATCTTGAATTTTTAACACAAAATTTATAATAATTGGAATGTGAGCTAATATACATATATATATATATGGATTAACCTATATTTTTAAAATCTTAAAACATTGCCCTAGTCTGAAAATAGTTAATAAGTTTCAAGAAAAGAAACTGAGATGGCATAAGTTTTATTGAAAATATGCCTGAAGGAATAGTATTTCTTTCACAAATTCTGATTGCTTAACTATTACCTGGGTTTTTAAATCTATGCCATTTACACTTTAATTTCATTCTTCCTTTTGTATTGCTCCAGATTCTTCTTTTACTTGTCTTCTTTAATCTTCTACTTTGATTTAGATGCTAACAAATTACAACTTGGAAAGTGAACTTGGAAATCCTCTATCATTCCATTCCTAATGAAGTGAGGTTGTTCAAGGTCATATAGCTATTAGTAAATTTGGGATTAAAACTACAATTTTTCTTGCCTGCAAATACAGTGACCTTTAGAACACTACAAGATTGTTTTCTCATATCATTTTGAGTTCTTCTAAAATATACTTACATATTTATATATACAAAATAATATGACATTACCTCAGTCTAGCTAATCTATTCTGATTGAGAGTGGTCTCTGAAGATATCTCATAAACACTGCTACGTTCTGGTTCATATAAAGCAAGTAGTTGTTAAAATAAATCCTTAATGCCAAGTTTCCTGGGACTAATTTTTCCTTTTTACTTTGAGGCAGTACATACTGAAGGGTCACTTTTTGGTAAACTACTCACTCTGGACCTCTGCTCTCTTCTTCCTATAACGATTTCTGGTTTATTTCATGTAAGCATAGATGTTATATTCTAAAAGGTCATGCACACACCCATCCAAAAAATAAGACTTAAGTCTTTTGTCTTTAACGAGGGTCAAAACATAAAGCTTTATGTAATAGAAACTTTATTAAATAACAATTAATTTGAAAACTCTTGTTTCAAACCAAGAGGTATGTTAACAGAGAAAATAATGGCTGTTAGCATTATGCATTTAAAAGCTTATATCTGAATCAAAATTTCACTAACCACAGCTTTTCAATTTTTGTGACTAAGCAATTATACTAAAAACCAATTATTTGGCAAGCAAACTGGAAAGTTCAATGGTGTTTAAGAGGAAATATACTGTAAACACCAGACAACATTTCTGTTACAAGATTTTATGTGTCATTAGTTAATTAATTAAACAAACATTGAATGAATTAATGTGGTGTTTTGTCCCCCTACTTTGCAGTGGGAACTGGCTGGGCTCATATGGTAGCAGGCAGGTATATAAACACTGAGCTGCAATAAAACAAATGCAGTAACAGAGATGCAAAGAAGACAGTGCTACTTTCTTTAAGTCTCAGTAAATGAATTGGCATTTCCTATGTGCATCCCAGGAAAAGGACACTCCAGGTCCAAAGACAGCATATACAGTGCCACAAAGATGTGAAAGAACTTTTAGGGAGATACCAGAGCACTTGGAATGCAGGAATTAATAAGAGCAGTACCCTCCCACCCCCACTCACCACTCTTCACTTCCCTACCCCCTCAAATGAGTGTGACTTTTATACTACATGCAAGAAGGATCCTTTGAAGGTGTGCATATGGTTAATTGATTGTATTTGGGTCTAAAGTTATTAAAATTTGTTCAGATCTGGGGGAGGGGGAGGAAAAGGAAATATAGATTTTTATTTCCTGTCTGTGAATCTCCATTCTAGCTGATGACAAAAACAAAGAATAAAAAAATGTGCCAGTTAAAGATAATTTGGTTTCCTCTGTCATTAAAATGCAACACATTCAAACCAGCTCAAAGTTTAAACTTCCTATCAGCTGATTCCTCTCTTTAGAGGCCTCTTCTCTGCCTCCTTGGTTCTGGGTTTGCCTCTGGTAGAGGGGTAGGCAGTTAGACATAAGCAGAGCAAGGAGATGGATGAGGTACAGACGTTGCCAGGGCAGAAAGCCCTGGATGCCTAGCAACAAGCAAACTGGGGGAAAGACCTTACCCCCAGATTACATTTCCCTCTTAGAATAATGCTGGTCATGTTTATACCCCCTGACCTTTAATATATCTGGTCATGTGATTCAGACCCTTCCCTGACCTTTCCTTCCCTCCCTGGCCTGTTGCTAGTCATGTGGGTTAGAGCCCCTTAGAGGGAGAATGAACACGGGGACTGGAGAACAGCCCTTGAGCATTAAGTCCACAGGAGAAATGAAGTTCTGACCTGCATCAAATACATCCAGGCCTCACTTGTGTTCAGCTCCAGGCCCAGAAAAGAAGACAAGTGATCCCATGGCTGCCTCAGGACCATCTGTGATGACTTATGACCCCCTATCCTGGCACTGACTGATTGGTGGAGATCATCACTTGGAAAGGATACAACTGGAAAGCTGATGAATATCCTATTGAGATTCATCCCTGGGACCTCCTCTAAAATCCTCACTCTTAAATGCCCTCAGGACAGAGGACCAAGGGGCTCTCTCTCTGAGCATGCCCATGCCTTTCCCCATCCTCTCTCCACAGGGTGTTTCCTTGCCCCTCTCTTCTAAGCTCCAAGGGCCCTTCTTTTGCCTCTGTAACTGGTTTCCTGAGCTGGTTTCTTCTATGGCTCACTTCTACCTCTGTGACTTCTAAATAAAGTTCCTCTTATAATTTGAGTCTTGGTTCTGAATTCTTTCTTAGCCAGAACTCAAGTACCAAGGTTGCTGAACCATGGTCCCATCTCACTCCACTGGTCCCAACACCTGGTGCCATTTCACTGCCAACAGTAAGGACACTGGAACTTTTCAGAGTCAGGAAGGCAGGTCTCCAGTGGGCATGTTTTCTTCTGAGTCCTTGCCAGCCTTCCTCAAGATGGCTGTGCTAACGTGCATTGAAGTGTGGCACCTTCTGGTCTTTTGACTGCCTCACCCCAATCCACACTGTACCTAATTTACATGTGCCCTCGGAGCTTCTGCACACTCCCAATGGGGCATGTGGGCCGTTGGTGTTTGCAACCACACTCTGAGCATGGGTAATGGGGAGGAGAAGACCTCCCTCTACCATTTCTGCTGATAGCAGCTCAATGCTAGACAGGGACCTTCTTCAAGGGACTTGCATTTTCTTCAGGCATACCCAGGAAAGCAAGGCACAATCCTAACTTTCCCTGATTCCTCCAAACCTATCTAGGTTGTTTGAGAATTTTCCCATCACAAGAGTGGCAACCATTGGGTAGGAACTTGGAAACACACATCTCAATTCTGCCTTTTTCTTTTCCTCTAGTTTGCTCAACAGGCTCTGTGATGTGATATGTGGAATCAATATGCCAGTGTCAAAAGTTGGCTTATTATCTTTTCCCCAGTAAAATAAAATGGATAATCATTCACTTAACTGAAGTATTCACATAAGTGAAACAGCAATCTATGCCTATAGGCAGATAAAAAAGTGGTATTTCTGAATCTAGAAAACTTCACTTCTTAAAAAAGCCAAGCTTTCAAATTAAAAAAAAAATTTAAAAAAGTCTCATTGAAAACGAAAATAGTACAGTGATTAAAGAGCTCATAAAACACTCCTAATTATAGGAGGATATTAGGGAGTGACTAAGCTAGGAAGGGAGAGGTGGCATTAGATGTGAGTTGTTAATAAAACATTCAAGAGATGGCAGTGCCCAAACTAAGACATACACATCAGAGTTGAGGAGAAAGGCAAAATCTGAGTAATACCTAAAAGGTGGAATTGACAGGAATTGGTGACCAATTGGATGTGGAAAAGCGGAGCAAACAGAAAAAAAACTGAGGATTAACTTAAGGTGTCTATTGTGGACATCCTGGTGGGTAACAGTACCACCAGTTTTAATAAAGATATAGACCTGATGGACGGTTTGGGGAAAAATGTTTTAAGTTAAGTTTGATGCATTTATAGTTGGAGCTCTAACACTTAGAGTTGACCAATAAACATATGGTGTATGAATGAACAAGTACATCACAGAGATGTGAAACATATAGTCAATACACCAGTGATGGAAATTGGTTTCTTTCTTCTACAAGCAAAACATAATTCAAAACCATCCAAATAAGTGAATTATGAGTCTATGCATACAGTAAAACAGCAGTTTATGCCTACAAAAGTAAAGCAACAAAAAATGATGTTATGCAGATATTTCCAAAAGCTCAACCATGGGCTCTTAAATGCACATTTGTTGCCTTTTCTATTTCATCCTAACATTTACTCAAGAAATACTTCCTAGGGAGTATCAAAAATAAAACTAAATAGTAGGTATTATTCCGTCTATCCTTCATATTAATAATTTCCCCAAAAGGTCTAAAAACCAAAATCATCATAATTTAAAGCAATTCATTATAACCTGCCAACAAACTTAGAATAAGAGCCTAAAACCTAAAAATGAAAGGGAGAATAAGTTAACACTAAGTAGGAAATCAAGATAAATTAACAGTGGCTGGTGTGGCTCAGTTTGTTGGGCATCGTCCTGTGCACTGAAAGGTTTCTGGTTCAATTCCCAGTCAGGGCACATGCCAGGGTTGCAGAATGGATCCCCAGTAGGGGGCATGCAAGAGGCAGCTGATCCATAGATATCTCTCTCTTATCGATGTTCCTCTCCCTTCCTCTCTCTCAAAAAATCAATAAAATAATATTTTTTTAAAAACATTTTGCTTTTGTTTAGTCCTTTTTTGAAAATATAGGACTAATGTGTTAGGGACCTGAAGCAAAAGAGTGAAGATGAAAGCAGCAGTATCACACAGGGGGGAAATCCACAGTGTTCATCTCCTGCCTGACAGTTTAATTCCATCATTCATTTCATATCCCCAGGACTTATTAATGAATGAAATATAGATACCCAAAGGACACAGTGAAATTCTTCAGCAGAAATTAAAGAGAGAAATGACAAGTTATGGAGCCCAAATTCTTCCTAGTAGTACATTAGGGTTCCTGGAACTACACTGTGCAGAGCTGCCCCTGTAATTTTTTAAAAGGCCTTAAGAAAGACATAGGTTAAAATAATGTTTTGAATTTCTGTTTTAATTCTCTAATACTTTTCCATTACCAGAAAAAAAGAAAGGTTAGATATATCTGGTGTGTTTTCACAAAATAATGAATCAAGGAATAGATAGCAGAAGTCTGAATTTGGACTAAAATTGATTTTACTGTCTATCATAACTTAAAGAATGTCACTCTTTTCAAAGGTAGCTGTGTTGTACTTAGCTACAGCCTTGGGAAAGGGAAATTAGAACCAACAGAGTCTGAATAACAATATTGGTCTCCCTACTTAAGACAGAGCTCAGAGGGGTACTCAGTCAGTTGCCTGGTAAACCAGAAAGACACTGCAGTAGTTTCCTAGGGCTGCCATAACAAATTACCACAAATTGGGTAGCTTACAACAGGAGAATTTTATTCTTTCAGAGTTCTGGAGGCCAGAAGTCTGAACTCAAGTTGTCAGCAGGATTGCTTCCTTCTGGAGACTCTGGGGAGTATCCTTCCCATGCCTCACCACCAGCTTCTGGTGCCTGCCAGTAATCCTTGGCATTGCTTGGTTTGTAGATCCAGCACTCCAATCTCTACTCCCTTTTCACTTCATCTTCTCCGTGTCTCTGTGTGTTTCCTTTTCAGTCTCTTATAAGGACCGCGAATTGAAATTAGGCTCCATTCCAATCCAGTATGACCTGATCCCAATCCTTACCTTAATTATATCTACAAGATCCTATTCCTGAGGTTCTGGGTGAATAGGGGACACTATTCAACACACTACAGATGGATTACCAGGAAGGAAAGACAAAGCCAAGAGAAAAAACTTGAAGGATCAATAGAGACACTATTAACAGAATCAGCAAATTTTCATCACCAAAACATGTGAACATATAAAAGTTTCCATGTCAATCTCCTTCTTCAGGTAGATGTGGAAGTCTTAGTAGAGGGAGAAGAGGTGTACATTAATTAGACCACTGGAACCTAAATGGCTTAAATCCTAAGGAAATGATTCAGAGACATAAGAGATTAGAAGAAAAGATACCATAACCAGTTAAACTGAACAAGTACACAATAAAAATAAAAAAACAATTTAAAGATTTTTTCAGGTATAATTTGTTCTTTTTATGTTAATAAATAAATTCATTGACATTGAAATTGTAATTTTTTTCATTATTAAATATACACACAATTTTTCCAGGAATTATTAGTTTTTTTATTGCTAAAACTTTCCATATCTAAATCACTTTGTGTGATGTCTTTAAGCTCTATAAATTAATAGGTATAAGCTGCTGCACATAAAGAAACATTTCAGAAAGGAAACTTCCCACACCCAGTTGAAATTTTACTAAAACTTCAATCATGTTAGACTATCATTTTATGTATTTAGCTCCAGACTTGTACCTACTTGAGATTGCTGTAACTTATCACTTTAATGTCCTTCAGGAGATTCAGTGATTCAACCAATATTTGTTGAATATCTACTTTCTATTACACACAGTTCTGGGAAGTAGGGATGTACCAGTGACCAAGATAAATGAACCCCCTGTGCTCAAACGTTTACTATCTAAGTAGAATGAACATGTAAGCAAATAAATCATGTAGGTAGTGGAAAATGCTATAAAGAAGATATAACGGGGTAATGGAAGAGAGAGGTAGTGTGGGGTGAAGTTTGGGGCTTGTAATATTTGGGCTGAGAAGTAAATGATGCAAAGATCTAGAGCAGTGGTTCTCAACCTTCTGGCCCTTTAAATACAGTTCCTCATGTGGTGACCCAACCATAAAATTATTTTCGTTGCTACTTCATAACTGTAATGTTGCTACTGTTATGAATCATAATGTAAATATCGGATATGCAGGATGGTCTTAGGCGACCCCTGTGAAAGGGTCGTTCGACCACCAAAGGGGTCGCGACCCACAGGTTGAGAACCGCTGATAGAGAAAAAGCACTGAAGACCCAGAGCACAAGTGCAAGGTCCTAAAGTAGGAGAGAGCTGATGAGCTCTGTACAGCAAAGCTCCACAGAGAAAGGAAGAGACATGCAGGCAAGTCTGTCCTCAAGTCCAGAGAACCCAATCTATTTCAGAAGTGAAAATGAAACTGGTTTCATAGAGGAGCAGGGTTGGCATCATAAACTCCAAGAGAAAGAAAGGCACATTGGTGCACTGCTGGTGGGAATGCAGACTGGTGCAGCCACTGTAGAGAGCAGTATGGAGTTTCCTCAAAAAACTAAAAATGGAACTCCCATTTGACCCAACGATCCCACTTCTAGGAATATATTCCAAGAAACTAGAAACACCAATCAGAAGGATATATGCTCATAGCAGCACAATTTACAATAGCTAAGATTTGGAAAGAGCCTAAGTGTACATCAGCAGATGAGTGAATTAAAAAACTGTGGTACATCTACACAATGGAATACTACGCTGCGGTAAAAAAAGAAGGAATTCTTACCATTTGCAACAGCATGGATGGAACTGGAGAGCATTATGCTAAGCGAAATAAGCCAGTCAGCGAAAGATAAATATCACATGATCTCACTCATTTATGGAATATAATGAACAAGATAAACTGATGAATAAAAACAGATCCAGAGACAGAGAAGCATCGATCAGACCATCAAACCTCAGAGGGAAGGTAGGGGAGGGTGGGGGAATGGGGGAGAGATCAACCAAAGGACTTGTATGCATGCATATAAGCCTAACCAATGGACACAGACACCAGGGCCAGGGGGTGAGGGCATGAGTAGGAGGGTGGGGGGCAATGAGGGGATAAGGATACATATGTAATACCTTAATTAATAAAGAAAATAAATAAATAAATAAAAACTAAAAAAAAAAGGCACATTGGTTTGTCAGCTTGCTCAGGATAGAAGAAATCAAAACCACTAAAAACATTAAAGAGACTCAAACCTCAGGTCCAGCAAGTGTTGCTAGGATCTAGCACTTGGTGCAAAGTCCTATAACATCCTGGATTAAATTAGAATTTTTTTCATGTAACAGTTCAGAGGTAAACATTTTAGGGTAAGTGGGGATTTCCATATTTGGATGTAAGGTGGCATATCCAGTTATCACTACTTCTCAGGCAAAAAGATGTGAAAATGGGGAATAAAAGCCACCAGTCCAACAAAGAAGTAGGACAAACTTCTCTTACTTTCATCTTGCTGTCCCAAAAGTAGTTACATGATCACATGGAGGTAAAAGAGTCTAGGGAATGCAATTTCTTGCTAGGTGGATTTTTGCCAGGATCAAATGGATAGTGAAGGGTAATTTGCAGTTTCTGACACAAATTAGAAAAAGGAACGTTGTAAAAGAGGTTATAGCCATGACTAGAGGTAGAGATGTAGATGGGCTGTCCCCAAAGCACTGTCCCAGCTCCTATCCAATGTTCACCCAAGACAGGGGGATGACGAGAATGATAATACTGGTAAGTAATGATCACCAAATGCAACAGAAGTGAATCACTGAGCCATTGCAGGGATGATCAACTACCTTCAGTGAAGTAAGAGCAGAAGCCTACATGAGTTTGCAAGGAATCTCTAAGCCCAAGGGTAGAACTCACCCAGCAAGGTTGTTTCTAAGCACCTGGCCCATGGGTGCTAAACCAGAGACTAGCTGTGACTATTATTTTTATTAATTAGTGTGCTCTCCAAACTGAGAAAAGTGTTCTGGGGAATATCACAGTTATTAATTAAATTGTCACAAGTGTGCATACGTACAAATATCCCTCTTTATGTGGACATATTCAGTTCCTGGGTATTGATTGCTATAGTGTGAATATTGGTTTCAGATAGAGAGGGATGCTGAGTAAGTCAAATTTATTTGTTCCTGAGTTTTACATTGGGAGGCATCAGAGAGCAAGTATCTGTAATTGCCTTATTGGACACAATATTACAAGTCCTACTGTTTCCATATTTACAGTTTTCACCATTTAAGTTTCTTTGTTGGCATAATGTGTATTATATTTCCCATTGTAGTATATTTCTAGCAACTATTTCTCTATTTAGTTTCCATTGCTCCAAGTGAAGTTACCTATTTCCTACTTATCCATTGCTCTAAACCAGAGGTGGGGAACATCTGGCACTCGGGCCGTATAAGGCCCAGGAAATCATTTGGTCTGGCCCTGCCACAGCATTAGCATGAGTTAATTAAGTGTTTGACCAAATACAGCAGGCTAATTTTTAAGTTGATAACTTTGTATGGGCCGCAAATGGTGTTATAAATATCCAAATGGCTCTCCGCAGAAAAAAGGTTCCCCACTCCTGCAACTGTCAAGAACATAACTGATTCTTTGAAAATTTTTGTTTAAACACAGAACTCATAAATGACCACATCAAATGCTTTCTCTTTATAATTACCATCAAGAATTTATAAAGCAAAAAGTTTACATTTATATTTACACACGTTTTGTAAACCAGCGACACATTCCTTGAAAAAATTATTTGCCCTAAGTCTTTTAATCAGTAAAAAGAGATTGAAAACAATATGTAGCCAATTTCTGCCTCTTCTGTTGTAATGTACCCCTCGAATCACAGAAGGACGCCTCAAGAAGTCGAATTAAAGAGTCACATTTATTGCAATCCGGGACTATGAGGGGACATTCCCAAATCTCATAGCAATAAGATGGTGGCAAAACCAGACTTATATAGGCAAAAATCACAAAGGTATTGATTACATCTCAGGGTTTGGAATGAGGCACCTGGCTCACAAAAAAAGCAGATTACAGAAGCAGAATTAAGCATGTTAATTACAGTTTCGGGTCTCGGGGTCACTGAATTGACAGAAATACATTATCTAGAGCCTTTGGGTAACCTGGGTTAAACTTAGGCATGTTATCTAAATTATAGTTCTGGGTCTCCGGATCACTGAGTTGATAGAAACACATTATCTAGAGCCATCGAGGCAATTTAGAGTAATTGCACTGTCCTGGTCTTAGGACCACTGAGTCAACTGGAACGCACCACCTGTGGCCACTAAAACAATTTAGGATAATTGTGCTGTCCTGTTTCCCAGGTACAGAAGAATGTGCTTCGATAACCAGTAAGATCACAATCAATGAGATAGTCATTCAATCAATAAGGCATTCAATCTTATACAATTTAGAAAATCAAAGTAACCTGTCCATTGTTAAACAAAGCAAATAGGTACCATACTTCACTTCTACCTCACTACCTTAATGGCTGGTCCTGGAAAGAGGCAAGACAGGTGAAATGAGTGGATAGAGATTGCTTTATAACCAATTTTGTTTAGATTACACATAATTCTTGATAGAATCTGAAAGTGGTCTTATATAGGGCTTAGATTGGACTTTAATCTCAAATACTAAAAAATTGAAATGGCTCTCTATATTAGTTCTCAAGGCATGACAACGACCTTATGATTGAGATACTGAGATGGAGATATTGAGGCAGTGCTATCATTGGCTGGGCCAGCCAGTCTCTCTCTCTTGCCCATCATGCACTTCCATTCTCCAACTTCCCCCTGTACTCATTGGCTTTCCTCTAAGACAGTGGTTCTCAACCTTCCTAATGCCACAACCCTTTAATACAGTTCCTCATGTTGTGGTGACCCCCAACCATAAAATTATTTTCGTTGCTACTTCATAACTGTAATTTTGCTACTGTTATGAATCGTAATGTAAATATCTGATATGCAGGATGTATTTAGGCGACCCCTGTGAAAGGGTCGTTCGACCCCCAAAGGGGTCGCGACCCACAGGTTGAGAACCACTGCTCTAAGATAAAGCAGGACTCTCAAACCCTGATTCTGTCTAAGTGAGCTATAGCTAATATGCACTATCTAAACAACTTTTATATGCATGTAGAACTCTGTACCTCATATATATTCCTTTAAAAATATATGATTAGCACCCACTATGCACCAGATTATTTTTCTAGGTACTGAAAGGGCAAGTAAGGTATCCTCTCTGGTAGAATTTCCATTTTAGTAATTTTGCTCTCTTTACTACAACATTAACCTGGAGTGCTAACCCTTGGCTTCCCACAGTGATTCCCAAATGTCAGTTAATACTTTTTGTCCTGCATCACAGGAACTCATTTGATAACAGGACCTATATATTTGAGTTCCCAAGCCAAGTTCCATAGTTCATAGGATAACCCCCTACCTTTCATTTCCCCTCTAATAAATCTATTTTCCAGTCCTTTCCTAATAGCTTAAATTCCACCCACCTCTTTCTAGTCTCCTGAGTTAAAATCCAGAGACACTTCATTAACTCTAAATAGTCCAAATTTTGGGAAAGGTGTTCAACAATAGCTGGCCCACTTAGCCTTTGACAATAACATCTCTGGATCCCGACTTTTATACCGAGATCCCCCGTGGGAACCCACTGATACCTTGCATAGGACTTGTAAGTGCTGACTATTTTCCTGACTGACCCTAGAGATTGCTAAGCCCTCATGAACTTTATGTCTTCCTTGTTTGGTTGAAAACATTTTCCTTTCCCATAATGATACAAACATCTCTCTCCTCATCCTAGTGTCTTACTAATCCATACATATCTATGTAATCAAAAAGAAAATTATGGGGAAATCTATAGTCACAGAAACTCCTGTATCTGTCCCACAATCCCTTCAGGACATAGACTATGCATTATGTGTAAATTGTCATCCCAGATTTGTCACTGCATAATGGAATGTAAATCTTTTCAATTATGACTGATAAACACCATACGATTCTCTGGACCTTACCTTTGTTGTAATAGCAATCCTTCTGGAAACAACATGTGCTGCTACATTGGTCCAAAGGCTACTAAAAGCAGCATTTGGTCATGAGTTAGCCTTTTATTCAATTCCATAATGTTGGAACAACACCACACATAAAAAATGAACCTTAATGTGAAATATTTAAATTTAAATTATATTATCCCTTGCTCTCTATTTTCATCTGTAAGTGCATTACTAACTGGTGCTATAACTTATTTCAGCTCTTTCCTTAGTAAAGTGTAACATATCCATCAAGCTGAAGCACTTAACTTACAGGCAGTTTACTCACATTAGATCTCATTAGCAATTACACTAGTGTTCAAAATGCATTACCTCATTTGTCACATAGCCCGTATAGTTTTTTACATAATGAATTAGGCCAATTAGTCTCACATGACAGAAGGAAATCTTAAATAACACTGTCCTTACTATGAGACAAGCTTGACTGCAATGAAGGAAACTATAAAATTAATTTGTTTTGTAAAATGGATAGCAAAAATAAGTAGATAACCAGACTTCAAGCTACATGTTTGTAGTTGAGGTTAGGCATCTGGGAGAAGAAAAATAGAAAAAGTTGTCTTTTACAAGACATGAGTTCATTATTTGTATAGCTAAGAGTCATGTTTAGATGTCCAAACTAACTTGTTTATAGACTTTTCAATTGAGACCATTATTGTCCTTTAGGGAAAACATTGCTGATTGTAATCAGCCAAGAGCTTTACAGCTATTGCACTGATAAGTAGCTAGAGATTTTTGGAAGCATGAAGCCAACCCTCTCTCCATGGATTCATTTACCAGTTCAGGTTGTTTCTTAGCATCCCATGTACTCCCTTCAAAGGACTCTTTCCAACATCAAATCCAATTTCCTATCCACTGTTAGTATTTCTTTCTTCAAACTTCAGACAGAATCAAAAATGCACAGGGTTGTTAGGAGTTACCCAACCAATTTTGCATCTTAACCTGAGGGGGCAAATCCTAAAGATACTCCCTGTACTCATGACCCTATACAGAGACTGTGCCTTTGTTCCTCATCAGTATAATAATTATCTGTCTCCTTTATAGATTATAATTACTTTCCTCATTGTTCGATTAAGGACTGCTGTGCAGTGAAATGACTATGGGCTGGTTAACTAGTTGGAAGTGCCCCCAGTCTTCCATTTATGGGCACAATAAATTATGTCACATAAAGAGTCAACAAAAGATACCAATCTGGGAGCAGATCAGTTCCTGAAAATATGCTCAGGAACCTAGAGGCAAAATTTGACCCAATAATTCCCCTCCAATCAAAGTGACTCTTAATAAGTAGTTTTTAATGTCATTACTATGTAGTTAAAGATAATTTATCACTGAAGGGGGAAAGTAAAATAAAGATTCTGGGTCAATAGGGAAAAAGGTTTTCAGAGAATTCTCACATTACAAGAATGAATTTTCCTTTTTCTTCTGAACCAAGTATCCTTTTCAAAGGGAGTGTACATTAGAGAAAATAAATCACCAAGACAGTAGAATTAGAGTCTTTTGAAAATGCCTGATTGCAAGGCTCATTTTCCTTTTTCTACCATTTTCTTCTGCTTTTGCAAAAATATTTCTCATACAAAAAGTTATCTACCAGACTTCACTAATACATGTGCCTGATGTTCAAATTACATGTTTTAAACTGGCATAGTTTTTAAAAATTAGGCTTTTGAAAATGCTTATCACTGGCACTTTGGAAAATATTGAGTTCAGTATTTGTCATTCAGAGCTGAACTCAGAGAATCAGGAGCTTTGCAAGTAAACTTTCCTTTTTCTCAACTCCCAAATTTCCACAGAAATTCTCATTATACCTGGTGGGCAACTCAAGGATTCCTGTGCCTCTGAATTAGGACAAAAAAAGAGATGTTAATTAAGAATTTGCATCCTTAAGCGACCTTCAATATTGCCTTAAAAGCTTAAAAATGACCCAATTTCATCAAATGAAAAATGCAGTATGTCCTCTACTCTATGCAGATGGTTGAAAACTCATTTCAATTAGTTTTTATTAATGAACTCTTGATATGCAGCCCTTTGTCAGTTACATTCGGAGATTCCTAGAAATATGTGAAATAGGTTCTCTCTCAAAGACTTTGCAGTCTACATAGGGAAGCAATTTGTGCATGCAAAACAAATAATTATATCAGAAATTATAAACTTAAGTGACACTATTAGGTTTGAGAGAGAAAAGCTCAAATCGAGACAAAGAAGATGGGAAAGACGTTACTGAATATCCTTACCCCTGGGAAGGACTTGACTATTTGGATATAGTTCGGGGATCCCATATGTTTTCTCAAAAGAATTTTTAACTTTGCCTGGCTGATAGCCAAGTAGAATTCAGCCCTTCTCCTGTTTAAGAGCCTCCCTGGCACAGGGGAGCCTATGGCTCCCATCTGCCCTCCATAAGCACCTCACACTTTCTCTCAGCCAGATCCAATGGTCATTAAAACACTAGATCAACAACACTACTCTCAGACTTGTTTCTAATATTTATATCATTAATTTTTTAATTATAAAGTCCCATTGGCTTCCTTGCTTTCTTTGGTGGCAATCAAAAGCAAAAAAAAAAAGGCAGACAAGTCCCTGATGATTGCTCAAATACGTGGCCTCCCTGTGCAGTTTCTCAGCATCACCTTGTTTGCTTGGACAGCATAAGCCAGAAAATTCATTTAAAGTTCTCTGATGTATTGAGATGCTTACAGAGTAAGTACCCTCTCCTGTCATTTCCAAGCCCAGTGGATATGCAGTCATAGATCTATGTCATTTGGGTTTTATTATTATGAATCTAGGTCTCCACAAAGACACTTTCTTCAATCTTCCCTGGGATTTAATTATTCAATTCTCTAGTCCCAAGTGTAGCCCAAAGCCAGAGAAAGCCTGTACCTCTAACCTAATCTAGACAAGAATAAAGGCAATAGTAATATTGGACATTTACTGTGTCATCATTATGTGCCAATCACTGCACCATGAAGTTTATGTATAATAGCTCATTTAAGCCTCAAAACCGTGCTGCAAAGTCACTCTTACATATCTATTTTATGGACAGACACCAAGTCTCAAGGACATTAAATGACTTACCCAAGGCCATTTAAAGTAGCTGCACAGAAGTTTCTAATTCATTTCTGGTGCAGGAGCTAGCATCCCTGTAGGGCATCGTTATGGGGTGAAAACCAAGTCTGTCATGTTCTTTCTCTCACAGAAGAGTGGCTGCCAATCTTCTGCCTGTCAGAGAGACCCAAAAGATACCTAAGTGAGAATGTAGTCTTTGCTCCATATACTCTGAAGACTATGGAAAGGCCTCCTTCAAAATCATAAAATCTTAAAGCTGATAGAAACCTTAAAGATTAACTAGCTCCAACCCATTGTTTTAAAAAATATCCTATCAAGCAGTGACTCATCATTAGGTCTGAATTAGAAGCTATAACCTGTGGAGGGCTGCTAGCTAGCACTTTCGGCATTTTTAAAATATAGCCACACCCTGGGGGCGGTCCTAGTCAAGAGGTTAGGACGCCACTCAGTCTGACTTTTCCCCCCAGGTGCTAAGAGGGATAGATCCTATTAACTCAAGGGCCCACCCAGATATGATGTAACTTCCTGTTACTTCGACTATATATTAAATTTACTTCTGGTGCTGGGTCTCTCTGTCTCTCCGCAAGAAGAGGACAGAAGCCCACCCAGACCCAGCTTCTCCCTCTATCTCTGTGTCCTGTCTTCATTACTTTCTCAAATCCCAAAGCGCCTCTACTTAAAAGAACCGGTTCACGTCTCTCTCTCCGTGTGGGACGCGGAGAAGGGGGACCCGCCCGACATAATAACCTAATTTCAAATCTAGGTGGTTAGCGTTTTCTTGTTACCTCATGAAGCTGTCAAAAGACTTTAAACACTTTTCTTGCTGAATTGCTGAGAATACTGAAGATGTTATCAGCTGTTGTAACAAATATAACAAATGCATCCTAAAATTTAATGGGCTCAACATATTCATCACTTATGCATCAGTCCAGTGTGGACATTTCAGGATAGCAAGTGGCTTTTCCCTGTGGGGTGATTGAGGAACCAAGGTTTCTGTGGATCTCACGGTTTCATCCTCCTCTGGGAACTCAGCATCCTCTGCTTCTAGCTAGTGGAGGGGAAAGGAGATGGACAAGATATTCTAGCATGTCAAGGTACAAGTGACACTAATGTTGCTCACATTTCATTCGTAAAAAGTAGTCACTTGGCTGCACCTATATGCAAACAGGCAGAAATGTATTCTCTGTCGAGCATCTGCTTCCCAGCCCAAATGCTGGGAAGAATGACCATATATTTTAGGTAGATAGCTAGCCATCTCTGCCACATTTTTTCTGCCAGATACTCCTAAATAACAAACTCCAGTTTGAAACATCTACTGGTAGTTGAACTTAGAAGACTTTTAAACTTCAAAATTTGAGGATAGTAGATTAGATTATTTTTCCCAATATTTTGCTCCTCCCCTTAAAAGAACCAAATACCCATGCCCTTGCTGTGAGTCTATAAATTTTCTCCCTCTATGGACAGTGAACACTTCCCCACCCATTGATGTTGGGCATGAGGAGATGACTTGCATTAGCCAGTGAATGTGGGTGAAAGTGACAGGTGCCAGTTCTGTGGTTCGGCCTTAAGAAAGACTGTCTGCTCATCCTCTGGTATCTCTGCCAGAAGACTATGCCACAAGTTGTCACTCTTCCCAGAACAAGTTGTTATGTGGAGCAGAACTGAATCTAACCTGCATCTGAAACCAAGCACAGCTGATTTCAGCCAAACTGTACAAAATCTGGCGCAGGAAAACTAAGTGTTTGTTTTGTAAGCCATAAAGTTTGAAGCCTTGTTTGTTATATAGCATTACCTCAGCAATAGTTGATTAATGCAATGAGGTTTGATTATTCCATGAGTATAAATAATTCACAGCTGTTCTTCTAGGCAGGAATTTGTTAGCAAAGTGACCAGCTTAGATTTTAAAGAAACCAAAGATTTAAGAATAGCAAAACGTGTTTTTCATTGATGTTCCCAGGAGCATTTCATTCTTTTTAAGAGTTCCAGGAAAAATATTTTTTTGTGTTTTCTTCTGAGGAGAGACTAGTTCCTCTCCAGGAATAAGCCCAAGAACCCTTGGAGAAGAGGTAGAGAAACCAATTGCAGAGCCCACTTTTTTTAGACTGAGGTGGCACAACAGGCATTTCTCAGGCCACTGGGGAAGACAACTATAGGGGAATAAAACTTCCCAGGACTTCTCAGTGTTCCTGCAAAAAGCCCTAGCCTCCTGAGGTATAAAAATAGAGAATCTTTGCTTTCACTTCTCATGGAAACATTTTCAAATACACAAAGATTAGATCTATAATCACAGGTTTACCTAATTCATCAGATTCAAAGAATAATAACGCATCTTTTGTCTTTCCCAAAGCCAACAGTTACATCCCAGGATAGGCTCTGTGACAACTGTAGATGGCAGGGAAACTGGAGATTTGCCTTCCTAGGTATTTACACGTCAAAAGAGACATAAGCCAAAACTTAAAGACATCTCTAGGCTGGACACCTGTGGGGCTATCTGGCATCTGCAGAGATTTTATTAGCATAACAAAGGGTTGGAGTTAATATTCAGGCCATTCCCTGTCCAAGGAGATCCTTCTAGGAGAGGAGGGGACAACTGCTTCCTTATCCCTGATCCTCGCTTATGAGTCGTCTGGCACACTGAACATTTGACCTGGTTTTTATCATTATGCCCTAGGTTTAGGCCTTAGGTAATGAGAGGCTGATGCATTTATTATTTACTGTGAGGTAATTAACAAGAAATATGTCTCTGATCATAAGATTTCATGTGCACATTCAAGACAAAATTAATAATTCTTAACAGCATGGATGGAACTGGAGAGCATTATGCTAAGTGAAATAAGCCAGTCAGTGAAAGATAAATACCACATGATCTCACTCATTTATGGAATATAAAGAACATTATAAACTGTTGAACAAAAATAGATACAGAGGCAAAGAAGCATCGAACAGACTGTCAAACTACAGTGGGAGGGCAGGGGAGGGTTGGAGGGGGTAAGAGATCAATGGAAGGACTTGTATGCATGCATATAAGCACAACCAACAGATGCAAGACACTGGCAGGGGGAGGGGATGGTGAGGGCAAGTGCTGGGGGGTAGGGGAGACCTGGGGGTGGAGGTCAACTGGGGGGGGAGGAGACATATGTACTACTATTTGTAATACCTTAAACAATAAAATAAAGATAAAATTAATAAAGATAAATATTAAAAACCAAACAACTAAAGGAATTGCCAATTTTATAAATTTTAAAGTTTGCTAAATTTGGCCTTATTCCCAGGGCAACTAATGCAAAGTAAGTACTCTAATTTTGTCTGCAGAATCCTGAATGGGAGACAAGTATAGCCTAGACATAAGCTGAAACTCATATCTCAACAGCCAGCAAAGGACTGAAGCATCCTGCCAGCAACCACTGCATGAACTTGAAAGCAGTTCCTTCAGCCAGTCAAGATGATGATGCCTGGTCCAACAGCTTGGCTGTAACCTAGTGAGAGATCCTGAGCCATAACTACCCAGCTAAGGCACTCCTGGATGCCTAACTCTCAGACACTGGGTGCGATAATACATACTTTTTGTTTTTAATTGCTCCAGTTATGCAGACTAGGTAACTAATAAACAAATGTAAAACATTTTTGTGGAGTATGTAAGACAGATAGGGCCCAATAAGTATTAGCTTATACCACTAGCTAATAATGGCATAATACTTCCAATCAAGATGCATTTTCCCCTGCAATCTTTCCCTCAACCCCAAACACTATCTCAGAAGTCCTTGAAAGCAAGGAGAGAGTATATAAGAAAAAATATTTGAATAAATAATGGCTCAGAATATTTCAAACTAACAAAAGAAGCCACACTATAGGTCCAAGAATCCAAGACATACCAAGAAGGAAAAATAAAAGTGGTATTCTGTACCATCACAGTGAAACTACAGAAGTTAAAGCAGAAAACAAAGTCTTAAAAGCATCGGGAGGGAAAAAAATTCATTTTCCAATATGTGATGACTTAACTATTAACTTATTCTGTAGGAACAATAAAAGTCATAAGAGGATGGATTGATATGTGTCTTCTGTCCACCCAGAATTTGATACCTATTAAAAATCCTTTAATAATGAAAGCAAAATAAAGACATTTCCAGATTAACAAAATACTGAGAGAGCAAACTACCAGTATATTTCAAATAAGAATACTCCAATGGGTATACTTCAGGTACAAGGAAATCAAGCTCAGATGTGGGTTCTGAGAAATAAGAAGGAATGAATAACAAAAGAAGTTGAAATATTTAGAAAACTATTTTTAAAAAATATCTTCGGTGAATAAAAGAGAGAATGAAAGTACACAATAATTATTATAAGTTGGGAGGGAGAAAATGTAATTAAAGTAGTCTAAGTTGATTTGTTTTATCTATAATTAAATTTATATATTAGAAATATAAGAAAGCATATAATAATTTCCAGAGTAATCACTAAAAGAAAAGAAACAGTGCATAATTTTTGAAATACTATGGGAAGACATGAAAAGATTAAAAAATCAGTTCATAAGAAGGCAAGAAGACAAAACAAAACACTCAACAACTATGGTAAATGAAGAGCACAAAATAAAATGTTTGAAAACCAACCAAAGTAATTCACCACATTAACAGATAAAGGGGGGGAGCTCAATAGATGCAGAAAAAGCATTTGATATAATAAAATTTTTAAATATTTACTTTATTTTTAAAAATAAAGTGACTATGAATCACTCAAACACAGAAATGAGAATCTTTGAGAACAAAATGGATACTTTATTGGGCAATATTAAGGAACTAAATGTATCAGGAAATAAATCATCTTTAATGTTTGAAAAAAATTAATTTTATAAATATGATCATTGTTCTCAAACTGATATTTTGATTCAATGTAATCCCAATTAATCCCAGCCATTTTTAAACTTTTTTACAGAAAAAGAGAAATAACTATTAAAATTTATATCCCCAAACGGGTTTTTTTCTGCCAAGAAGAGCCAAGACAACTGACTAAAAAAAAGAAAAAATTGGAAGATGTCAAATTTCATTATATAAAGACAATGTAACATTGGTGTAAATAGAGAAAATGAATTATGACAGTGTAACATTGGTGTGAATAGAGACAAACAAGCAAATGAAATAAGATAAAAATCTGATCAATAGACTACACATGTATGGACACTTGCTTTATAAGACATGTATTTAGTGGTGAGTACTGTGGATAGAACAGACTTTTACTAGCAAATAAATGGCATTGGAACAATTTGGTGTCCATATGGGAAAATCATTCAATTAAACCATGAAGTCAGACCATACATACAAATCAATTCCAGGTGGATTAAAGAACTAAACATTAAATGAAAAAACTATTAAGCTCTTATGTGATAATAAAGGGGAATATTTGCATAACTTCAGAGTAAAGAAAAATTACCTTAGCAAGTCACAAAAAGCACTACCAAAAAGGACAAGACTGGCAAATTTACTGCATTAAACTAAGAACTTTAGTTTGTCAGAAGACATCACAAAGAGAGTATATAAGCAGTACAGAGAGTCAAGGGAAACACATGCAAAGGAGGACTCCTATTCTAAATATACCCACACAAACACACACACACACACACACACACCCCTTTGAAATAGGCCAAAAACTTAAAAAGGCATTCTTTTAAAAAGAAGATCCAAATAGCTAATAATGTATAAAAAGGATTTGACCTCACTGCTAGCCTGGGAAACAAATTAAAACAGCCCCAATGAACTAAAACTGTATACCCACAGATTCTTAGGTAGTTACCCTGGAGAAACTCTGGCTCACGTTCAAAAATTTCTACAGTGGCACTGTTCTTAGGAACCCCAAACTGATTATATATATATATATATATATATATATATATATATATATATATAGCAGTAGGGTGAATAAATAGTCATGGCCTACTGGAATGCAGTATTTGGCACTATTCTAAAAGAGTAAAAATGAATAAACTATGGCCACCTACAACAAGGATGGATCTCATAAATATTGATTAAAGAAGGAAGACGGAGTTCAGATTTGATTATTTAATTTAATAAAGTTAAAAATATAAAAGTGAACTACATTTGCTTTTATGCATGCATACGTACATTTATGTATACATACATATAGTGATAAAATATATAGAGGATAGTTTTGGTCTTGGCAATGTTATATTTCTTGGCCTTGGCCATGGAAACATGCATGTTTGCTTTCTATTATTTATTAAACTCTTCACCTATGGTTTATACATTTCTCTCTGTATATGATTTACTTCACAAGAAAAGTATTGAATAGTAAAATGTAAATGAAAATTACTGTCCTATGCTTATTTGCCCCCCCCCCCATCCCAGTGGTCTATTCTAAAAGCTATTATATTATTTTTTTAAATTGCCATATGGGATTGCCATATATCTACACTAATAAAAGAGAAACATGGTAATTGGCGTACGACCGCTACCCTTCCCATTGGCTAATCAGCGTATCCTTATGCAAATTAACTGTCAGCCAAGATGGCGGCCGGCAGCCAGGCACTAAAGTGAGCAGGGAGGCTTGCTTCCTCCAGGAACTGCAGACTCCAACGTTCCCCGCCTCAGTTCCCTGCCTCACTTGCCGGACTCTCAACTGCAACTCTAAGCAACTATTACTATGTTGCAAATAAGAAGCTAAACAAAACCAGCTGTCAGTCAGCCCCGGACCGCAACATTGTATCCATGTTTTCAGCAGCGAGGCCTCAGAGCTAAAGCTGGCCCAGAATAAAAAAAAAAAGAAAACAAGGAGCGGTTGGGAGCTTTTAGTCAACTGCCAGCGGGAAAACAGCCCTCAGCCCCTCAGCCAGCCTGGCCAGGCACCCCAGTGGGGACCCCCACCCTGATCCAGGACACCCTTCAGGGCAAACCAGCCAGCCCCCACCCGTGCACCAGGCCTCTATTCTATATAGTAAAAGGGTAATATGCCTCCCGGCACCAGGATCAGCGGAGCAGCCAGGCTCCCGGCACCGGGATCAGCATGACAGGGGGCAGCGCCCAAACCCCCTGATCAGCCCTGCTCTGTGCCTGATGGGGGGGAGCTCCCCAATCCCACGATTGCCCTGCGGCTCTGTGAGTGACAGGGGGCGGGGCCACAACCTCCCTATCCGCCCTGCTCTGTTCGTGACAGGGGAAGGCGCCCCAATCCCCTGATCAGCCCTGCTCTGTGCCTGATAGGGGGGGAGCTCCCCAATCCCCCGATTGCCCTGCGGCTCTGTGTGTGACAGGGTGCAGCGCACCAACCCCCTGATCGGCCCTGCTCTGTGTGTGACAGGGTGCGGTGCCCCAACCCCCCGCCCCCACGGGCCCTGCTCTGTGTGTGACAGGGTAGAACCATAACCTCTCCATCGGCCCTGCCCTGAGTGTGACAGTGGCGGTGCCCCAACCCCCTGATCGGCCCTGCTCTGTGGGTGATAGAGGGTGGTGCCCCAACCCCCCTCCACTGGCCCTGCCCTGAGTGTGACAGGGGGCAGCGCCCCAACCCCTTGATCCGCCCTGCTCTGTGTGTGACAGGGGGCGGTGCCCCAACTCCCCTATCGGCCCTACTCTGTGAGTGACAGAGGGAGAGCTCCTCAACCCCCTGATGGGCCCTGCTCTGTAAGTGACAGGGGGCAGTGCCCCAACCCCCCTGATGGACCCTGCTCTGTTAGTGACAGGGGGCAGCGCCCCAAACCCCTGATCGGCCCTGCTCTGTGAGTGACAGGGAGCAGCACCCCAACCCCCTGATTGGCCCTGCTCTGTGAGTGACAGGGGGCAGCGCCCCAAACCCCTGATCGGCCCTGCTCTGTGAGTGACAGGGAGCAGCACCCCAACCCCTTGATTGGCCCTGCTCTGTGAGTGACAGGGGGCAGCGCCCCAACCCCCTGATTGGCCCTGCTCTGTGCGTAACAGGGGGTGGTGCCGCAACCTCCCCATCGACCCTGCCTTGAGTGTAACAGGGGGTGGTGCCCCAACCCCCCAATCAGTCTACCCTGAGCGTGACTGAGGGTGGCATCGCAACCTCCCGATCCGCCCTGCTCTGTGCATGACGGGGCGGCGCCCCAACTCCCCAATTGGCCCTGCTCTGAGCCTGACCAGGGGCTGCACTTAGGGATTGGGCCTGCCCTCTGCCACCTGGGAGCAGGCCTAAGCCAGCAAGTCGTTATCTCCCGAGGGGTCCCACACTGGGAGAGGGCACAGGCCAGGCTGGGGGACCCCCCCCCCAGTGCACAAATTTTTGTGCACCGGGCCTCTAGTGTAATACATAACATGCCAGTGGATTTCTTACAGACATAAGAAAGGAGTTAAAGTAATGATTGCATCAACAGATTCATCCAGGCATTAAAAATGTATTTGTAAAACCCCATATACTCTTTGGATAAGTAATCATGATTTTGCAGCATTTTAAGATTCCTTTGAGGTAGTTCAGTGATGTGGGACTGAATCATTAGCCAGCTCTCTAATGTGTAACTTCTCTTACCTGTGAAGAGAGGCAGAAAATGAAGTGTTTGGAGTAGAACAGAAAATTCTTGTTAGCTGAATGCTGAGAGGCTGGCACAAGTGGCTATTTCTGAGATTTAAATATCCCTTAAAGATGTCCCGAGGGATGTGGCAGTCCCTATCTCTTGCAAGGTTGATGACTACTACCTGGAGAGCTTTAAGACGCACAGCTGGTGAGCAATGGGACATAGAAGTATAAAGAGTCACAGAGATAATTCCAAGAACGGATATGCCTAGGGGTAGCCCTTTCGAGCTGTTGTTTAAAATCATCTTTTTATCACACTTCCCTCTACCTTTTCTGTTAACATATACTAACTTCTCACTAAATACTGACCTTTTTTTCACCTGTTCTTTTTGGCAATTAAAATGACGATGAAGAACTGAGAAAAAGAGGAATGTCAAATGACATCCATCAAAGATTTCTGGTTCCAGCAAAGATGGAGTAACAGGGACCACATTTATCCTGCCACATTAAACAACTAGAAAACAGGACAAAATGTGTGAAACAATGGTTTCACCCAGCCGTCTATATGAGTGCAAGACTGTGAGCCCTGACAGAAGGGAAACAGTAAGGTGTGCCCTGCCATGGTCCTAGCTTGATGCCTAGAGAGTGGCCAGGCTATAGTGCAGAGAGGAGGAATACAGAGTGCAGTTGTCCCACTGCATTGAGGAAACAGAGATTACAGTTTGAAAGGCCAAGGCAGCTAGAATGTGCAGGGGAAAGTAGCAGAAGAGGACTCTAGACAGAGAGAGAGCTCTGCAAATCTTGCAGAATAGTTACTTCAAGACTTTGGTTGAATACGGCCCTGCACATGTATGAGAAAACCTACTTAAGGGTAGGATGCACCAGAAAAATATAACTGAAACATATGTGGAACTTGCACAGAGTTAGGAATAGTTCTGTTCTCACCTACCAGAGTGATAAGAGAAGGGCATTGGGTAGGACACTTAGAAAGTATTATCTTAGCAATGGGGCTAAATTAGCACTAGACCAAAGTTTGCTCAAGAGTTTCCCTATAAGAGTTAAAAGGAAGCCTCAAAATAATCTGAGTCCAAGTAATTTATCTGCTCACCAGAACACCATCATTATTTTTTCAATTGTAATAAAATTCAACAACCATGTAAAATTCACAATGTATGTCATCCAATCAATTTATGACATATATTGAATAGTAATCATCTTTACATATTTCCATACATGCAAAGAAGCAGGAAAATATGACCCATAACCAGAAAAAAATCAATTAGAAATAGGCACAGAAATCACATGTGATAAAACTAGTTGACATAAATGTCAAAACTGTTATAAATATACCCCAAATATTAGTGAAGAAACAGGAAGACATGAATGTGATAAATAAATAAATAGAATATATAAAAAAGCACAAATAATATTTCTAAAGATGAAAATATCTGTCATAAAAATTATACCAGAAATTATTAGATGCAGATTAGATATTGCAGTGCAAAGATCAATGAACTTGAAAGCAGATTAATGAAAACTCTTCCAAAATGAAGCTATAAAAAATTTTTTTAAAAGACTTTTAAAAAATGAACACAGCATCAGGGACCTGTGGGACAAATATCAAGCATTCTAAAGTGTGAAATTGGCCTGGCTGGCGTGGCTCAGTAGTTGAGTGTCGACCTATGAACTAGAAGGTCACGGTTCGATTCCCAGTCAAGGCACATGCCCAGGTTGCAGGCTTGATCCCTAGTGTGCAGGAGGCAGCCAATCAATGATTCTCTCTTATCATTGATGTTTCTATTTCTCTCTCCCTTTCCCTTCCTCTCTGAAATCAATAAAAATATATTTAAAGTGTGAAATTGAAGCTGCAGAGGGAGGCAGAAAAATACTTGAAAAAATAATTGCTGAAAATGTCTCAAATTTGATGAAATCTGTAAATCCATTGTCTAAGAACCTTAAAAACCACAGAATTAATTTGAATGGAGCCATGGCTGTTGTGCTCAGTTGTTTGGAGCGCCATCCTGTACACCAAAAGGTGGCGAGTTTGATGCGTGATCAGGACACATACCCAGATTGTAGGTTCAGTCCTCAGTTGGGGCGTGTGTGGGAGGCAGCCAATCAATAAAAAGAAAAATAAAGAATTTGAATAAAGAAGGATGAACATTTATGTAATAAAACGTAAATGGGGACTAGTTTAGAACCATAGTCTCAGCAGTTCCCAAAGTGACTCTCCATCTTTGACTAAACTGAGTTACTTTATTTACTCATAAGAGAATTAGAAAATCATCCACAGTAGTGTGATATAAAAACTTACTTATAATTAAATTAATTAAAATTATTATTGTGTTCAAACATCCTTAATGATGACTATACAAAAACATTTATTGGTAATCCCAAGATCTCTTCTGTTTCATCTGAAGTCAAGTCTTTCATTTTTTTTCCTGATTTTGATTCTTTGGGCCCATAGCACCACACTGAACAGACAGCACACAAAAGAACACTGCCACTGCCAGAAGACAGGTTCACTGCTTGCTGATCCAGTCCGGGCCTTCTTCCCGCCCCATGAACGAGGGCATTGTGGAAACGCCAACAGAAGCACACACCAAATTTGTTCTTTCCTAAAATAATCATCCTTCAGCTTCTTCAATCACGACTCGTATGACCTCCCAGCTACCTGAGCCTGAAACTCCCAGTTTATCCAAGCCCCTTCTAAAGTGAAACACAGGATGCGCTGAGAATGGCTGGACACAATTTGGTGTCTGACTTTTCTTGACCTACAATAAAGTCCAAAAGTATATGAGTTCTTAGAGCAAGAGTATCCCTGTTGATTTGTTTTGAATTTGTCATTTTCTAAAATTATGAGATATTTTATATGAACTACCTACTATCAAGTCAAACCTAGCCCATACTTCATAAAACTGGCTTAAGATAATCTCCTATTACATTTCTTTTTTCCTTGGCCTATCAATATCATTTAATTCTTAATTCTACAGCCCAACATAGTCACTATTCAGCTATTGGTAATCCTAAAATGTCATAAGCAAGCACTCTTTGTTTTCCTCATAGTATAGTATAGTATAGTATAGTACAGTACAGTATAGTATAGTATCGTATAGTATAGCTTATTAAATATTGCACAAGAAAAAAATCAAGGACAGAGCCCTGTGGCATAGATATTGATCAGAGAGAAAGCAGGCAGTGGGGGGAAAAAAAACACAGAAGTTTTGGAATGCCAGTAGAGAGAAGGGATTCCAAGTTTTCCAAGTTACATATTTGGTCTTTGGAGTCCTTGTCATGGGCTCTTAAATTTATATACATTGTTTAATGGATCTTATAAAAACAAGAACTCCTCTTTCAGAAGAAAAAAAAAAAACAGAAACAGGTTACCGACATTATTTGGCACTTACAACAAAAGCTAACTCTACCTAAAGTTAAATTTTAACCAGAAGTTATTTTTGCAATTTCTAGTACATTCAGAAAATAATAATGGGTGGCACCTGCACATTTACAGAGTGAATATATTTCAATAAAATGTGTTGTGCAGCATCTTTTGTGAAAAGCAATAGTATACTTCCTGTATGAGTACCAGTAGGACTTTGATTGTAGAGTTTTTCAAGCTTTATATTCTAGTTCTGATATTTACTGTGTAACTTCTGGTAAGTTACTTAACTACCCTGTGCCTCATTAACTCCTTTTATACATCTGTAAGAATGCTCATCTATCTGTAAGAGCAGATCATCAGAGCTAACATTAGTTACTTGTTATATTCCAGAAACTGTTCTGAGAGTTTTAAATATTTTGACCCAAGTTCACTCATTGAGTAAGTAGTAGACTCCAGATTTAAACCCAGTCTAAATCCAAGAAACATGGTTTTACACATTACCCTGCTTCTATGTAGGCTAAAATTAGTGCACACCCCAAAGGTTTGTGTGAGAATTATAAGAAACATTACAAGGGAAATACTTGGCATAGTAAGAATTCAAATATATACCTATCATTATTGCTTTAAAATCAGACATCCTTCTGCATCTAACAGCACATTCCCCACACACCTTTCAAGGGCTGCTCAATGCAGCACAGGACAGCTTATCATTTAAAATTGCATCAGTTTGAACAGTTTCAAGACGATAATTTATTTCAAAAATGTTTTAAGTCTAGTTGTCCTTTGTAACTTCCAATAGGCACATGTACTAATCCATACAACACACATCAACTGAGTATCTAAATAGAATTTTCACAAATAAAATTAATTTGAAATGCATTTGGAGAGTTTCACATGTAACAAGAAATCCCAAGATAAATGCTTTTTCAAAAAAATACTTCTTCTGAAACAAGAACAATTTACCTCCCCTGCCCATGTGAATATATGCTTAATATAGTCTTAGGGCAGAGAAAACACAATGATGTCAAAGACTAAAGTGGACAACATCCTGAGGGATTGGCTAGCCGGGGCCACAGAGCCAGCATGGAGGAGATGGGTCACATGATCATGATCACTAAACCAGCAGTTGGCCACCTATTTCCAGGAAGAGGTTAAGAGAAAAGGAAGAACTGCTTTCTGGCTAGCAAGATAAAGCTCTGTGCTCCTGCAAAATGTAAAACTGGGGAGAGAGACGGTAAGAGAGAAAATACGGTCCCTGGTTTTGTCATTGTGTCGTCTGCTGGCAAGTGTGAGGATGTTTTGCTAAGGAGCTGTCTGACCCTGTGAGATACTCAAAGCACAAGAAGTGTAGCACTGTCTCCTTCACAAAGGAGAGGATTGAAACATGGATGAGCATAACCAATAGGCTTAGTGAGTCAAAGCACGGCATGGACAAGGAGCCAGAGAAAAGACGCCAAGAAGGAAGTTTACGAGTCCCCGAACAAGGCCAATAAATCCTTCAGCGCCTGGGTGTCAAGGCCTCAGTCTGTGCACCAGATGCAGCCTGATGGATGGGTTTATCTGTCCCAGACGGCAAATAGAGATTGTTCTGCCTTTGGCCCCACACGTAGTTGAGACAGAGCTCTAGTGTTTTCCCCCTCTAGCTTTCCTCAAATGTGTTACATGTGTCCCACTCAGCACTGCAACTCCTTTGCCTTCCAGTATTACCACTGAAAGAGCAGCCTTAGGTCCTCATATGCAAGGAGTTTGTGCTTACCATCCTTAGACTGCCAGGACATCTTAGACAAAATCAAGAAAAATATATCTCCATTAATTCAATCCACTTGAAAGAGAGTGATATCTTATTATCTTGCTTCTCACAGTCAGAATGAACTTAGCACACTCTGGATCTTCTCCCAACATTCTTCACAATCACTTATAAAAGAGTACTCAGCAGTACAGACTCATGTGATATAAGAGTGTGGCTCAGGCATAGTTCCTGTTTGCTCATACCTGGATATAGATTAGGGTTGAATGTTGGCCAAGGAGTCCCAGAAGCAAATTATTCACCTTTACCATAGAGATGGTCAGTTTACAGAGATGCATCTTTATAAACTAGAGGACTGGTCTTATAACTAAACTAAAGAGCTGAAAGAGCCCTGGCCCATGTGGCTCAGTTGGTTGGGCACTGTCCCATGCACTGAAAGGTTGCTGGTTTGATTACCAATCAGGGCACATGCCTGGGTTGCTGGCTTAATTCCCAGGAGGGTGTGATAGATGTTCCTCTCTCTCCCTCTCCCTTCCACTCTCTCTAAAAATCAATTTTAAAATCTTTAAAAAAAAAGAGTTGAAAGAGGGTCAAATGTGGTCAGAATTAACAGAATTAGAGTGGAAGATATAGGAAGATGTGTGAGGAACACACTGCCTTGAGAAGCCCTGAGCTCCTATCATGGGATAGTGTAAATGCCTGGCATTAAGCTTTTGATTTCAGAGGCATGCCTTTCAAAGACACCCATCTTGAATAAATATACTGCCAGATATATAATACAGCTACTAGCAAACCAAGTAGATAAGGAATAGGCTGCCCCACCCATGAGGTTCCCCTTTTAGAAAGCCCTGGGTAACCTAGATAACTGACCACTTGAATGAATCTGCTTTTTCCACTCCCTAATTCTTGTTTTTATGTTTTAATTCACCAATAAAGAATGAACCCATGAAACCTTAGATACCCCACCCTCAGACACTAATAAAGGCAGAGAGAGCCTCAGGTTCCGTTCCCTCCCACTCTATCTACCTATAACTTCACTGTGTGGCCCACAGGGTGCAGTACACACACTCCCAGGACCCACAAGTGATGTCTTCTTCTGGCTCCAGTCAGAGAAATAAATGTCTGTGGGGTTCAACACAAGTAATATGGGCCAGGTGAGTGGCTCAGGTATTCTTAGCCAATGGCATCACTATGGATAGGCTGAGACTGTCACAACACCTGGATAATTGGTTGGCAGGATGTCCTAGATCCATGGTCGGCAAACTGCGGCTCGTGAGCCACATGCGGCTCTTTGCCCCTTGAGTGTGGCTCTTCTTAAGCCTTAGGAGTACCCTAATTAAGTTAATAACAATGTACCTACCTATATAGTTTAAGTTTAAAAAATTTGGCTCTCAAAAGAAATTTTAATCGTTGTACTGTTGATATTTGGCTCTGTTGACTAATGAGTCTGCCGACCACTGTCCTAGATGAAGTAGCACCCTCCTCGGACATGCTACTCAGTCATCTTCCAAATAACGAACATCTTGCTGACCTTTGCACTTGTTGGCCCTTCTTTGTGGAATGCTCTTCTCTACAATATTTACATGTTTTTCTCCCTCTCTTCATCCATGGCAATGTTATATTTATCATAGGAATGCAAAGATAGTTCATATAAATATAATCTTTAGTGAAATATGCTATTGACAAATTAAAGTAAAAAAACTAAATAATTGGCTCAACAGATGCAACTTTTTTAATAAAATTCAAAAGTCATGATTTAAGGAAGGATTATTAGAAAAAAACTATAGTGCTATTCTAGTGGAATGAAATTTTCTTAACCTGATTAAAATTATCGATCAAAAACTTGAAGCAATCAACAGTCTGGGCACACCGATATTGAAGTTGGACAAAAGACAAGAAAGATTTCTATTCTGGCTTCCATTCAAAATGTACTATATTCATCTTACATGATGCAATAAGACAAGGAAAGAAATAAAAAGTAAACAGATTGAGAAGAGAGACAAAAACATAATTGCCTACATAAAAAAAATTCAAGGTGACTTACAAATAAATGATTAAGGCTTTGAAAGAATATCCTATAAACCAGTATAAACAAATTAAAAACTTTAAGTAGGGAAAAAAAGCATTTCCATTTACAATAGCAACCAAAACCTTTAGCTACTTCATTAGAAACCTAAGAAAAAAGATTCAAGACCTTTGTGTGAAAAACTTTATAAAATATGAGGAAAATACAAATTAAGGACAAAAACTATAACCTGAATAAATAAAGCACTATTACCCAGTAATGGATTAGAAGACATAACATTATAAAGATATCATCAATTCTCCTCAAATTACACATCAATGTATTCAACTTAAGATGCCAACAGATTTTTTTATGGAACTTGACACATAAAAGTGCAAAATGTCAAGAATAGCTAAGATCATATTTAAAAGAAGCAAAGTGGGAAAACTATTTCTCACAGATATTAAGATGTATTTTGAAGCTACTTTGCAATATGGTACTGATGCAGAGATATACACATTGATGAATAAAACAGAATAGAGAGCCCAGGAGAAAAAAATCCTTGAACATATAGCTATTTTTTATATGACAGAATTGGCATTAACTACTATGAAAATAAAAGGAAATAGACTGCTCACAAAATCTTGCTGAGATAATTAGTTATCAATATGGGAATAAAAAAGAAATACACTTTACACAACAAACAATAACAAATACCAGCTGAACTACATATTTCTATATAAAATTCAACACTTCCATAATTTTTAAAGAAAATATAGACAGATGCCTTTACCAACTTGGGTTAGGGCAGAATTTCCTCGACAAGGTGCAAAAAGCCTAACCCATAAATGAGAGAACTTTTATTTAACTAATTATAAAATTTAAGACCTTTTCACAAAAAGAGAGCATAATCAAAGTTAAAAGATAAGTCACAGACTTGGAACAGATATTTAAAACCCATATAACCAATATATAAAACCCATATAACTATTTAAGATAGTTATTATCTTAAAATATTCAAAAATTCCTCAAATCAATAAGAAAAAGAAAATAGTAGAAAATAGGCAAAGGATAGGAAAAGAAGAAAAATCACAAAGGGCCAATAAACATGTGAAAAAAGGCTCTCAGCCCAATTGGTAATAAAATGTAAATAATGAGATGCCATTCACTCCCATTTCACACCCACCAGATTGCTAAAAATATTAAAATTGGCAAGGATATGGAGCAATGGAAATTTTCACACACTGACATTAAGAGCATGAATCGGTCCAACTGTTTGGAGAACAATTTGGCAATACTGAGTAAATCTGTTTGTGCATACCCCATATAACAGAAATTCTTCTTCCGAATTTTCATCTTGAGATATTGTTGCATTTGTATTTCTCATTGTAGGAAGTAATTGTCCATCAACAGGAGAATAGATAAATACACTATGGCATATGTAGACAATGGTATGTGATACAGCAGTTAAAATGAGCAATGATATAGCACTTATCATAATCTATCGAAGTATGTAAACTCAAAAACATTAACAATAATAAGAGCAAATACATAGTATTAACAATGTGCCGTGTGTTGGTCTAAGTGCCTTACATGTATTTACTTTTCTTCACATTAATATTCAACATTCATTACAAGCCTAAGAGATTGGTACTATTATAATCCCATTTAATAGATGAGGGAACTGAGGCATAGAAAAGTGAAGTGATTTACTTGAGGCCATATAGCTAGTTAATGGCAAAGGAGTATTCCAACCCAGTGTAGCACTTACCTTCATTCACTACCATACTACTTCAAAATGTTTTAATTGCATAGCATACTATTTATATTTATTTTTATTGATTTCAAAGTAGAAGGGAGAGGAAGTTAGAAACATCAATGATGAGAATCATCAATCGGCTGCCTCCTGCATGCCCCCTACTGGAGATCAAGCCTGAAACCCGGACCTATGCCCAGACCAGGAATCTAACCCTGACCTCCTGGTTCCTAGATCGCTGCTCAACCATTGAGCCACGCCGGCTGGGCTATATTTATTTTTAAAACTGCAAAACAATACCATGTAATTAATGCGCAAAGATATACAGATATGCTGTAGAATTATAAAATCATAAATCATTTCTATTTATAACATAATTTACAGTAACAATATTTTATAACATAAATAGCACGTTTTTAATGTTTCACGCTAGCCCTTACCCCTGATTCAAATCTCTCCCAGGTAAAGAAACGTGAGGGCATCGCTGCCATTGACGACCTCGTGATGTACTTCCCGCTTCAGTTCACTCCCCTAAGGCAGTGAGCAGCTGTGGTCGGTGCAGCAGTCACTCCCAGCCTCAGTGTCACCGCAGCCACAGTAGAGCAGCCTTTGATATGCCTGCGACTAGAGCAGGAGTGTTTGAAGAGACTAAGAGTGGAGAGAGGTGGGGGTCAAGAAAGGGAAGCGAACACCACCCCTTCTCATAGCCCGTTTCAATTCCACCCGTCCCGGTTTTAAGTGGATTTGCGCAGTCGAAACCAGCAGTTTGGGCTTCACCACAGGTTCAGCCTACAATGTGGACGCTTCAAAGACTTCAAAGGCAGGGGACACAGCGCTATATCTGCAGTGAAACGAAAAAATGTAGGATTTAGCAAAGTTTTCAGAGGGTGGTTCAAGGGCTTGAAGTGATTTCCACTTCAATATACTGTAAGTGAGTGAACAAAAAGAAATAAAAAAAAATAGGCTTGAGGAAAGAAAAAATCTCATTTTTCTCTTTTGTTAATGCTATAGAAATATCAATCCTGAGGGCTTGGTGAGATTTTTATAAAGCCTGTTCCATGAATCTGAGCCTGACTTTCAGCAGCAAAATTCAGGAGGCTCGACTTTTATGCCTTTCTACTCAGTTTCATTTTTAAATAATTGATAGGTGGAAAGGAAAGAAAGGAAAGTTTAATAGGAGGCGACTCCAAGCCAAGTTGTATGCTAGGCGCTTTCATCTATTTTCATCTCACACTCCTAACAACCCTATAAAGTAGTGTGATTGGTTCCTATTTACAAACGAGTACACTGAGGCTTCGA
Source organism: Myotis lucifugus (assembly GCF_000147115.1). Lineage (NCBI taxonomy): Eukaryota > Metazoa > Chordata > Mammalia > Chiroptera > Vespertilionidae > Myotis > Myotis lucifugus. Next base: position 1,527,766 of record NW_005871144.1, on the reverse strand, counting down.
GTGGCTACCCCAACTTGCTTCCCTTCAGGCACAGAACTGAATTCAGCCCAACGTTTTGAAGCTACAAAGCTCATGCCTTTCCACCAGGCCATGAGGCGTTACGATAATTGAATATGAAAATGGCCTAACCTAAATAAGCCAAAATACAATCATTACTCCTAGTTAAAAATACTCATCTTTGAATTTATATACAAGCCAAAAATGCTTTTTGGATCTCCTGAAAAACTCGCTGGGGGTTGATACTGTTTGGTTTTGGTTTCCTGTGATCTGTTTAGTTGTTTCATAAGGTTTTAACTAGTGTCCAACAGGAGTAATGGTGTGTATTGCAATAGGGACTCAGGGGCTCCAAATCCACCCTCCGAAGGCTTTCTGGCATCTAGTGTTTGAGTTCTAAACAATTAGGAAAACTAGACGTGGTTATAGTAAGAGCCTTTCTAATTGAAAAAATATAGGGTTTTAAAACCAGTTTCTCTAGGAACTGTCCTGGCAAAATGAATATTGTTTAATTTTCATTTTGAATTAAAGACTTGGAAACCTGAGCAATACAGAGGCTAATGATAAACTAAGCTGAGCAGAGACTCCTCTGAGAGCCATAGCGATGTATTAAAACAAGAATTATTTTGTACACTGTGCTGTACTCCAACATTGGATTCTCAGCAGACTGCAAAATCACTTCCCAGATAATGAAATTATAAAAGAATTTTAATTTCATGTTAGAACTTGTATTACAAATTATTAAGGAAAGAAACAGGGGAGAACATCATTTTCAAGCAAACTCCTCCTGTGGACTGCCAAACGGATGGACTTTCTGATGAGAAGTCCTTGTGAAAAGTGTTATCAGAGGCAGCAGAAACACTTTAAACTTTCAAAACATAGATTCTGTTTAATGTGAATGTATTTAAGTGTCCAGGACATTTAAGGGCTGTGATTCAACAGCCCTGAAAGGGATTACTTTCAAAATTATGGTAGGCAAATATCACACAACTTTTGGTACCATGGATGCCTTATTGAAAGGGGCCAAAGGATCAAGGGCATGGGGCTCTTCCCCGGAAATGAGCAAGCAGGCCTAGCCAACACTAAGAAGATCACATTCACGCACCTGTGGGAACAACCACATTTCCAGGAGAGTAATGAGCTATGCCATTCCCCACAGAGCTGCTTCCCAAACCACGGCTGATTCCTCTGTAGAGACTTGGGATTTGGTCGAAATGAAATAACATATATTAAAGCATCCTCAGTTTAATGAGGCAAAAGGAATTTCCTCAAAAGCCTAAGGCGATAGAAGCCAATTCTATCATAGAAGAATGTTTAAGGACATGTTCTCTAATGGTTGGAATCTCCCCTGTCTTTGAGGCTTGGAATTCCTTTTGTCCTACATCCCAACACCATTGAGGAGAGTAGGTGTTCTAATCCAAGTCCCTTAGTTCACTGTGTGGGTCCCACCTAGCCATGAGCCACCTGGGGGCAGGAGAGCATATCCCCCTGCAAAAGGAGCCCCAAGAGGGCAAGAGGACCAAAGGCCAAGGGAGCATGCTCTTTTGTCTAGGAGTTTAAATATCCCGATTTCACACCCTTGCCGTGGCCACGCCTATGCTGACCACTGATTCGCTTTCAGGTGTGACAGACAGGAAAGCATCTTCCCACGTCACTCAGACCTTATTGGGCATGGGTCTTAACTGCCTTTGTCCAGTCCCTTCTCCCATGGAGCAGCAGGGAACAGACTTGGAGAGTGTTAAATGGGCAAAGCTGTATAAATGGCATGCTTATATGATCTAGTCTTCCCTTTGCTCCTTTCCTGTTAAATAATAACCAGATTATTATAAATGTATCATAACTGCTAAATAATATGTTATGGAAACATTATAACATAATATCGTGAATATATCGGAACATTCCAAATGTTTCAACAGAGGAAAACACACACATATTCACCCATTTATATACGTGTATGTTTGTATGCATATATATACATACATGAGCATTTGTATGTATGTATATTAAATTCAGTATAATGAAAGCTCCAAAAGTATCTGAGGTGGCAAAGCAGCAAGATAGTAAAAGAACTTTCCTTGACACAAGAATTTTTTCATTCATTAGCCTAAGAGAAACACTCTACCAAATAATGCATAGCATTTTGTCTAAAAAACAAATTTACTGCCGAGTTATCTCATTGTAAAACTGACCTCCAATGTCTCACATAAATCTGCTTAAAGGTAAAACCTGCCCTAGGCTGGGGAAATAAGTAGAAATGGAGATAAAAGCAAGAGTAAGGCATGTGGTTTCATGTTGGCAAAGGTGTCTATCTCAGAGCACATGTTTAAATATCAGCAATGTAATCATGTCTTTAATATCAGTTGTTTCATTCTAAATTCAGTTTCAGATTCTAACCACCTTTACTATACCCTTGTGTGATGTGCAAACCATTGAAAATTTGCACAAAAAGAGCTCTGGTGTGAGGAAGAGAACCAGCGTTTTCTGCCCACTGCTTTGAAGCTGACGGAGGACCGTGTATCTCAGTGAAAAGCCCACAGCTCCCAAAGCATGATGAGTGATTCCTATGAAAAAGGCAAAAGTTAAGCAGAGGGTTAATAGTCTGGCTCTGGAGCCAGAGCAATTTCAGCCCCACCACCTAAGGCCTGTGTTACTCAACCTTTCTAAGCTGCAATTTCCTTACCTCTAAAATAGGGACAGCAGTAGTGCACACCTCATGGGGCTGTGAGGAGAAAATGAGCAACAGCACTCGCACATCTCTCAGCTTTCTTGTGGCCTGGCATACAGTAAGCATGCAGATGCTCAGTTCTTCTCCTGGCTATTGTTTTCATCATTATTTTATTTTATCCTAAATATATATTTTTATTGATTTCAGAAAGGAAGGGAGAGGGAGCCAGCGGTAGAAACACCAATGATGAGAAAGAATCACTGATTGGCTGCCTCCTGCACACCCCCTACTGGGGATAGAGCCTGCAACTCTATCCCTCCTGTGCCCTGACCAGGAATCAAACCACAACCTCCTGGTTGATAGGTTGATGCTCAACCACTGAGCCATACCAGCCGGGCTTCATTGTTATTTTAATTATGATTATATTCATTTCTATTGGAACATACGTGAACTCATAGGACCCAGTTAGTTGACTAGATTTTAAAAAGGACACATATGGTAGAGTAATCTTGGAGACCTTTTGTTTTATTCTCACTTTATTTTCCCTTTTCCTGGTCAGAAAATGCCTTTGTGTGTCCTGTGTTCTAGTGTGGAGCACAAAAGTTGGCTAAAAACATCCCTTGACCACTCCCTGGCATTTGGTCTCAAAGCTTAAACTCATAGAAGGCTTTCTCAAAAGATTTTTTTCAAGATCAGGCAGGAAGCTGAGAGTAGTGGGATATATGTCCTTGTCCTCCAAGTGCCCCAGGAAGTCATCAGGACCTCAGAAAGTCGTTGTTTCATGGCACCCCAAGGGGAGCTGGTTCAGGGTGCCAGCTCAGCAAAGATTCCCAGAACCTAGCTTGGCCTGGAACAGGCAGAACCACCACCTTTAAGAATCACGAGGACAGAAGGTTGACCAAAACCAAAGGGCTCTCCATGAAAGTATTACTGCATATAAAATTCTGGTTTCTCTTATCAAGCTGCTCAGGAAGGGAGACCCACCAACAAATGGGACTGAATTCCCCACCACCTTAGGTGGGTACTCAGGGTAACATTTTCTCAGTTTTTAGGAAAATAATATGACCTTTCTTGCACAGCTGAGTATGTGTGTATGTGCGCGCATATATATATATATATATATTAGGGGCCTGGTGCATGAGATTTATGAGATTTGTACACTTGGGGGTGGGGGGTTCCTTCAGCCCGGCCTGTGCCCTCTCACAGTCCGGGAGCCCTTGGGGGATTTCCAACTAAGCGGGCAGTCGGACATCCTTAGCTCTGCCATGGAGGCAGGAGAGGCTCCTGCCACCTCCACTGAGCAGTGCTCCCCCTGTGGAAACACACTGACCACCAGCGGGCAGCTCCTGCATTGAGCATCTGCCCTCTGGTGGTCAGTGCACATCATAGCGACCGGTCGTTCCACTGTTCGGTAGATTTGCATATTAGCCTTTTATTATATAGGATATGTGCATATGTATACACAATCATCTATAATAATAAAAGCATAATATGCAAATCGACTGAATGGCCGAACAGCAGAACGACCATCCAGATGACCTTCCAGATGAAGTCAGGGCTGCGAGGGCCAAGGCAGCCGGGGCTGTGAGGGCCTACACTTGCATGAATTTCATGCATCGGGCCTCTAGTACATATATAAATGTGTATACACATATACACATATATGTAAAGAGAGAGAAAAAATCTATCCTCACTTTGATAATTGTAGAATTATTAATTATTAGTGACAAAATTCTTATCATAGAGACTGATGTGAAGAGATGACCGTGATAATGGAATATCTATTCTCCACAATATCCACACAAACCATAATTAAACTGATCTACTTCCAATAAAACTTTCCCTTTCAAATTACTGCATTTAAAAATATCATATCTCAGAGGACTCAGGAAGTCGATTGCTTATTGACTTTCCAGCAGGTCCATATAGTGTAATGAGTCTTTATATCTCTATTTTTAAATTGCTTATTGGATTTTTAAGATTAAACAAAGCATACGAGAAAAATTATAGTGCTGGAAATTGGGAGTTGGTCAAATAAGTACATTATTATCCTATCAAAACTATATTTAAACTTTCCAGGATGAATATTAAATCATTGCAAAGGTTGCTTTAAAAAATTCTTACTTCAAGCATTTTATAAATTATATCTTTATAAATTGACTATCTTTTTATAATTTTAGTTACTATAATATGAACTTCTATCCCCATATAAAAGTCTAATGGCCTTCTCTAGATTAGGTAATAAAATTAGTTCCCAACTTGAATGAATTTGTACTGTTATATAAAAGTCATAATGAGACTTTTCCTAAAAACTTTAAAATAGCAGTGAAATTCAGAACTTTTGACTGATACATTATAATCAGAATATTATTATAGAGGCAAATCTGATAATGGCACTCCTCTGTTTAAAGTGCTTCTAAAGTTTCTCGTTATTCTTAGGCTAGTGACCAATACTCTGAATGGAGCCTGTAAGTTCCAGCATGGCCTGCCCCTGCTTCCCACACCACCATATCACGTGCCACTCTCCCTACTTGCTTTCTGCCTCCACGTGCTTTTGTTTCTTACCACCTGCCTCCTTCACCCAGCCTACTCCTCCCCGTGCCTCTTCTTTTTCTTCGTGTCTTCTGGCAAGCCCTGCACACTTCCATAACATTCATTTTTCATGTAATCCATTGCTCTACATTTGACTTCATCTAAGTGATTTATTTATTTACAATTGTATTGAGCCCTGGCGTTGAACACCAGTGACTCGGAATCATGTCCATTGAAGAAGTGAGTGGCGTTGGTATGACACCTGAGCACAGCTTGCCCACCCTAGTAAAGCCCTCTCTTCCACCACCATAGAAACAAGGTGAAGAAAGTTCTCTTCTTGCAGTGAAGTAGAAGGAATCCCACTCCTCACCATGATGACTATTCATGAGTTAGACAGGGACTCATTCCTATTTTTCCCATAAATATCAAATAGTACATTTGTTTGGAAAGGTGTTTTTTTTAATTTCTTTTACCCAACCAGCTTAGAGAAACAACAACAATTTGCAAATCATATATTTGATAAGTATATTTGATACTCTCACACTTAGAACAAAACAATAAAAGGACAAATATCCCAATTTTTAAATGGGCAAAGGATTTGAACAGACATTTCTCCAAAGTAGATAAGCAAATGGCCAATAAGAAGTACATGAAAAGATGCTCAACATCATTATTCATCAAGAAAATGCATTTCAAAACCACAATGAGATACCACTTCTCATACCACCAGGATGGTTACAATCAAAAGCCAGACAATAACAATGTTGTTGAGGATGTGAAGAAATTGAAACACTAATGCTGTGCTGGTGGGAATATAAACTGGTACAGCTATTTTGGAAAACAGTTTGGCAGTTTTCTCAAAAAGTTAAACAGAATTGTGATGCAGGTTGAATTGTGTCAACCCACCCACAAAATTATAGCCCCTACCACCTCAGAATGTGACTATATTTGGAGACAGGGACTTTAAAGAGGTATTTGAGGTAAAACGACATTGTATGAGTGGACCCTAACATAGCTGGTATCCTTATAAGACAAGATTAGGAGAGAGAGAGAGAGAGAGAGAGAGAGAGAGAGAACATGAACACACAGAGAGAGAACCATATGAAGACACAGAGAGAAAGCAAAGAGAAGAAACCAAACCTGCTGATACCTCGAACAGTGGAAAATAATTTTTTATAAAAATAAAACAAAATAAAAATTTTTATAAAAATGAAACAAAATAAAAAATCCTATCAAGATTTAAGAATTTTCTTCCATCCCCTACACCTTTTTTAAAATAAAAATTCCCAGTAGAAAACAATAGTTCTGAAGGGTGACAAAGCCTTTTGCAGAAGACACAGAACAGAGTGTAGAGAATATAAGTGAAAGCCATGGGGTACCCTAGTACAAAGCCTTTGGTGACTAAATCACCTTTATAGAAATTTTGGAATCAAGCAGTCTACATTTGCCAGAAGAAATAGCCCAGAACTTTCATGAACTGCATAAATCACAACATAATCAGTTTCACCCTTTTAAGTACAATGCTAGACTATTATGTATTTATTTTCATAGCTTTCTTTACTTATTTGGTGCAGTTGAGTTCAAATTGTACTTGTAAATCTAAGATAGACAAATGTTTAGGTCACATTTATTCTAAACTACTCTGTTATAGCTATACAATGAAGTTAAAACAGATGTGCTTTGAGAAACTGTGAGGATTTCTATTCATTTGTGCAAAGATGTATTTATCTCCTTTTTATCACCCAAATACAGGCTGAATTCATTTTTAAAAAAATGTGTGCTACCCCTGAGTCAATTCTTCTGACTATGTAAAATTATCTCCAAGTACCCTTGGTCTTTAGTCTCAAAGTTTTTTGCCTCTTTGTATTCTTTAGTTGCATTTCTTCTATTGCTTAGTAAATGGGGAAAATCATGTAAGAATTCGATTTGTAAATTCTGAGTCTCAGGTCCTCAGGGAGCCTATCTCTGCCTCAGCTTCCTTAAACCAAGCAATAAAAATGCTCATGAGGTGGGTGTTTCTAGACTCTGTAAAGGCTTCTTTTCTCTTAGCCTTAAGGATTCTAAGAATTAGTTAATTTTAATTCAGCCTTATCTATTTGGAGTGGAACATTTCAAACTTAAAAGCTTTTCCCCCATAAGCCTCAAATGGATTATATTTCAATGTGTTCGAGTATGTAAGTCGAAGAAAAGTACAGTGACAGTCCGGTCACCCAGCCAAAAGATAGCAGAGACTTACCCACTCTGCTTGAGATCCATAGGTCATGAGATACGATGGCCCAACCTATCCTGAGAACCAGAACAAGGCCCGTTCTGTAAATCAGGGCGACCATGCCTGCGGGGAACAGTGCCCATCCCTGTGATGGGGCTTCCCCAGTCCTGCCTGGTACAGCTGTCTTCCTGGGACCGCACACAGGATCTCCAGTCAAGAGTCTCCCCATTTCGCATAGCTCGCATTAGGGAAGGAGCACTCCACGACAGGGGAAAATGGAAAGGTGCCTTTTCTTAAGTGAGATATAATGGTACTAATGAGATATTCGAATTGTTCAAAATGAACACATTCTTTTCAAAGGTGTCTACTCCATGTCTGAAGGCTCCAGACCCCAGAGTGGCAGGGGTCTACCAGACACCGATTTGGTTAATCAGTTAGTCTTCTGCAGGAGAGGTGATTGGGCTGGGTGACTGCCATCGCTCAGCATAAAACCATCCAGAGAACCAGCAGACATGGGGCCAGGAAATGGAGGAGCCCAATGAAAAGAAGGTCATGGAGCACTCAGTATTTCCTTCGGTGCTTTGAGCTCAGAAAACCTCCAAGAAGAGAGAAGCAGCTGCCATTTGAGCAAACCCGTCCTCCTGCCCCGGCTGCTCTAGTGAAAAAGCAGTGAGTGGTCCCTGAAGAAGCTCCTGAGAGGACTGTTCTCAGGCTTTTGGACCTACGATGAGGAATGTATCTTTAAGGAGCTTGCTTCTGAACAAAGCCCACAGTAGTTTGTAATATGCATTGTTCTATGCCATGTTGCAGGGTGGGGCAAAAGTAGGCTCACAGTTGTGAGTACACAAAATTTTATCCTTGGATTATGATTTATCAATTATTGTGTTATTTTCCATATGAACTCTGTATATAAGGGGCTTGAACATTCCCAAATGTTGGTATCTGCCAGGGTTGTGGAACCAGTCCCCTGCGGATACAAAAAAGCTGGCTACAGTTAATATTTGGGGAGTCAAAAGTTACACTCAGAATTTTTACTGTGTTGTATGTGGGAGGGAGGAGGGTGTACCTAATCCCATATTGTTCAAGGGTCAACTGTATGTTTCTGGTATTTCAACGAGAAGCCTAAAGTCTCATAAGTATTTCTGAGGACAATCGTTCCAAGAATTTGAGGGGTTGGATAAGAAATGAGTGAGAAACAGAAGTTGGTATCAGGATCCAGTGAAGTTTCAACTAAATCAATAAGTTGTCTAACATAAAAGAAAAATGAGAAAAGGAGTTAAGGACTTTGGACACCAAAGAATGATTAAGCTAATTAAGATAAGATTCAATGTATTTGAAGCTAGCATGTCAAAAAGCATGCAGACGTTATTTTTGGGTTTCTTCTTGCTCCTTGTGCTATTTCCATGCTCAATTATGTTTCTTTCATGGCTAGGGTTTCATTAGTCATACACCATATTCATTAAAAACTGTGAAAATGAGAAGCCTAATTCCAAGACCCTGTCTACATTTGGTCCAGACCTCTTAAAATGCAGCACAACATCACCATCTAGTGTCCAAAACCTAAAACTTAAGTGCGATGTCACTGACCTATAAAGTCCTTGGACAGGATCCTCAGGAAGAAACCATTATTCCAAAGGTAAGGAAACTGAAATTCGGACAGCATAAGTGATGTATTTGCTTGTGCTCACAGACCTATGAGAAAACAGATCTCTTAACAACCGGTCCAATCCCGTGGCTTCAAATCCAATTCAGTGATGAGTGAACCTGAGTCATTTGGTATTCCTATGTTCTAAACAATGTCCTGGAATTCCTTGGAGGAAACAGCAACAGGAGGAGGGGAGGCTCTGTTACATTGGTCTTCAACTCTAATAACAGATCTGCCCTCAAGTTAAAATATTTACATGACAACTAGAATGTTATCAAATTTTAAAAGGAACTTAAATAAATACAGATGTAATTAAATAAGCCTTCAACTAGTTCTGGAACAAAGAAAAACAATAAGAGAATTAGGTAAGGGCACTTTATTTCCCAAAGGGCTTCTTGTTTAATAACCTGCAGTATTTAGTATATTAATATCAAAGAAAATGTGCACCTTACCCACACATTATTTGCTTACATGTAAAAATAGAATTTTTGAATATATACCTTCACCAGCTTTTCTATGTCATCTAAACCTTCAAAACTTAGTTCAAGATAGGAATTCAAAACAAGGCCTATCATGATTTCATCAATCATTTTCAGTGCACTGGTAATTTCCTCAAAAAGCCACCTTTTAGCTCCTCATTAGCCTGGTTTACAGACACCCCACCTCTATCACCTATGAACCCATATTTAGTCACATCTTTCTTTATCAGCAACCTTGGGAGACCGGCCGAGATTGGAGTAAGGATGGGAAAGCACTAGGATGGGGTTCTTTTTTCCATCTCATTCATAAATCCAGCATCAAGCAGATTAACTGTTAATCTCTGCTTCTGCTTATACCGAAGGCCTTCACCTCCTTCCTTCTGGCTGCCCCCAGTTTTCCAATACCCAGAGATGAATACAAATGGTGGAGACAGCTAACAGTGCTAGTAATGCTTAGGGCACCTGCCATACTTTGATTCTCTGTGCCCTAGCTGACTACTTACGGCAAACCCCCTGCCATCAGAGCCCTCGCTTAGCTGGAGTCCTGACAGGGCCTCCCCTGCCCTTCCTGGCCTAATTCCATGCCTGCCTGAGGGATACAAGGCTTTAATCAAAGGCATAAAACCGGGATTCTCAAGAAGGGGCAGGGAGCTTATCAGAATCACCTCAGGAGATTTTCCTAATTATAGCCCCCCACACACCTCATCTTTTCCTTACAGAGGGAGGATTTCATAACCCTCAGGTATGTTAGAGAAGGAGAAAAGAAGTTGGAACCCATTGGCTTCAAACAATGAGAAAGGTAAGGTTAATCTTCTTTCGATTCAGATAGAAAATACTTTGAAAGAAAGAAATGAAACCTGGTCTCCTAAGGATGAAACTATAATAAAACCTTAATTAATTTGGACCTCATTAATTCAAAACATGTGATAATTAGAAAAATGGTTAGGTTAAAATTTACCTTCCCTCCAGCTGGGGGGGGAAGTGGCTGAAAATTACTTTCTTGTGCCTAGGAAAAATGATTTTGCTAAGAAAATTAATATTTCCAAAGACAAAAACATCTCACTGATTGAGCATGTAGTTTTCAGACAATTTAGGTACATTTAACAGATAAACAAATGCTACTGCAATTATAAAGCATTTCTTTCCAGTCATTAGAATAGACTCCCCCAGGACCTTTTCTAGGCAGCACTCAAGGAATAAAAGTCATCTATTGGAGATACGAAAATTAAAATTCTTTTCAAACTTTCCACAAGTCTGGCTGATTTAGCCCCCGGATAGGCCAATTTCTATGGTTTTACAGAATTCCATCTGCTGATATGCTTAGAAAGCAAACCTAGCATCTCCTCTTGCTTATGTGTTTCAGTCATCAAATAATATCAAAGTCTGTTCAGGTCCTTATTCCAGCAATGAGCAAATTAGACAACACTTATGAAAAAGTAATAATTATGGGTAGGAGGAACCCAGCTTTGTAATATATGCACACAACTGGTTCAATACCAATATTGATTTAAAAATATGTATCAGTGTTTCCTCAACATTTTCTTTAATTCTATAGCTTGTGAAAAGGTGTTATTTGGAGTGGGGTTTGTGGGAAGAGTTGGGAGAGAAGCTCTATGGCCAAAACATTTTGGGAAATGATGGTTTAATCAGGGTAAGCAGGTTGCTTTACTGCAGAACCTTTTAAGAGCCTTTCCTTAGCAAACAGGCAATGTCTATTTCCAAGACAGCAGTGCAGTACTTTTAAAAGGAATCCGTTCTTTACTAAGCAACCAGGAAACATTCTCCCAAGGCTCCATGAATGCTAATCATCAGAGAGATGCCACAATGAGACCTCCCCTCACACCTGCCAGAATGGCTCTCATCAACAAATCAACAAACCACAAGTGCTGGCAAGGATGTGAGAAAATGGAATCCTCATGCACTGTTGGTAGGAATGCAGAGTTTACTCAAAAATATTAAAAATGGAACTTCCTCATGACCCAGTGACCCCACTTCTAAGAATATAGCCTAAGAAAACACTAATTCGAAAGAATATATGCACCTCTGTGTTCATTGCAGCATTATTTTCAATAGCCAAGATCTGGAAACAGGCAAAGTGCCCATCAGTAGATGAGGGCATAAAAAGCTATGGTATATTTACTCAATGGAATACTACACAGCCATAAAAAGAAGGAAATCTTACCTTTTGAAACAGCATGTATGGACCTAGAGATTATTATGCTAAGCAAAATAAGCCAGTCAGAGAAAGACAAATACCATATGATCTGACTTATATGTGGAATCTAACGAACAAACTAAGCTGACAAACAAAAAAAGAAACATGCATAGATACATGGAACAGATTGACAGCTGTCAGAGGGGAGAAGGAAGGGGGGACTGGATGAAAGAAGGTGAAGGGATTAGCCAAAAAACATATCTATATATATAAAAGCCTAATATGCAAATTGTTCCTGCGGGAGTTCAACCGGAAACCAATCACTCGCTATGACATGCACTGACCACCAGAGGGTGGCGCGGAACAAAGGGAGGCCCCGGCTGGCAGCTGGCAGCCAGAAGGAAAGCCCCGGCCGGCAGCGGGAAGGCCCCGAATGGCCCTGATCGCCAGCCAGGCTTATTTGCTCTACCTGTGCATGAATTTTGTGCACCAGGTCTCTAGTATATACATAATACATAGACATATAAAACAGTGTGGTGATAGCCAGAGGGAAAGGGAGATGGGGACTAGGTGAAGGTGGGCAAAGGGGAGAAAAAATAGGGATGGGAAGAGACTTTCTTTGGGGTGATGGGCACAGGATGCAGTGTGCAGATAGTATTTTATAGAGTTGTGCACTTGAAATCTGTATGGTTTTGTGAATCAATGTCACCCCAATAAATTCAACAAAACAAAAAAAACAATGCTCTTTGGAAAACACTAAACCATTTGTGTAGCAATTAATAAATATCCTCATATTTTTCAATAGTTAACTAAAGATTTTCTGTTGTCTAATTATTTCAACTCAGCAAACAGAAATAAAGTTATACCCATCTATAATAATAAAAGCATAATATGCTAATTAGACCAGACATCAGAACGACCTTCCAGACATCATTCCGGATGTCCTTCTGGACAAAGCCATGGCAGCGGGGGCTGAGGCAGAGTGGTTAGGGGCAATCAGGCAGGCAGGCGAGGGGGTAGGGATGATCAGGCAGGCAGAGTGGTTAGGGATGATCAGGCAGGCAGGCGAGTGATTAGAAGCGATCAGGCAGGCAGGCAGAGGTGGTTAGGGGCAATCAGGCAGGCAAGCAAGAGGTCAGGGGTGATCAGGCAGGCAGACAAGGGGTTAGGGGTGATCAGGAAGGCAGGTGAGTGGTTCAGGGTGATCAGGAAGGCAGGTGAGTGGTTCAGGGTGATCAGGCAGGTAGGCAGAGGGGTTAGGAGTGATCAGGCAGGCAGAGTGGTTAGGGGACAATCAGGCAGGCAGGCAGGCCAGCAGTTAAGAACTAGCAGTCCCAGATTATGAGAGGGTGTAGGCCAGGCTAAGGGACCCCTGCATGCATGAATTTTGTGCACCAGGCCTCTAGTATTATTATAATTATCTACCCTATTGCATTTTAGTTTCTTACAATTGCTGGCTCTACCCTGAGGCTTTGTGAACTGAAGTTCCTATGGTTTGATTTAAAATATTTTAATTAAGTGAAGCTTTCTGCCCCAAGGCTTTCTAAAGCAATTTTCAAAACCTCAGAAACAAACAAATAATCATTATACCAATGGGTTACCATTGACAAGCCACAACCATTTCCAGGCCCTCATTTCCTGCTTTGTTTTACTATGCATAGAAGTATTTTATTTCAAATGACAACAATAAATCACAGAGTTAGGCACCGAAGTTAGTAGTAGTTAGTACCTAAGTTATGTTCCCTGGGTATTGTGGGAAATACAAAGCTCACCACAAAACACCTCCAGCCACTGAAGAAGTCATCTGATACAGGGGTTGCTGTGCCTACACTTAACGTAGGACTGGAGTCATCAAAGTTTACCTGGTGGAGAGTTATGTCTTATTTCCTTCAAAGTATTAGGAGTATACATATGCATTTTACTGTGGAATCCACAACGAATCTGAGGAGATATCACAGCAGTTTCTCAAAGTGTGGTCCTAGGACCGGAAGCTTCTGCATCACAGAAAACAAATTCTAAAGTTTTAATGTTAGACTCATAAAGACCAAAATTTGATGTTACTTAATCTTTCTAAGCCTTAGTTTCTTATTCATAAAATGATTTTTAAAAATAATATTACCTATTTCAAAAAAGTTGCTTTGAAGAAAGGAAAATGATGATATATGTAAAACACTTTCTATAGTGCCTGGAAGTATTCAGCTTGGAAACAGAACAATTAAGTAATTTTTTGGCCCACTGGGGAAACGGGAAGCCTTGCTTAGAAAGGAAATAAACCTCTTTTCCCTACAAAGTTCATTCTTGAATGGCTGGCTCAGAGAACTCTAATATACTGTGAATCCTCCACAGGTGTGCCCCCAAATTTTGTTCAATGTACAAAATTGATCTTTGCTATAAAATCGGTCTTTGCTACTCCAAATGCATACTTTTACTACAATGGCTGTTGGACAGGACATTTTAGTGATGGGTTCTGTGGATGATACAAGCAGAACTAAAACTTGCTGTAGGGTAAGAGACGGCACATCTTTGCCCAAGAAAAATCTAGAATTGACGGGACCAGATAGATGTGAAGTTGGCCTCTGGAGCTCAAGACAGTGCTGTCAGGACAGTGGACAGTGCCAGGGCCTGAGGAGCTTTCACAAGTTCCAGGGGCTGTGACCTCTACGTGGTTTCATTTAATCTCCCTAATACCTCATGATTGAGGTCCTACTCTTCTTCCCCCTGTTTACAGATGCAGAAGCTGATCATTCGAGTCAATAAGTAAGGGGCCCAAGGTCACAGAGTCAGTATCCAGACCTCCCCCTGGCTCCTCACTACATGCCCCACTAGCTCTCAATCCTCGGGGTGCTATGTGGACACTGCCATTATCGTTAAACGGGAGCAGTGATTGTGTCGAAATTGTGCTGAATTGCTTAGTGTTGTTTTGAGCTTTTCAATTCCTTCAAGTACACCACTAAATTTCTAATACCCCAAGGTGTGCCAAGAGCACAGAAAGGAAGCTAAGCACCAGGCCAGGTTTTAATGATAAGTTTCGACTTAGGTATCCTGCCCTGTGCCTGGCCTTTAAAAACCATGCTGCAAAGCTTTGGCTACTTTGATCTTGTCTTCCTCTAAAATGAGTTTCTCTAGAGAAGGTTTAAAACTCGTATTTGTATTCTACCTTGAATGCATACAGTGACCCCGAGTCTCATTTTCTGTCTTCCCCTTTGGAATTCTGCCCCTGGCTTCTGTTTCTTGCTTTCTCAGTCTAAATGGCCTCATCTCCCCCTCATCACCTCTGGCCTTGCTGGTGACCAGTCCCTGGGGAAGAGCCCAAGTCCTAATAGAGCAGAAACTGCTCTCCTTCCATTTGCTGAAATAACCCGCGACTGCAGTCCTCCGCGCCAGGAATCAATTGAACCCATACAGCTTAGCTCTTATGCAGCTTTTCGACCCCCCACCTGCTTTTCCAATATCATCTTATGAGTTCCCTTCTGATCCAATCCATTACATGAAACTGAAGTATACTTCATTTATTAGCTGCTCTTTTAAAATTCTGTGAAGACGTGGGAAACGGAAGAAGGCGGAATGATAAACGCTCAAAAATGGAAATTTTGGCCATTTTGGGAAAGGGGTGTGTTGAAGTCTCAGTACTTGAGGGTTTTCATTACATACTTCAAAGTAAAATTAACACTATTTCTGGGTCTTATTTGTGCCTTTTGAAATACATATGCACACTGGCAGCATCCCGTCGCTTAGTAAACTCGTATTTAAGACTGATTGATCCTCTTATCTTTCACTAAGACTTCTTGGCCTTTGAAGAGCATTTCCTGTGTCATTAAGATTTTCATTTCCAGATCTTGAAACAGACAATAAACACCTCTTTTCCAGTTTTATGGGACAGTTGGGCCCTTGTCATTAGCAAACACTTCAGGTTTCTGAACTGACATTTTGTTCAAGAGGATATCAGAGGAGCTAATTAGGCTGCATCTCTTGCTTTAGAGCTGTTGGCCTTGGTGGAGCGGCTTCGCATGCTGAACTTTGCAAGTTGGATTGAATTGTTCTCAGGCCAAAGAAAACCCTACAGTGTGGTGAGTTTAGCTAAGCTCTTGCATGTATTGCTGCCTAGGCATCCATTTTGTGACCAGGTGGTCTGTGGGGGCCTGAAACTGGCACTAGCCCTCTCGTGTACGCCCTAGAGAACAGCCCACAGAGTCACAAGCAAATGAAAGTTCCCGATATGACTTCCCCAACAGTCCTCCTGACTGACAGTCTCCCCACCTCACCTCAGGGCCTTTACCCATTAGACTAGACCCCATGGAGCTCACCAAAACTCTGCTCCTTTTGGTTTGCATTGACCAGTTTTGCCTAAGCCTGGGGAATCCCAAAGCACTCCACCCATGAACCCTAGTAAAGGCCTGTGCCCCAGGTCCTACCTCTCTCTCTCCCTGACCTCAGCCTTGGTCTCCCACTATGGCTCCTTCATACATGGCATGTGCTTCTTCTGGGACCTATGAGTAATAGACTTTCCTATTTCGATTTCCCTTGCAGACTTTTGAACTATGGCTCACCATCCAGTACCCTGTGTTGCACTTAATCAATGTTAATTTAAGAAAGTCATAGCATACAGTGACATAAATAGAACAGCTGAGGTCTCTGAGATACTTCTGCATTTTTATCAAAAATACTCCCAGAATTTATCTGCATAAACAATAAAAAGAGAGATATAAATAAGATAAACTGGGTGTTTGTTACAATGATCTCCCCATTGATTTAAATGAAAGGTAGAAAAGAGTAAATTATATTCTCAGAAGAAGTGTGTTTTTAATGGTGTACCTAATTATTTGGTTTTAAAAAGATGGCACATGGCCCTGGCCGGTTTGGCTCAGTGGATAGAGCGTCGGCCTGCGGACCAAAGGGTCCCGGGTTCAATTCCGGTCAAGGGCACATGCCTGGGTCGAGAGCTCAATCCCCACTAGGGGGCGTGCAGGAGGCAGCTGATCCATGATTCTCTCTCATCGTAGATATTTCTATCTCTCTCCCTCCCTCTCCTTCCCTCTCCCTTCCTCTCTGAAATCAATAGAAACATGTTTAAAAAAAAAAAAAGATGGCACATGCATTTCCAGTTCAAGGGACTTTCTCTGAAGTAACAGAATTGAGGGCACGTAGTTTTAGGAGATTGTCTTAATTTTAAAGTCCACCTTGCACATCATTACTGGGGATTAGAGAAGGCTAAGCCCCTCTGGTTCTTGACCCAGACGACAAACAAGATGTCTTTGTGCTGTAGTTAGTGTCATAACCTAAGTGTTGAAAAGCATTTCTGACACTTCTTCTACCAAGTTAATCACAAAATCCTAGTTCTTCCAGCAAAGCATTCACTGAAGACTCCAAACATTGGGCAATTGGGCACCAGCGGCATTTCTGATGTGCCGCCTGCTGAACCTCCCCCACTTGTCTAAAAAAGGACGCCTGAAGCATCTTAGCTCTAACTTATGTCGCCATTCAAAAGATTACCAGGTCCAGATTTTTTTTTATAATCTTTAAACACAAAAGTGGGTATTTTCTACCTAAGCTGGAGATAGGAAGAGAAAGACAGAGCACTCCCTCTGTCCACAGCTCAGGCTAATCAAGGTTTCAATCATCCTCAGACAGCTTCCTGGGCAAAACCAGCCAGATCTTTCATTTCTTTATCTACTATGACCTCGAGATTATTTTTCTTATGATTCATGGAATCTTTGCTCTTTAGCCATGTTCACAGTATACTCTCGTTAACTGAATGTTCACAGTATACTCTCGTTAACTGAATGGCAGCCCTTACAAGATAAGCAGGTTACACATTCCTAAGAAAGAACAAATAATAGACATTTTTCATGTTAAATTCATGTGCTAACTATACAAAGTTCACTGACGTTATGATCCGTCTCCTCTCAGGACTTCTATTTCTGCTGGGATATTTTTTTCAATTGTGACTATTATTTTTGTTCTCAGTAAATGCTTTCTTAGCCCATTGGGGAAAGGCAAAACTCAGAACTTCCCGATGTGAATTTATTGTTGATTCATGTTTCATTACGTCTTTAAATTGATACCTGGTAGATATATTTATAGTGTTGTCTATTTCTGTAAAGACAGCAGCAATATAAAAGCCTAAAAAATGTAAACATAGAAGTAACCTGTAATTAAACTCACACTCCAAAACCTTCCAGCCAGCTATAGGCTAAGAGAAATGGTGGCTTTCAGATGTGGAGAAAGAAGTTGAGAGACTTGAGACAGGCCACTTCCATGTGCTTAAATGTGTCAGAATTTAATAGTAAGCTATCTGGGAGCACCAACGGATCTATGAACAACCCCTTTCTCCCAACAGCTTCAGTTTACAGCCACAATTGGCCATTTATCCTCCATGTAGACTCAGTAATTTTCTTTACAAGTTTAAACAGTGAGTTATTTTGAAAAGTTATTACAACACTGGGGTCGTTCAGGGGGCAACAGCTCTTGGTTTCCATTCCCATTGGTTTCTCTTCATTGACCCAGGAGAGCACAGTGAAGTTTCACCTATCAGCTAAAGAGGCACATTTTGGTTAGGTGCCTGGGAATTTATACCTATGCAATAATGATTCATATACAACCTCCTATCTCTTGTTAATGTCATCTCTCATGCTTTTGACAAACAAAAAAATCCAGAAAAAGTTAGGTATCTATAATTTTTTGCATTTTAAATATTTGTGACAATTCTTTCACAGATACATGGCATTATTTTATTTTATTTTAATCTATTTTTATTGATTTCAGAGAGGAAGGAAGAGGGAGAGGGAGAGAGAAACATCCATGATGAGAGAGAATCATGGATCGGCTGCCTTCTGCAAGTCCCTCACTGGGGATCGAGCCCACAACCCGGGCATGTGCCCTTGACCGGAATCAAACCTGGGACCTTTCAGTTCACAGGCTGACACTCTATCAACTGAGCCAAACCGGCTAGAACTACATGGCATTATTTAAAAAAGCACACACACAAAAACTTTGTTTCTTAGCATATATTTGCTTGGCATGCAGAACAGGACCCTGCTCCCATTGAGGAACTGTTCTGGGACAATGGTTTTTTAGGAGTTCCAGGGAAATGATAACATTGTAATCCTTTTCTCTTATTAGTTCAAGATTGACATGGGATATTTTACTTGAACACTTTTTCCCATAAGATTTTTTCTCTGTTTTTCCTTCATTATTAAGTAGTTGTCTATCTTGCACATTACAAAGAAGTATTTGCCAGATTTTCATAGCATTCAGACATTTCTGATTGCAAAACAACACAGTACTATTTTATGTGAAACCATTGGATTTATATCTGATAAGATTATTTCTACTCATCATTTTATTTCTTTAGTCCCTTGAAGCAGTATCCATTCAAAATCATTTATGGAATGCATTGAAGCCTATGGCCCATCCAAAATTATTTGGACTTTCTATGATGTTCCAAAAGGCTTTTACTACTTCAGAGGCCTATATACTAAAATATCTATGAATAATGTTATCAAAGAAAATAAAGACTTTGGATTCAAATCCTAGCTCTTTCATTTACTGGCTGTGTGATATTGGAAATTAAAAGGAAAAAAGGAAAAATGCTTACATAGTAAGATAGCTCTCATAGCCAGAAATAATATGCTTTAAATGCTTGTCACTAAGCAGGCATTCTATATGTTGAGATTAGTATTGTTTTTGTTGCAGCTATATCACTCTTCATTTCTTCTTGATTCTTACATAAGTTGTTGATTTTTGGAGATTAGTATTGTTTTTGAACTAGAAAATAGTGTAAGAAACCCTGATCACCTACTACACTCACAAGCTCCTTCTGAATAAAGCATCAATCAATAGTTCCTTAAGCACAACCCTTAGTTTCTAAGACCCCACCACCCTTCCTATATGCCTAAATCAAGGTAATCATCTGAATCAAACCAGCAGTAAGTAAGTGGGTTGGCCAGTAGCCTGTGGCATCACCTAAGGTGAGAAATTTACACACTAGCAAGACTATAATAAATCGTGATAACCAAACAATCCTCTAATATCTCCTCATAGAATTTGAATATAAGGCACCCAGAGACCAGATGTGGAGCAGAGCAGATGTGAAGGGCTGTATAGAGAGAATGTGGCATGTGATGGCCAAGAGGAGCCAAAACAAGAGAAGAGTCAGGAATGGGATGGAAGCAGATAGTTTCAGTAGAAGAAGTAGAAAGACGCTGATTCCTGACAGTGAGGGAGTAATGGATAAACCCATTCCTACGTGTGGCTCCCAGAGCTGCTATTGCTTCTCTAGAACATGTCAGGTCTCCTAGATGTTCAGCTGTGAACAGCCAATTGCCCATGATTCTTCATTTCCCATAATGTTTAGCCCTTGTAATAAATTCTCTCCACCTGGTTTGTCTTTGTGCCTTGTGATCATCCTGAGCATTACTAACGTGGTAATGGAAAGTAGAAGGTAGGAGAAGCCAGGGAGGAGGGACTGATTCATGGCAGAGCACACTCCTCAGCTCTTTATTCTTCTACTTTTGTCTCCATTCTTTCACTTCCACCAATTAATTAATCTTAATGTTGAAAAGTACCTTAAAAGTGACTTAAGCTAACTATCCATAGGGACATTGATTGTTCAATGTCCGCCATTAATTATACTTCCTACCTATCCTTCCATTTTCTCTTTTGGAAATGCCACCTCTCTTCCTTTGTTTATTTGTTTAGTGTCTGTTTCCCATGCCAAAATACAGGGTGTCCCTCCAAAATGTATACATACTTTAATAGCTGATAGTTCAATTTTGAAAAGATTTTAATAAACACTGTCATTATAATTATTCAAAGTGTGTGTATACATTTTTTGGGACACCCTAATAAGTTCCACCAAACCAGGCCCTTTGTTCATTTTCTGTGGTATCCTAATGCCTGGCTCTTTTGTAGATATTCAATAAATGTTTAAATAAAGCAAAAATTTCTTCATTTTAGTGGTGGTGTCTGGCCTGAAACTAGACTTTTGGAAGTTAACTGGGTTTTTCTCTGTTGAAAACCTGGGCAATTAGCCTCTCCTGGCAACCCCAAGCTCTCTCAGATCCTTTCAGTATATTCCACTATTGCATAAGTGACTTAAGATGTTTAATTTTGCTTTAATAAATGAACTCTAGTTTACACACTTCTTAATCAATGTTTAAATTTCCTATAACACACTCTTTGCTTAACCCTGAGTAGATACCAAAAGAAGCTGGAAACACACAATCCCACAGCTTCCCACCTTAGAAAACTCTTTCTCACTACCATAGGTCCTAGTTCTGCCCTCTGAGGCAAAAGTAAACCAACTTAAACCCGCTATCGCTAATACAAGTCAATAATATTAAAGTAATCAACAGAAAGATGGGGTGAATGGTCAATCTCATTAATCTGTGGGTAGTTATTTGCATCCCAAACAAGGAATTTATTAATTCATAAGAGTTTGTAGTTTCTCAATAAACATTAGATGATGAGGGGCCAAATTATTTGGTTTAGGTTCCTTGTTTTGCTTCTTCCCTACTCCAACTTGTGATCTTCTCCCAACATTTTATATCCTTTCCTCTCTTTCTATTAGAACAAAAGGAAAGAGAAGAGAAAGAAAACTAATAAAAAGAAGGGAAAATTAAAGTGCTAGAGCAACAAATATTATTTAGCAATTTCCACCTACACATCCCTTGCCACCTTGATCATATGTCTGAATATGTGCTATTGTGATGGATTACATACTGAACCTTGTGTATAACATCACAACTTCGTTAACTGTGACCTTATTCATCTAACATACATGTATTGAATAAATAAAGTATTTTCTATTTCCCAGAAGACTCAAAACCTTGACATTTTTAAATTAGAAGCTTTCTAGTTGAGAGGAACAACAGAGGTAAATAGAAAAGTAGCCCGATTTCAGAGTAAATAAAATTAGGCCATAAACTAAGGCATTTGGAACAGAAAATGCAGTCCTATACAGATCAGTAAGAAGAGTTTCCGAAGTGAAATAGGGCTAGGCTTTGTATTCTAAAACTGTATTATCTATTTCGTATGTAGCTTGCACCTGGGTTACCTTCATATCTGTTATAAAATGGTTTTGTCTATAATGAAGAAAACCAGCCCCAAAGCATGTAGCTATTGTGGCAATTTATTAACCTGGAAAGGTAAAGGAAACCCAAAAGGTCCAAGTTCCCAAGGCCATAGCCATGAGAGAGAAGCCCAAAGGGTGTGGGCAGTAAATCATCACCAGAACTGAGCCTCCTTTTTTTCTCTCAGAACCGAGCTTTGCATTGCTGCACACACCCTGGGTATCTCTTACTTAAACTGCTCCACTACCCTGCTTTCTATCAGGCATCAATCATCTGCTCCTACTGCTTCCATAATCTTACTTCCTTCAACAGAATTATGCTAATATGAATTTTCCCATTCAAATTATTTCTAAAACCAATTGTACAGAATTATTAACTAGCCCACTTAATGACACTGTTCTACTATTTTGTTAACAATGGAGATATGGAAAGTAGCAATATGCAACATAATTATTGGCCAAGACTTGTAAGAAAACTTGTTTTTACATGAATATGTCTCTCTCATATCTATGTTCTTTGCCTATTCCATCACTATGGTCTAGTTCAGGCTTTTTCACCTCTAAATCATATAACTGCCCATTCTAACATAGCCTTCTAACTATCCCTCTCTCATAACATCAATATCTTTCCATGCATCTCTCACAATACTAGGCAGTCTTTCTAAAATACAAGAGAGAATATAAAATCAGTCCATAGCACAAGGATGCAGATATGAAATGGTATTATTAGAAACTTCTGAAAGCTGCTGAATAAGAGTTTTCATACTTTAGGATTTTCAAAAAGATACATCAAGACAAGTAAATTTTAAAATATCAATAAAAAACCAGTTTAGCTATGGTTTACAGTAGACATAAATAAACAAATAAAGCTGCCGTATGCTAATGCCTTTTCAGCTATTATAAGATACCACAGTGTCTTACATGCTGCAGTCCTCAATCTCAATAATCATATTTTTCACATTACTATCCTATGTATAATGTCCACATATGGTACAGTGAATTCTTAGAAAATTCAGACTGAAAATTACTTTTTTCTCCCCAAATTCAACTAAATAGGTGGAAAATATAAATTTTTATTTTGCATTTTAATTTTGGAGCCTCAATTGTTTTGGGAGCAACAAGTAGCAATACTCTCAATATCACCAACATTTTCAGATATGTAAATCAGGAGCTTGCAGTGGTCATTTACCAGCACATGGTAGAGACCCCATCTGAGAATAGTCTTCAGCAAAGAAAGCAGAGCCCCGAGAAGGACAGACAGATCCTTACCAGTGCTTACCTTATCAGTGTAGCTAAACCTAGCTGTGCTTGAAACCAACCTATTGTCTAAACATCTCAAGTGAATTAGGCAACGATTTTTAATAATATGAGTTCAGTTTCTAACACTGCAACCCAGATCATCATGACTAATATAGCAACCTATTCTTTATAAAATATCAAGGTGAGAAAGGAAATACAGGGAAGACATGAGTAGTCTTCCTCCTATGGAAAATATACTCATTCATACTAGGGATTTGCCGGGCTTTCTCGGTGAAAGTTGTTAGAGATTATACCCATTCCTTCATCTAATTGTTGCACCCTGCCCCAACCCCTCTTCTAAGGGAACTTATCCACACTCCTGAATTCAATCCTGACCCCATAGCCTTGATAAACAGGCAGGGAGTTCCAGGACCTCCTCCCAGTCACAACAGAATTTTCTCTCCTGAAAAACTGAAATTGTCTACTCCCTGATGATGCTTAGACTAAAAGGACATAACTTGGTGTGGACATTTTATACACATGCTCATTAAAAAATAAATCAAACAAATAAGGAAATAACAGAGATAATAAAGAATGAAGCTAATTGTTTAATACACACCAAAGAGGCACAGAAAGATCATTCCCTTGGTCTCAGGCTTATTCCTCTTCCAGGTCCTGGGTGCAGTCCCCCTAAGGTCTGGCTACATTGATTGCCCTTCAAATAATTCAATTTATCTCTCCCTCCTAACCCTCACAGGTAGGGCTAGTTTGAATGGCTTGCAACCAAGCAATTTCATGCTGAAAAATAGCCCATCTAGTGTATGTGGAATATTTTTAGATCCTTTAAAGAAAAGGCCAAACCAATTCAAAGTATGAATAAAGGTAGTTCCAACTTTTAGATTCAACTTGTGCTTTTGGCAACCCCATCTTTAAGAGAAATTTCACAAAGACAAATCCTCTGGCCTGTGCACTGCTTGCAGGTTGTCCATTTAAGGGCCTTAGATTTAGTTGTCTGGACATTGATGGAAAACATCGAATGATTCAGTACAGCCAGGGAAAATGAAAAACACATGTACGGACCATATTTTTAAAGCATGACTTTAGAAGTACTTATGGGTACTTGTCAACAGAATGATCCTTCTAAAACCCTGAACCGATCATGCCATTCCTGCTTCTAATCTTCCTTTAGTGCTCCATTTCCTTTCATATCAATGCAAACTTATAGATGCGTAGTGCCTACAACCCCTCCAATTCCATGTTCCACTCAGTTATTTAAGGATGCCCTATGAGCACTCCTGGAAGCCTTTCAGCACAGTATCTCTGACTCTAGAATAAAATAAGCACATCTTCTGGGGTTCAGGGCCACTGCCAATAGCTGCTCTTGCAAACAGAAAATTCCTGTGACATATTCCTGCTTGATTGCATAAATTGTTACATTCTACTCAATAATATATACACATTTTTTTGAGATATAGTTCCCCAGAATTGACAATCCATGAGTTTTCAGAATGTCTCATTGGTTTTTCTATCCCTCATGTCTGTCCAAGTGCCTAGCACAGATTAGGTGTTCAATAAATGTTTGTCAAATGAGTAAACAACTAATTCTTATTGGATGAATAAAGTCATATCTGTTCTGGGCCTTATACACCTCCTGGCACAGGATTGTGTATGCCAGTCGAGAAGCAGGGCTCTGGTCCTTGAGAACTGCCTGTTCTCTTTCTATCACACTCTTCAAGGTACAATGAAGTATAATCTACTTGGAAGCTCTCCTCCCTACACGAAGGAGGGAGATTTTAGTGCTCTTTAAGCACTACTAGGAAATGTAGTATATTGTATTATAATTATTTGTCTGCTTTACTGTCTTTCGTACAAGATCTGAAACTCCAAGAGGTGGTGATCAGGAGCACCAGCACGGGGCCCACGGTGGGCTTGAAGGAACACTGTGTCAAATGAGTAAATGAGTGAATGATTCCGATGACTTGAAATAAGCACATGGTTGCCACTGTTATAGGTCTTTGCAGGTCATCACTAAATGCAGAAATCAGCATAGTGAGACACTATAAAATCTGGGATATGCCTCTGGCCAAAAAAATCATCTGTTACCTCTCCTTTAGGAAAGCTGGGCAGTTGAAGAAGTTACAACCAGAAACACTTTACATTCAGAGACACCAATTCGGTAATTGTGCTGGCCCCAAGAGCTGCAATACATTACTATTTCCCACCTCAATGGGGCTGACAGCTAAGTAGTCACGAACTAAAGAGCAGAAACATCCCTCTCTCCCTGATCCATTGCTTCAGGCACGTGGGCCAGTGACTATTGCCAGAGTCTAACTTTGTTCTTAGCACAACTAAGCATTTAAATATGTCAGAAAATTAAACCCTAATGAATTTGTCTGGCAGCCCAAATATTTATCTTTTGCTTTAGAAACACCAAAGGGAGAAAATAGAAGCCTATGCAGGTGGGTCATGGGCACGAAGAATAAACAGCCACTCTCCAGTGCGGTTTGTACCCTGCTCAATGTTAGGAAACCCTTCCAACATCACCGTGTCCTTCATAATCTATAACACTTTGGGGAATCTGGAAACTGTTTTGCTGCCAAAGCAGAGAGGGGAAGGAAAGGCAACACGCCAGCTCCTCTTAAAGCCAGCACAAAAGTGCCATTCTCTCCTCCAGCAAAACAATGCGATTAGCTCTTTTATCACTAATTTTTCACTCTCCTCGCCTACTTTGTAAACACGGCATGGATGACTTTGCTCCTTATCAGCGGCAAACTGAATCTGCCTTTGTGGAAGCGCAGTCCATCAGCAGGCTTTCTGTGCATACACTCCGTGACATGCCCCACTGAAAAAAGACAGACTTTCATTTTCCCCAGCAATATCAGAGAGAAAAAAGCAAAATACACACGCAAAAAAAGGACTCCTCTGTACAGTATAACCTGGAGTTCATTTACTCTGCCAGACAGAATGAGATTAAAAACCAATCAAGGTCAAAGCTATTAGCATTTGGATCAGAGGGCATTTTGCCTGTTAGGATCTAGTTAGATGGGGCCTTTGTAATTGCCCAGTTTGTTTCCAACGTGCCCTGTAAACACTAACATTAGCTAAAGCCTGGGTGGTCTCAGGCTCCACATAGGCAGCTCAAAGGCCAGCTTTATCTTTGATTAGCAGCAAAAATATGCAGATCTTTATATACCCATTTGAATAGTCAATGAACCTCTTCATTTTTGCTGGTATCGCTTGTTTGTGACATTTCCATTTCCAAATAAACCACAACTTGATTTCCCTTTACAACCCTTCTGCTGTATATGTTAAGTACATGATTGACAGCTTCCTTGCACACTAGGCAACACTGAGGGTTAGCACATTCAACTTAACAAAGAATGCCCTTGATCACCAGGGGAGACTAAGGAAATGTGAGTGCTAATCCAAAAGATAACCTTTTTTAATTAAATTACTGTCAACACACCATGAAACATCTTATTTCTCAAGCTCTGGCACTAACATCTTTCCTAAGCTCGTATGCTTCCCCAAAATTATAGCTGAACTCTGAGAGCATTTTCTTCTAGACTAAATTGCAAATAAGGCATGGGAAAACTGTATGTAACTTTGAATGCATGCCCAAACTCCTTCAAAAATAGCTGAGCAGTATTTACATTTCTATAAATACCGGTACATGTAAAGGAAACTCTTCTACCTCTTATACCTCTGTTTTCTTCTCTGCCCACACATATCTCAGTCCTCAAATCTCACATTCTTCTGTAGCCTTCCCTGACCACATCGAAGGTCTGGGTCTCCCACTGTTAAGAGGGTTTGTGTGGGATCCGGAACAGTTTGCTATTGTTTCTTGATTATTTACATCAGTCTTAAATTATTGTTTGTTGATTTCCATCTCTCCTGCTGCACTCTGAACTTATCAAGGGCAGACTCTTTTGTTGTCCATATTTTTATCACCAGCATCCACTGCTTTCTTGGGACTAACTCACTGGTTAAATGAATCTTTAGAAGAGCAAAAACCATTTCAAAAAGTGTAATATTCGTTTACTCCCGATGTCACTGAAGTGATTTAAATTAAACATCACGGCTCTATATATTAGCTATAAGAATGTTGTAACTACTCTTAAGAAAACTTTATATATACTAAGTCATGTTGGAATTACAAAAAGATCTCATAAATTCTAGAGGGTTATTTTTTAAATATTTTATTGATTTCAGAGAGTAAGGGAGAGGGAGAGAGAGATAAAAACATCAATGATGAGAGAGAATCATTGATCCACTGCCTCCTGCATGCCCCACACTGGGGATTAAGCCCACAACTGGGGCATCGAATTGTGACTTGATTCACAGGTTGATGCTCAACCACTGAGTCATGACATCCAGGCAAGGGTTATATTTTAAAAATTAAATGTTATTTGTTGCATTGCTTTTACTACCTTGATTTGGCTAAACTGTTTAATTGCAAAGAGACAAACTCCCAATCAAACTAATTTATATAGCTTATATATATTCAAATAGGACAGCCCAGGCTAAGGAAACTGCAAAGTCAAACATCTACCCCTCTGTTCCTGTCCCTACTTTTGCTTCTCAAGTGACTGTTCAATTTTTTCTTCTGCCTCTATTTGGTATATCACTATCATCTCAACACTGTGATTTCAGCCCTTGAACCTGTATAATATTGCAGACCCAGAACCCAGAGCAATCTGAATTGTTCTATCCATGTCTCAATTCAAATTTTGGCATGGAAAAACTAGTGGGCCCAGTTTGATTTATGTTTATGTCTCTGGTCCAATCACTTATTGCCAAAGTCAACAATATATACACTGCCTCTATTATGGGACATGAGTGGGATATGCTCTTTAAGATGGGAAGGAAGAAAGCAAAAATATAACAGACATCTCCATTATACAGATTTTTGAATGTTTCTACCATGACAGAAAAGCTGAAGTAAATATTTTATTATCTATTAATGCAACTAATACTTATTGAACTTTGACTTTTTGAGGATCTAAGGTAGATTCCCAGATACAACGATAACTTGCAGACTCAGTGCAGAAGAAACATACACTTCAATGGGAAAGCAGGCATGGAAAGAGATAATTAAAGCATATTATGATATGACAGCATTCTGCCGGCTCTTCAACACATAATGTTGGAACATTTGGATATTCATATGCAAAAAAATAAACTTAGACCTAAACCCCACATTTCATACAAAAAATTAACTCCAAATGGATCATAGGTCTAAATGGAAAATGTAAGATTATAGAAAGTTTGCCCTAGCCGGTTTGACTTAGTGGATAAAGCGTCGGCCTGTGGACTGAAGGGTTCCAGGTTGGATTCTGGTCAAGGGCACATGCCCAGGTTGTGGGCTCGATCCGTAGTAGGGGGCGTGCAGGAGGCAGCCCATCAATGATGCTCTCTCATCATTAATGTTTCTATTTCTCTCTCCCTCTCCCTTCCTCTCTGAGATCAATAAAAATGTATTTTAAAAAATAATAATAAAACTCTAAAAACAAAAAAGATTATAAAACGTTTAAACAAAAGCATAGGAGAAAACCTTCATGACGTGGAGCTATTCAAAGAGGTCTTATATATATGAAAACAAAAGCATGGTCCATAAAAGAAAAAGACTGATAAGTTGAACTTTTGTTCCATAAAAGATACTTCTAAAAGATTGAAAATACAAGTTACAGACCTGGGGGAAAGTATTTGCAAAGCAACATCATGAAAAAGAAAAAAAGGTATAAGAATTAGAAAAGAGGAACCAAAATTGTCACTAGTCACAAATAATAAAATTATCTTATCTACCTTTTAAAACATATTTTGAATTGTTTCTAATAATCATGGTATCTGGACCACCTCTGGGTATATTCCTATTGTCTGTATTTCGTCTTGGTTTTTATTCACCTATTTCTGTATCCTGACATGCCTGATCAGTATTTATTGAACGTTGGACATTGTGAATGCAAAACTGGACAGAATCTGAACGATGTTTCATTCTTTGGAAAAGATACAAGTAAGCTTTAAATATTCTTTGGGAAAGACTGTTTAAAACTTACTTTTTCAATGTATGTCAGTTTTTAATACATACTTTATATTTTCCCAGGAATTTCCCTATATGCTCTATATTCAATCCATTCAAAATAATAAAATTATGTTTGTATTTTAATATTATCTTATTTCTGCTCTAACTTGTTTTCTGTTTCATTCTATAGATGTGTGCCTTCTCTCTCTCTCTCTCTCTCTCTCTCTCTCTCTCTCTCTCTCTCTCTCTCTTTTTCTTTACCTTGATCAATATTGCCAGAGTTTATATTTATTAGTCTTTTCAAATGATCAGTTTGGTTTCGTTGTTTCATTTTATTCTACCTTTTTTTCTGTTTCATTATTTCTTTACTTACTTTTATTCTTATTCTCATTTGATTTTCCTAGCTTTATTATGGATTTAATTTTTTAAGTTCTAACACTGGCAACCTAATAAGATTTAATCATTATCTCTTCTTTTGGTATGTCCTTACAATGCATTTGCTTATCTTTTAATATCCAGTCTTTCTTGCTTATATGTAGATATAGTTGGATTTTATATGTAGTCTTCTTTATATGTAGATATAGTTGGATTTTAGCCAACTATTCTTAAATCTTTCTGTGTCTGCTGAAAACAAGAAATATTTAAGGAGATTATTTTTCCTTTTAGGCTTTGATATGGGAGAAAGAAAGTACTGTGAAGCTGGAAATAAATTATTTTTATTATTGATATTCCTCTAATTAACTTCAGGACTTTTGAAACTTCCATAAAACTTCTACTTACATTTTCCAACTATTAGATTAGAAAAATAATACCTTCTCCATTTATCATTCAGGTTTTTTTTGAAATATAAATACAGAGAAGTTACTATATTTTCAATTATTAAGATAACATAACTTTTAAAATACATTATATTTTTCCTTAGCTTAATTGGGAAGAGCCAAGTTTAATCTCTTATAAACTCGTGGCCATCAATAAAACAGTGCAGCAACTTCCCTATTTTATTACATCAATCATGGTATAAGAGCTGAGGTCACTGCTCTGACCCACTAGAAAGAAGTGCAAGAGGTAAGCCACGCAATGCACTCATTAATAAGTTAATTCTGTGTTACTGATTAAATTGGGACAAGTACATTTAGAGGTATTTCTTAATTTCAGATATCAATTCTTATTTCCTCTTTTAGAATATTTTATTTGTATTATCTGAGGATCTTTTATATTAAAATGTTGCTTTATCTTCTGATTTCCGCAATTTCTCTTTTATTCTTCTGATTGTTTTTTTACAATATTCTCGTGATTCATGGTATCTCTCTTAAATCCCCATTATTCTTTGTTTCAAAAATATACTGAGCTAGTTTTCTGTTTCTGCCTAGAGAATAGTATATGACTGAGTATGGCTTCTGGTGTACTTCCCAGGTCATTTACCCAAAATTTATTTTAGCCTTTATTTCAATTCCATAGTCCATAGCCCTTATTTCACTCAATAAGAAATATGGAGCTCATGGAATTTATTGACCAAGAAGTAGATTTGAAAATACTGACCCATGAGAAGCCTATATTATTTTCTCATTATCGTTTCCCCAGAATGTCTGTGACCAAGAATTCCAGGATAAATATTGAGGGCGTAAATTACAACTTGGTCAGCCATAGTTATCAGATATAACATAGAGACACTGAAAAGATGACTATATCTTGGAAATCTTTAAGCCTATTATGAACTATGGTTTCATAAAAGGGTACTGTCTAATTTTAATCTACCTTCCCTATGCTGGTCAAA
The DNA here is from genome assembly GCF_000147115.1 of Myotis lucifugus. Lineage (NCBI taxonomy): Eukaryota > Metazoa > Chordata > Mammalia > Chiroptera > Vespertilionidae > Myotis > Myotis lucifugus. The sequence continues at coordinate 1,496,983 of NW_005871144.1, read as the reverse complement.
AGAAGACAAGAACTCAGAAATAAGTATGGGTGTCTCTAGTCAATGTTTTGTGTGGGGGGTTTTTTCTGCAAGAAACATGGGACATTTTCTTCTTTCAAGTAAGGCATAATTTTCTAACAGATTTTCTGTTAAATTTTAAACAAAGTTTTGGGTTAATAATTGAGGGAATTGTGTGTGATCACAGATTATTTCTAACATGTTAGATTACAAATATTAGATCTAAAAGGATCCTTGAATATAATTTAGCCCAAACTTCTACATGGTAAAACTGAGATAAATGATTAATAATAAAGATATATGTTTGAGGTTAATTCTGTAAAAAATGTTACAAAGAATATATATTAGAAGTCTGTGAGCAAGGGTTTAGACATTTAGTTCTCTATTATCTGTTCAATACCTAGTTTAATTTTCCTATTACACAAAAAATCCAAAGTCAATATAAATTGTAAGAGTAAAAAAAGGAACCATCATCCAAGAAATCTGATTATAGCCTTGATCCCCAAAACTACAATAGAGTTGCATCAGAAATATTTCCAGTACTTACTTTCAAGGAGGTTGTGCCTAACACATCTCTCTAAAGCTGATAATAGGCATGAGCCCACAGTTTGAAGAAAATGTTTCTGATATAAGTTATGTGATAGGCATTAACAGCACACAATATTCTTTTTAAATGAGGCAAATTTTGTAATTGCATTTCTGAATCTCTTTCTCAACATGGACTCTTAGCACCATTAGTAAGGAATCAATCTTTCAGATGACAGGAAAATGTTCGTGCTGGTGGACCCTTGGCACCTCAGTTCCCATGTTTCTGTTAGAGGTTGAAGTTGCTTGATGAATGCCAGAAGTTATATGCAGCAATCTATATCTACAATTCGATAGGAGAAACAGACAATGATGGCTATTCATGGCAATGTTGCAAGAGACTGTTTTTGCCATTTCTGCCATGAACTTGCTAAGTGGTTCTCTGCATTTTGTAACTGCCCATGAGTCAGCCATGTCTGTTTTAAATCTTTTCCTTAGAATCATTTTGAAACAAATTTTTAAAAGATAGGAGCGGGAGACATTTCTATTAATTTTGGAGGCTTAGGCAACATTGTGAAATGGGTGACTCCTGCCTTAAGCATCTGTGACCTGGCTGTTGGCTTTGTTTTTGGTTTTTTTCAGAGCAGACAGTCTTACTTTCCCCTATTCTGTCTCTTTACTACAATCCTATCTAGTATTGTCCCAGGAAACACCCTGTTCCCCCACCAATTAAACATGTCCTTTGAGAAGGATCTGGTAAACCATTTATTCTGAAGTATAAAGGACAGATATGGTTTAGTAAATAACCTCCCAAAAGGCACTGGTTATTTTAGAAAAGGAAAAGCAATGTTTGTAGTTAAGAATAATCTAAATGACTGAAATTCTCATTATGGAATTCCAGATATTAGACAATAGCTATATATTTCTTGGAAAAGGTAGAGAGGTGTTTCAGTGCCCAAGAATATAACTGTTTGTTACTAGAGCAACAGTACTATTTATAGGTAAAAGTTGTGTATTGATATGTAAAAGAGATCAAATAAACAAAAAAAGTTCTCTTCAGTTCAGAATCTGAAGAACAACGAAAAAACTTAAGAAATTTTATCATTCTAAGAATCAAAGTTCAGTCTCACCCTTTTTATTTCTAGAATGTACAGTCTCAAGCAATGTCTATAATGGGCTTTGAGATGAGGTCAAGAATGAGGCCACATGCACTGTTCCCCATTTCTGGCTGTGAAATGTGCTATATATTCATATGCACCTCTCCCCACAAAGGTCTGAGGTGAATGAAGCAGGCTATATTTTGATATGGTGCTTCGGGATATAAAACAAGTGTAGAAAATAAAGCCAAAGATGATTTAACTCAATAAATTCTTTTCTGAATATTCCCTTAAGGAGGAAAAATATATATGTTAAATATGCCTTATGTTCTCACAAATCTTAATTTACTGACTCTAGATAATACCTATATGCATGTTTCTTTATGGTACTTTTATACCAGAATCTATAAATAACCTCTTAACACTAACTCATTACTACTAGGACACCCCATGGGGGTGCTGGTGGGAGAAGAGTGAGGGTTGTGAGAAACATATAAATGTGCTCACCTTGGGGGTTAAGTTTCCCAGCACTGATTTCATTTTTACCTTAAAACAAAAATAGTGTGAGTCCTGCTTAAATTAAGAATAAGAACCAGAACAGGACTTTATTGCTAGCTTTGAACAAGTCACTTTGATCCCTATGTCTGAGCTACATACATCTCTGAAATAGCAGTTTTACAAAATATGTCCAAATTCCATCAGGTTCTGATGTGTTCCAATGAACTAAATTATTTCAAAGGCACTTGGCCCCAAGAGGTGTTCTCAAATGGCTACCAAAATTTCATCTTAAAATGTGTATGGAAATTACATATGCCCATTGTAACATAAAATTATGGGTGAGATGAGATTGGGAGTACCATAGAAATTCTAGTATTCCCAAAGACCATCACAGTGCAGATTACATAATTTGCCAGGCATGTGCAAAATGAATATGTGGGTTCTCTCATTCAAAGAACAGAAAAAAAAAAGCTTTCTTCCTTTCTTTGGCAGTCATTTTCTTGACCTATTATGATGTTTTCTATTGGCTATATTGTCATACTCCTTCTGGCCTGGAGTTACTCCTACAGAGAGTGCAGACCCTGCCCAGAAACTCACTGTTCAAGGTGCAAGGGCGTTCCCATATCCAGGCCCCACATGTGTGAAAAGTGGCAGCAGTAGCTACGCTGGGACAAGCATGGGCAGGCCAGCGACCTGTCTGGAAAGGTGAAAAGCCGAGGCAGCAGCATGCATCGTCAGCTGTCCAAGTACCAGGTGCATGCTCCATTTTCTCATCAGACTTCACTCAGAAAACATAATTTCAAAGATAAAATTATTGAGGATTTCAAGACGGCCACCACAGAGCATTAAACCTATGCTTAGGGCCACCTTGTGAGCTACTGCTTGTCCATGAAGCCAGCCCTGCACTAGTAACTTATCGACTAGAAAGCTAAAAGGACAAGGATACTATTTGCAATATAAGTAACAACTTTGCTGAATTGTCCGTAACTAACTCTAACGAAGATGTACAAGAGATCTTTACAGAGAAAATTGTGAAATATTATTAAAAAACATAAATTAGGACCTGAATAAATTAAGCAATGTACTATGCTAATGGACGGAAAAACAATCATTAAGACATAAAGTCTTCCCCAAACCAGTCCATAAAACACAAGACAGTGCCAATAGGATTTTTAAACAGAAATAGGCAAACCAATTTTTAAAAGTCATATGGAAGAAAAAAGTCTGATAAAATCAAAGTTAATTCAGAAAAAAGAATTTAAAAATAGGGCTTTTTCATCAGATTTCAAGACTTGTAAAGTTTTATTCATGCAAAAAAAAAGAAAAAAAAAGAATGATAGATCAATGAAACCAAAGCCTATAGAGAAACCTGGTATATGACAAGGTGGCATTATAATTCAGTTGAAATTATGTAACAAATAGTAATGAAACAAAGGGATTTTTGTCTACATAAATCTTAATTTAGATTCTTAGTTTACATCATACACTAAAACAAATTTCATCTATTGGTTTCAGGGCTGAAGTTGGCTGTGCTTTCAGTCTCCATGATGAACCCATTAGTATGGCTTTAGAAGTAGCAAGAGAGTATTGAACCAAGAGCCAAGTTAAGAAAAAAAAGCTTTAACTGCCAGAAGAAAATACAGGAGAGTAAATTATGATATCAGCATATGAAATAATTTTTTAAATCAAGACACAAAAACCCTATTCATCAGGGGAAATTATTAAGATTAACAATGTAAAATTTTTAAACCAGAAAGATAAGACAAGACACAAACTGGAGCGGGGGGGAGGGTTGATTTTTCAATGCATCTAATTGATAAAGGACCAGAATTCAGACTATCTAAAGAACTCCTACACATAGATTCAAAATATGTTTAAAAATGGGCAAAAGATATGAAGAAGCTATCACAGAAAAAGAAGCCCATATTGCCAATAACCATTAAAAAAAAATGCTATACCTCCCTTCTAAGCAGGGGATGCAAATTAAAACAATGGTAAGGTGACATTTCACTCCAAAAGGTTAGACGTGTATATATATATATATATATATATATATATATATATATATATATATAGCCCGGTGCACAAAAATTTGTGCACTCGGGGGTAGGGGGTCCCTCAGCCTGGCCTGTGCCCTCTCGCAGTCTGGGACCCCTCGGGGGATGACCACTTGCTGGCTTAGGCCTGCTCCCCGGGGGATTGGGCCTAAGATGGCAATCAGACATCCCTCTGGCAGCCCGGCAGCCCTTGGGGGATGTCCATTTGCTAGCGGGGAGCAGACCTAAGCTGCAGTCAGACATCCTTAGCGCTGCTGAGGAGGCAGGAAAGGCTCCCACCACCACTGCTGTACTGGCAGCCCTCAGCCTGGTTTGTGGCTGAGCAGAGCTCCCCCCTGTGAGAGTGCACTGACCACCAGAGGGCAGCTCCTGCATTGAGCGTCTGCCCCCTGGTGGTCAGTGTATGTCATAGTGACCAGTCATTCCCAGTCTTTCTGCTGTTAGGGTCAGTTTGCATATTACCCTTTTACTATATAGGATAGAGGCCTGGTGTATGGGTGGGGGCCGGCTGGTTTGCCCTTAAGGGTGATCTGGATCAGGGTGGGGGTCCCGCTTGGGTGCCTGGCCAGCCTGGGTGAGGGGCTGATGGCTGTTTGCAGCTGCTCACACCCCCTTCAGGGAGGGGGTCCCCACTGGGGTGCCTGGCCAGTCTGGGTGAGGGGCTGAGGGCCGTTTTCAGGCTGGCGGGTGACTGAAGCGCCCAGCCTCTTTTTTTTTTTATTATTCTGGGATTTATTTACCTTCTATAGCTGTCACTGGAGCTGAGAGCCGGCTCCAGCTCTGAGGTTGCGGCTGGCTGAAAGCAGGTATCTGGGTTTGTTTGGCTTCTATAATTGAAACTCTGTTGCATCTGGAGCTCAGAGCCGGGCCGCGGCAGGCGGGGAACCTTGGCTTCCTCCATCACTGGCGCAAGCAAGCCTCATGTTCGCTTCAGCTGCGTGGCTGCCAGCCGCCATCTTTGTTGGCAGTTAATTTGCATATCCTGCTGATTAGCCAATGGGAAGCATAGCGGAGGTATGGTTAATTACCATGTTTGTCTATAATTAGATAGGATATATATATATATGAATGTGGGCAAGACAGGAATTCTACATGCTTGGAGGTAAGAGTATAAACTAGTGTTAAGTACTTTGGACAACAACTTGATGATATCACATGAAGCTAAAAAAAATACATATGGCCAAAACCTATAAATTCTACTTATAAGTATATTTCTATTACAATTTTTGCATATGTGAACTAGGACTCATGTAGGACATTTATTGCAACTTTAATTATAACAGCAAAAAGTATAACATACATTATCTCCTACCCTTTTATTTTTTTATGTTAGTGTGGGTTTTTATTGAATTTATTGGGGAGATGTTGGTTAATAAAATCATACAGTTTTCAACTGTACAACTCAATAAAACATCATCTGCATACTGTATGATGCACTCACCACTCAAAGTCAAGTCTCTTTCCAGCCCCATTTCCCCCCCTTTGCTCACTCCCACCTTCCCCCCACCCCTTCCCTCTGGCTATCACCATACTGTTGTCCATGTCTATGTGTCATATATATATATGTATTTTTGCTTAATCCAATAAAGTTTTGTTTTTTCCACTTTGTCTCTACCTCAGAAGTTACACTTTTTACTTTCATTTTAATAGCTACAAAATTTTAATGTGCTTATTTGAATTAGAAAAGTCATAAATTAGCATTTGTATCCTCATCCTGAACAGCTCAAGGATTA
>NW_005871144.1:1368847-1490976 GCF_000147115.1 Myotis lucifugus | reverse complement strand
TATATATATATACATCTATATATAAAGGGAAGGGCCAGATAGTTATACCACCTGCGTTTGTAGGCAAATTAGCTATATTTTCACGCTGAAGTTGCTAGAGGGCCAGACCATTATAAATAGGGAAGCAGGTTGTTTACCACGACAGTAGAAGTGATTTTTTTCTGAAGATATGGGTAAACAACGCAATTTAACAGCAATTTAACAGCCTTTGAACATGGGATATATATATATATATATATATATATATATATATATATATATATATATATATCTGTATATAAGAGATATAAGAGGAGATATAATATAGGAATTTGCTCACCTGGTCATAGAGGTCAAGATGTCCCACGACCTGCTGTGTGCAAGCTGGAGAAGCAAGAAAACCTGTGATTCAGTCCCAGTCCAAATACTCCAGAATTAGAGGGCTGATGATGTAAGTCCTGGTCCAAAGACTCATGAACCAGGAGCGCTGATGTCTAAGGGCAGGAAAAGATGGTTGCCAGTAAAGAGAACAAATTCACCTCCCCCCTGCCATTTTGTCCTATTCAGGCCCTGAACAAATTAGATGATGCCCACCATCCCTGGGGAGGGTGACTCTTCTTTTTTAGTCTACTGATTCAAATGCTAACCACAGACTCACCCAGAAATAATGTTTTACAGCTATCTGGGCATTCCTTAGTCCAGTTAAGTTAACACATAAAATTAAGCAATGAAAGGAGTGTTTAGTGAGCCCTTACTAGGGTAAGTACAATACTCAGCCCTTTACTGATAGGTCATTTAATCCTTACAACAATTTTCCAGTCTTACAGATGGGGTAAGGGGCAACAGGAAGTCTGAGAAGGTAATTAACATGCCCAGTGCCCCACATAGGTGCATGGCAGAATAAGGGTATAAATTAATGAATGACTACATCCAAAGTCCCTGCTTTTTTATCCAATCCTGCTACTACCTTAACACTCTAACTCTCTCTCTCTCTCTCTCTCTCTCTCTCTCTCTCTCTCTCTCTCCCAGGAAACAGAATTCTTTGTTTTCATTTAATTTTATTTTATTTCATTTAATGCACAATATATTTTTCCCTATTTAGTTTATCAGATAAGGTGTAGTTTTGTCCTGTAATACAAAGAGAATCTGACCCTAAGGGGACTAGATGGAGAATAAGTCCATTTAAATGGATGGGATGATGTCAAAGGGGCCCAGGAGGCAGAGGTGCCCAAGCAGATGGAGGCAAGAGGGCCTAAACACAGATTCTGCCTTTTGGCTTCCATTCTTTTCTATACTTGCTATCTCTACTCACTGTTTTTGCCAGCTCCTCTGGCATTCCTAAACCCTTGCCAGTGCCCCACAGGTTACACATCCAGGTATAGAAATCTTCAAGGCTCATACCTATAACTCTTAAAAAGTTCAACAAGGAACTCTCAAAATGAATTTAAACCTTTTATTTCTTCTTACCTATACTCTTTCTGTTTGTATCATCCAAAGAAATGAAAGAAAACAAAATCATTCCCATTTCATGTTTGGATTTCAGCAAAGTGTGAGAATGATTTGAGCCATTTCCTTGTCCTATTTAGGGAAATATGTTTTCCATGACATGGTTGGCTGGAACCACACAGGTAAAATAAAATCTTCAAACTACTTCCCTTCCGATCCAGAAATGATGAGCAATTTGACATTCTGTATCCCCCTGACTGCAACCCAGAAACCTCTCTGTCAGAACCTATTCTTGCAATATTATACCTCTAATGTGTGGGAAGTTGTTTGAGGCAAAAGGCAGCAGTCATAATGGGATTGTGTTTCAAAAAAGAGCTGCCTGCAAGGCCATGCTGTAAATGAAAAGCATAATAAAAGGAACATTACCATTCTTAAAAAACAGTGAGACTGCTCAAATAACTCATTGCAGGCTATTTTATAGTCCCCTAATTCTGTTTTTAAAATCAAATCCAACTCTAAAAGAATAGCTCACTCCACATTGGGAAGAAAGCCAAACCACTTCAGTTTATGGAGAATCTCAAATCCTACCTGCTAAGATTCATTCATTCTTTCATCATTCATTCATTCATAAAAGCATGTATTGAGCACTAACTATATGTAAAGTATTGAATTAGATGGCGAGGAGCACTTCCGATGCAGTATTTTATAACCAGAGGCAATAAGACCTGTACATATATCACTAATAGAAAGCATAATAGGTTAAATGTGCTAAGAGAAAAACAAAGATGCGATAGTAGTGAGAAGTTGGGAAAAATAAATCCTGGCTGTGGGGACTCAAGAAGACGCTGTGGAGGAAGTAGCATTTAGGCTCAGCCTTGGAGGATGGGAACAGAGAACACCCTTGACAGGAGAGACAGTGTGTGAAAAGGCAGGGCAAGAGTGCACTCATGGAAAGGCAACTAATTCCATTCAACTGGAATCTGACAAAAAGCTCAAAAGGCAGACTAGGGCAGGGTCATGGAGAACCCATTTCCCTAAGGCTAGTTGTATGGCCCACTGTCCAACAAAATCTTCTGATCATAAAATAAACTCAAAAGTTTTAGTTGGCTGCTGTGAGTAATCTGCTTTGTAGGGGAAGACTGAAAAGGGGATTACTACATAGTCAAAGAATGACCATGAAGATGTTCTCGCTTTGCCTTGGTTCTTATGTTGCTAAAGTCAACTCCTCTAGCAGAGAAAGAGGACTACTGGCATTTATTTTGCACACCTCACTCATTTCTGGTTTCGTGTTAGGTTCCTTAGTCTATTTTATCCTTTGTTTTTAGTTCTTCATATAAAAAATATATTTCATATTCCATATGTTTTTATTGTAAAACAGTGACCAAATAAACAAATGCAACATTGAAATATGTGAAGAACAAAATAAAAAAGGGAGGTATGCCTCCAAATGAATCCATTTTCCAAAAGTTATTGACTAACAAGTACTGTAATTTCTACAGCTAGAAATGTTTTCCATAGGTAATTTTGTGTAGCTATGGCTCTATGAGTACAAGTGAACACTACTTTATATAGTAACATGTCATTTTTTTTAAAGAATTAGATCTCTTAACATGGAATTGTTAAGCAAGCAGGCAAAATCATTTTTATGCAGTGTTAAAGCAACAACCAGATCTGCTTTTGCACTATATCCAAATTAATGCTTACAACAGCACTATGATGTACCTTAGACCAAAACATGACAATTCAGAGTTATCTGGCATATCCAAATAGTAATAGTAATTATCTGGCCATAATAGTAATAGTGATTGTGATAATGGATAATAAAACATGCACCCTAGGACATCAATGTCCTATGCATCTTCAGATGACTCATCATTCATATCACCCTAAGTGGGTGAGTATTTCGTTTTCATTGAGGTATAAATCTGAGTACTAAGTGTGCAATTCATCAAGATATCCTTCTAACACTTTCTACTCACCTCAGCATTGTTCTAGCTGTAAACTGACAAACATCAAAGACCATTTCTATATAATTATATGCATGCTGAGGCATGTCAAAAGAAATATCCAACCAATGACCAAATGGCTTGTATCCATCTGAAGCAATGAGAATAGAAATGAAAAGCAGGAAGAATCAGAGCTGAAATTCCTGTAGTCCTGTAAATATTTGCTATGAGAATTAGGAAGAGAGAATGGATTACACACATGGTTGGCTGGTTATTTTATCTGTTAAACAACGTCTTAGCAGCTGTTGAAATAGATACTTAATTATAAAACACATGCCTGCACCCTGAGTTTATGGAGGAGTGTGGGAGGAGTGTAGTGTGACTTCTGTACCAGCATGACCAGGGAGTCAAAGCACATCCTTATTTTGGGGTATAAATGCATTCCCTTGAGAGATTTTTAGCATTTGCTTGACTCATACATATTCTCTAGCCAATACCTCCTTCCCAAAAATATGTAAGAGAAAAAATAATAAAGGCAGGAAGCTTTCAAATCTTTACCTGCATTAACATACAAGAGCATAATAGTTTTGAAACCATTTCTGTTTAATGAACAGCCACACTTGCATTTCAAGAGTACCTCAGGGTGCAATAAAGTCCATAAAGCATAGATAATTTTGAAACCAACCCTTCTCACTCCCTAAAAGATCCTTTATCTATAAAAAACAATTTTAATAAAAAGGCAGCTGTACTCAGATACTCCATTATATAATATATATTTCATCATGACATAAAAGTTTTGGCCCAAAGACCAACTTTAAGGAATTCACAGTAGATTAATGTCGTTATTAGTCATGACTGTGTACAACAAATCGTGTCCTCACGGCTCTTCCAACATGAGGTCAAAAGAGGAAATTGAATTTTAATTTCTGTAGAATAATTCCTTAGCTGTCCATCTACCTTGGTTACTGCATGAAGGATGAAGTTGAAAATAAAGTCCTTCTCATCCACTACCAGTAAAGAGACTGCCAAAGGTACTGAAGAAAAAGCTACATAATGAACACTTCTGGTCAGAAATCACAGCATTAAGTTACAACTCTCTAAATCAAACTCTAGAAATGCCTCAGGTTGTAGCAGCAGATAATAGGGTCACCTGTCCCCACGTGCGCAAGACCTAGAATGTCAGTGCATGGAAAATGATGAAGCTCATAAAGAGTGGCAATTCTTAAAGCACAGAAACCCATAAAGCACATTTTATATCAGGTATTTAATTTAGAATTTATCTTATATATAACTTACAATGTATATTTAAATTTAATTTGTGATCAGAGCTATTCTTCTGCATTTTTTAAATATTACTTCTTTTGAGAGGCCTTCCCTGACCACCCTATGAAAAGTAACTATTCCTTTCAGTTCTAATTCCCATAACCTATTTTACTTTTCCTCATAGCACTTACCTCCCACTGACATTTTATTTTTTATATTGTGTGTCTTCCAACTAGTTTGTAAGTTCCAAATGGTAAGAATTTTACCATTCTACAGTGCCTAGAATAGTGCCTGGTATATAACAGTCACATATTAAATGAGTGAATCAATGAATGAAATAGAACAAGTTTTAGATTGATGGGAGTCTCTCTCTCCTCATCTCCCATGGTGAACTCCTCCAACTATGAGCTCTTTGTGAGCAGGTAGTAGAGTGTCTGGCTCCTAAGGAGCATTCAATACCTCAGAAACTATTTTTTGGGTGAGTGGTATATTAATTTCCTACTGTAACAAAGTACCATAAACTCAGTGGCTTAAAATTCTTATTTTATAATTTATTACCTTATAATTCAGTAGACCAGAAATCTAACACACGCTGAAATCAAGTACTGGTAGGGGTATGTTATTTTCTGTAGATTCTGAATTAGATCTGTTTCCCTGTCATTTCTAGCTGCTAGAGGCTACCATATTCCTTAGGGTGTGGCCCCCTTCTTCTAATCTCTTCACACCTGCCTTCTCTGTGGTCTTTAAAGCCAACAATGGTAGGCTGAGTCTTTCTCACATTGAATCACTCAGACCCTACTTTTGTCTTCTCTTTCTCTTTAGCCTTCCTCTCCCACTTTTAAGAACTCTGATATCATTTTGTTAGGCCTGCCTGGATAATCAAGGATATTCTCCCAATCTCAAAGTCAGCTGATTAGCAACCTTAGTTCCATCTGCAACCTTAACTCCCTCTTGCCATTGAACATATATCTCCACAGGTTTGAAGAGTAGATGTAGACACTTTTGTGGGCTGTTATTCTGAGGGATGGCGGGGGGGGGGGGGGTTGTGGGTTGGTGAGTGATTGAGTGAGTGAGTGAGTGAGTGAGTGAGTGAGTGAGAACACCTACAAACCAGTGAAAAGATTGTTCTAATCTGCACAGTAGCTTAACAGGTTATGTAAAAGTAGCAAGATTTTTTGAAATGACCAAATATGTTTTTACTTGAGGAGAAGGGACATGTGTAATCCCTGACTCCACTTTTGATCAGAAGAGTGAGATAATAAAAGTTGAGTTTATGGAAGACTAATCAGGAAACAGAGCACCAAATGCTTCAGAGAAAGAGGAGACTGGAGGTAGCAAGACCCACAGAGGAGGCAGTTGTGAAGAGATCTGAGTATTAGGGATAATGGTCTGAATTAAAGAGAGAAAGAGATAAATGTGAGAGACACTTCAGAAAATGACAGAATGATGATGAGGAATAAAGAAGAGACAGGAATCAAAGATGTTTACAAGATTTTGAACCCAAGAGATTAATGAAGAAACCAAGAAATGGGAAGTGGAGCCAGTGTTCACATATGAAAGACATAAGCTTGAGATCACAAGATCACTAGGTAGAAAAGTTCAGTTTTATCCAACCAGACAGAGTTTAAATAAGGAAACAGGACAGGACACCATTACCTTAGAGTTGGAAGTAAATGATATCCTCAAGAGGTAATGTGACAATAAAGGAGCTGTAGCCAAGGACCCTAAGTTGTTTTTTACAGAATGCATCTCACCTGCATCCAAATCTCTTCACTCCATAGTCTATCAACCTGCTCCCTTCCTTAGCTCAGAACCACTCTCACAGACACCGGAGGGTGATTCTTAATGAGCTGCCACTTGTGTTCTGATTTCTGCTGCTCACCCATGTCCTGGTATCTCCCTGGACTCCAGCCAAGCACACTGAGAGTTTGGGCTGCTAACTTCTATTCCTGATATCTGACAGCTGTCACAGATGTTCCTGGGCCCATGTTAAAACTCCTGGTGTTTGAATCCTTGCTGTTTTTCACATCTGCTAAGTGTCCTCTCCTTGACTTCTCTTTAAACTTTCTGGACCTTCTGCCCATTCCTATTTCTGATACTTCCTCATTTGGAATCCAGATTTTCCCACTATTTACCTATACCTTGATTCTATTGAAAAAGAAAAAAGGTAAAGAAAATCTTATTCAAAGTGGAGTGGGGAAGCCACGAAAGGAGAGCTCTCACACATACTAGTACATATACCATTCATCGCAGCCTGTGTAATAAGCAGAAAAAAGAAATATTAAAAGGATTTTAATAAGAGAGGACATTTTTTACATGGGAATTCCATCTCCTACTTAAAAAAGAAGAAACAATGCACTAACCTGCCCTTGTAGCAATGCACTAACCACCACTTTCAGCCAATAAGAAATCACCACAATCTTAAACCCTTGTTCTCCATCAATGAGATTTCATTCAAAACATTCCAACCCAATTTCCTCCTAAAACCTAATAAAAGCTGACCTTCGCTTTGTCTTTTTGGACTTGCCTGTAGCTTGTTATAGTTTGCTTGTTCCAAATTGCAATTCCTCTACTATTCCCCAATAAGCTTATCTTTTATAATAAACTGAGCTTGCCTTAGTTTACCTTTTGTTTAGGTCAATACTATTCACTTCTATCTCCTATGCTATGGAGGTAAAGAACACAGGTCTCTGTAATGAATGTAACAAAACTCCCAGCTGATACGCAGAAGCACATTGACCTGCCCAACTGGGCTAGAGATGTGCCAAGAGAGTGATGTCCTCACCCCACTCTCCAGTCACCTTCAGACTTGAGAGTCTCACCTGAAAACTCCTATGTGCTGCACAATCTTCTACAAGAATTATAATTTGAACCAAAAAAAATGGAAAGCATGGATCTCCAGTAGAGATCATAGAGGAGATGAAGAGCAGAAAGAACAATTGGAGGGAAAATGAACCGGGAAAACAGTGTCATGGAAGCCAGAGGACAAGGAAATTTCAAAAAAGGGGGAGAAGCAGCAGTGTCAATGGCAGCAGAACAGCCAAGAAGAATGAGGACTGAGAAAAGGCCACTGGGTCTATAACTGCATAAGTTCATTTTTCATGTCAGGCAAACAGTTGATTCAAAAAGGAAGTGTAGGGCTAAAGGCAACTAAAAAAAAAGGTCAACTTGATGCCTGAAGAAGCAAAAGAATGTTAAAAGGTATCAGGAATGCTTTACTAGTAAGGCCTAAAAATATGCCAGGAAACTTAAAGCTATATGCAGCTAGCAATAATATAACTGACAGAAATCATTTACATAACTGAGGCAGCTTATTAAGTCAACCATAACTGTCAACATTTGCTTAAGGACCTCAAAACAAAGAGGAATGAAAGGCAAGTGTTTAAGATAAATAAAATTAATCCAGTTCACAATCAAATGGAAATGTCATGAGCCCAAAGAACATTTATGTGTGGGATTTCAATTCAAGATCCTAAATTTAACAAGCTGAAATTACCATGGCATTCAATGGTTTGAAATGAAAATTTTCCTTTTAATCAGATATTTTCATTTCATTCAAAAGAAAAAAGTAACAAAGGGTCCTTAACTTGGTTTCCAGAAAAGCAAGTATTTCTTGTACATTAAGATAAGCTTTGTAATGGGATAAAATGGAAATGGAGCTGTTCCTGCCCACCCTACTTCCCATCGCTCTCCAGGCCTTCCAACACAGATTATGTTTCTTGCTTGCAAATGGAGGCTTGCCACGGCAACTTGTGAAAGCAGCTAGGTAAACATGAGTGAGATCTAGTGTCATTGGGGAAAAACACCTCGTATTTGCAACCTCAACCTCAGTACACAGGAGCTCTTGACCAATCCTCAACTCCCAGTTGCCTGTCACTATAACAGGTAGAATGATAAAGTAGTGTTGAGTAAGAACTTTGCATTCAGGTAGAACTGACTTCAAATATTGGCTTCAATACTTATTGCGTGACCTTGGGCAAGTTACTTAACCTCCTCAGACCTAGACTTACCACTTTCAATATCTACCTAAGTTTCTGTGAGTATTCATGTATGTTAATGGCTGGCACAGAGTTATTTGAAGGATTTGCTATTTGTCTCCTTCACCCTCATCCATTCTCAGCCCCACAAAAACCATTTTCCTGCTTCAACCAGCTTCCTGCTCCCCTGACCTCTGTCTTCCTCTGCCTAACCTGGGTAGTATGGGGCTCTCTATGCAACCTCCCATACTCTGGCCCTGGCTCACATTTCAACTTAAAGATCTATGGATATCTGGATCCTGAGGAAGCTAAGTACCAATGGAGACCAAAGACCAGGAGAAGGAGAACAGCATATATGACAATCAATGTTTATTCAACCAGAATTACTGGAATAGGACCAAAGTCACCCAGTGATGAGCATAGCAGTTTTCAGCTACCCGAGTAATGGTCAAAAAACTGGGCAATGAAGTCTTTCATTATTTGGAAACCAACATCTCCAAGTCTACATCTCCCAAGTTACTACATTAAGCAATTGTACAAACATTAAAAGTTCCTAATAAATTTGAGGCGGGGTTGGGGGGGGGGGATCATCCTGCTCATTCAGCTTTGCTATTCTCACCTAAATTCAGACTTTCAAATAATTGATCTAAGACTTGATTACCTAGAAGCAAAGAAAGAATATAAAAAAATTTTAGCTAACTTTTTTCACCTCCTTACATGTTAAATGTATTACTGAAAGTCTTATAACTAAAATCAGGAGAATATGACAAGTTAAAAGGTTTGAAGAAAATGTGATTGGGTCAATTCCAATATGGGGTAGAGCAAAGCTGTTTGTTAAGCACGATCAAGCATTGAACCATGCTCTCTGTAAAGTTTAAGTTCTTGCTTGTTTTAAGGAAATTTGACAACATATTTAAAAACCATCTTAAGTAAGCAATAAGTAGTTCAAATTGTAAAAATTGAAGGAAAAGAAAGTATACTGAATCTTATTCCCAAAAGCCCAAACTCCTTTGAAACATTTTAGTAGTTTAATTAAGAAATCTATTAGTGATAAACTAACACATTCTTGAGTCAATTAACACTACTCAGGACTTAACCATGATTGATAGCTATTTGGTAACACAAAGATTTTCTACAGATAATATATCATTATTGTAAAGTAACCTCTTAAATCATCTAGTTAAAGTTGTGATGCCAGGTTCAAAAGATTTATAACTATGCATGTCTTACAAATAAAAATAAAACAATTATAGAAAAACTAGAGGCCTGGTGCACAAAATTCATGCACAGGTAGGGTCCCTAGACCTGGATGGAGATCAGGGCCTATCAGGGCCTTCCAGCTGCCAGCCGGGGCCTTCCCTCATTCTGCACTGCCCCTGGTGGTCAGTGCACGTCATAGCAAGCAATAGAACTCTAGGTCTCCCAGTCAAACTCCCATGGGGACACTTTGCATATTAGCCTTTTATATATATAGATAGTAAGTGAAAGTTAGGAGGGAGTCAAGAATTGAACTCCTACTTTTTATAGAAGAGAAAACAGAGGCCTCAAACTGGTCCAAGTAACACAAGGAGTTATTGGTGAAATCACAACTAACAAGTCATCTACTGGCACCTTGTCCATGCTGTGGGTGTGTCATATTGATGCTAACTCGCTGTTCAGGCTAGCATCTGATGGTCAAAGGCTCTGCTAAGTCCATTGGCTGAGCTAGTGCAGTCTGTGTAGGGCTGAAGTCATATCTCATCAGTCCATTCAAAGTCTGGCCTGCCTTGTTCATTTGTCATCTAACACAGTCACTATGGCTTTCACAGAGATACACCAACCAATCTATGGCAGAAACAAAATGGTAAAATCCTTGTTGATTAAAAAAAATTTTAAGTGTTATATGTACATTTTTTAAAAATCAAATAGTACAGAATATTATGAAAAAGAGTGTTTTCTAGTCCACTCTCCACTGTGCATTCCACCACCCTTTGTAGTCACAGTTTAGTTAAGTGGTCATAAATATGTAAAGTATCTCTTTCATGATTTCTTAATTATAGACATTAACTTTTGACTCAATGATACCCAAAAGCCCAAACTCTTTTGAAACATTAAAGTTGAGAAAAGTAACTAAATTATACTTTTTCCCTCTTTCCCTCCCCATCAAGTTTTATTAGTAATATTACTTTTAGTCCTTCTACTGCTTAACTTCATAACCTTAAATAATATAGCTAACCTTTCATATAATGTTCCATTTACTTTAAATTGTATCTCTTGATTTTCCATTGTTAGATGAAGAAATTAGAACCCCCCCATCCCTTCTACATCTTCCCACCATCCATCCTCACCTCCTGACTCCTGTCAGCATTACCATAACTTTCACAATGTCAGGGTTTATAAAAGTCACACTTTGCTGCATAACTATAATGTTCAATGTTTTCTCTGTGGGTTGATCATAAGAGTAAAATCCAATAAAAATATCATTTACAATATTATGATGAGTACTTTTCACTACAGAATCAAGTTATGTCATTGGACCTAAAGAGAAAATACATCCTATACATCACCAAATCTCAAGGGAGAGTGATGCTAGTATAAGCATTAAATAGTATCAAGCTACTCCAGTCTACCAACAGTACTAGCATTACAGCCCATTAAGAAACACTTCTTTTTAATAATCATAGGCTTGTGGCCAAAAAAAAAAAAATCACTCTTTATGACCTCAGTATATTTGCACACTCAGCAAACGTGTTAAACTCAGCTACCTGTAGCCAAACCTAGCTGCAGATATTCAAGGCAATATCTTTGATTATCATCAACAACTTGATGTTTATAAGAAAAGAGTTTCTCTAACAAAGAGAGGTGGCTCTGTATTTTACAAAGGGCTTGTAGCTTCAAGTCCAAATTATACTTTGCTACACTTCAGCAATTTATTCCCCGAGCCTCCGTTTCCTCATCTAAGAAAAATTAGAGCAATACAATCTATCACATAGGCATGTTGTGAGGATTATGTTAGAAAGTACATGTGAAATGAATGGAAAATTATAAGCTGCTATGCAAATACAAGGTATTGTTGTTATTAACAAAGAGCACAGGGTGCTGCTTTTTATGAAATTGAAATACAGTACAGATACCTAACGTCAAATTAAGGCCATTTGGAGATGAAAGAATCAAAATAGTATGTGCACAAATTGGTGTTATATCCCACGAAGGAGTTTAAAACTGCTCAATCAGACATTAAGAAACCTGCTGCTTTAGATAACTTATTCAATACATCGATAATTTTATGCAAGACAGACTCAGCAAGGAGCCTCATTCTTGCAGCTTTGTCAAGGACAATAGATGCAAGAACTTCTGTATGGAGCATTTCATTGGTCAAATGAGGATAAAATAAAAATGGGTTTTAAGGTTTTGTGTCATGAATCTACCCATGTGTCTGTCAATAACAAGGAATTAACTCAGATATAATCTCGTCTCTTCAAATGAAATTTTAAAATGTCCAAGAACCTAGATTGGTTTAAACACTCTTAGTCCTACTCCTTGGACAGTCTTTCTACATGTTAATAACAACTCCTTTTATCATTTCAGCACATACAACACACAATCCTCTGGTATTATTAGACTACTAGAGGCCTGGTGCACAAATTCATGCACCAGTGGGGTCCCTCAGCCTAGCCTGAGGGATCGGGCCAAAACTGGCTCTCTGATATCCCCCGAGGGGTCCCAGATTGCAAGAGGGTGCAGGCCAGGCTGAGAGATCCCTCCAGTGCAAGATCAGGGCCGGGAAGGGACATGGGCAGTTGGCCAGCCGGGAAGGAACTGCGGGAGGGCTCCAGGGCATGTCTGGCCCATCTCACTCAGTCCCAGTCAGCCGGATCCCAGCAGCAAGCTAACCTACAGGTCAGAGCATCTGTCCCCTGGTGGTCAGTGCACATCATAGAGAGAGGTTGAGTGACCTTAGCATATCATTAGCATATTATGCTTTGATTGGTTGAATGAATGACCAGACACTTAGCATATTAGGCTTTCATTATATAGTATCATTCAAATTCAAAGGACTATGGAGACCAAAGAGTCCAATCAAATTACCCTAGGGATGTAAAGGTGGATCTAGGTCTGATGTAGGAATTACCCATGGCACATGTTACTTCACAGTATCTTACTAGGAACCTCAAGTCCCCAGCAAAGAGAATAGCCATGAATATTACTCCCCCAACCCACGGGAGACAAAGTCCTAACCTAAGGACTCTATGTCAGTGTTCAGAGTTGTTCCTCCCATGTTTGCCTTTTCTTAAGTTTAACACAGACAACCTTGGGGACCAAAATCATTAAACTGTCTCTGGGATCCGCTAAGACCAAAATATGCCTGAGAAACATCTGCATTCCAGTAAGTCAGTTGTGATCCAGTGCAGGACGATGGGACTCATTAGAGCTGCAGACCTGCTGAACTCAGGCCATCTCCATTCCTATTAAGAGGCTGCCTCTTTTACCCTTAATGGCAACTGAATTTTTCCTCAGCTGTTGATGAGAAGAATCTCTGTCTTTATTGAGTAGATATTTCCCTCAAGTGTTGCTCTCCTTAATGGCAATTTTACCCTATTATGTGTATTTCCCAGGGAGCCAAAGAATGTTAATGAATGTCAAGTCCACGTTTCTCTCAGTGGCTGGATTTCCGAATGTGGTTAGAGCAGTGGACTGCTGCAAGCGCACATGCTAATCAGCCTCCATCTGCACAGGAGGCTGCTTGCAGAAACAGACAATTATTTTGCTCCATGCAGGGCTGCTTGGAGAGGGGGAGCAGCTGCAGAGAAGTAAATTCCCAGGGCTTATGATGATTAGGGACCCCCCAAAGTACACTTAAGTCTTTGAAATAAACACCCAAAAAAAGTTTCCAAAAAACATGAAAAAAAAAATCTTACTCTTCGGGTCCCTTTACATTTATTTCAAAGCCTTTTCCATCAGAGGAAATATTTCTCTCCAGCTGATTCAGGGACAAGGGCCCAGGCATGGGGAGCTATCCCACTGTGTACTCAGTAGTAGGTGGGTAGGTTTTCCTTTCAACTAAATGAAGAAGTTCTGGAACAGGAGGCCACAGACAATGCTATGCCATTGACACTTGAGAGTGGAGAATATTAAATATATCTCCCGCTGAGTAATCGTTTCTCTACTGCAGTGTGCCCAAGGGGAGAAGTCATAAATGAATTACTGATCATCATAGGAATGTTGAATTTACAAACCACCAGACATAGTCTCTGGTGGCCTCCGTTCCACAAATGGACAAATTTATGACTCTTTAGGCACTGAGAAACTCTACCTCAAGTAATCACTTGACATCATTATTTTGAAGTTGAGAAATATTAGATGACTCTGCTTCTCATGTTTCACCCCAAGCCTTGAAATATGTTTTTGGAAGAGAGGCACATGCACACCACAAGAAAGCAGGGATCATGAAGGCAATCTGATAACTGAAATTGTAGGATTACCAAAAGAGCTGCCCATTTCACCACATGGCAGAACAGAGCGATTTTCACGTTATCCCCTGACCCTCAGAGAGTCCTAATATGCTACCTAGGGTGTCTGAAGAGGAGCAAGGAGTGAGTGATGGAGTTTTAGCTTCAGTCTGGACACTTCTAAAAGCTTGGTGTTGGCCACATATAGAACTCCTGTAAGGTCATGATCATGGCCCGTCCTGGGTCAGTGAGGCCTCTGCTCTGGAAACCCCAGGAGAGATCTTGAGAAGAACAGAGGCAGCCTTAAGTCCTGGAGCTTTCCAGGTGCCCCAGGCACTCTTGGAACAAAGCAAAATCCCCACGGGGAACAGCCCAGGTTCTCAATGCTGCTCCAGGAAGAAGTAGCATCCCCAGTCTGCTGCACTCTGCACTGCATCTCAGCAGGGGCCTAGGGCCAGAGTAGTGACTCCAAAGGTTAGAGCAAAAAAGAAGAGAATAGAGGGGTATCCTAACACAGCTAGCTATTGGCACCACCAAACAGAGACTTGCTTCTGAAATCCATCTGTTCGGTGTCAGTGAAGGCTTCCCTGTCCAGGAGCCTGCCAAGCCTTCTCTGGAACGGTGTAGTAAAATGATAAAATTGGCTGGTTAGATTACAACTCCTCTGGAATAACAGGCCTCATAGCTGTTGATACGGAAAAGAGGATCAAGGGTGGAAAAAAAAACCTTCCGACTAAGGGAGAGGAAGAGGAGAGACTAGAAAGATGCCTATAACCCATGTCCTGTCTCATCTGCCTTAAATAGAACAGAAAGAAATTAACAAGTGAATTTGCATCCTCCTCCTACCCCACCCCACCCCCAAAAAGAAAAACAACAAATGGGGAAAAAATTCATTTTGCATGTCCAGATAAAAATGATAGAAAAGTATTGCTCAAATGTATAGGCCAGAGATTCAAATGTTCTGAAACATGCAGAGAGGGGTGTAATTGCCTAAAGCAAGGCTCTTTGCATGCCACACCAATTACCCAGCCACAGGAAATCCTGACGTCTGACAGCATGGGTGTTTATCTTAATCTTGATCCCAAGGACTCACCTGGCTGTATGCTAACTTCACTTCTGTGCTCGAACCTCAATCCTGAGTGATGGTGGGAAATATCCCCAGCCAAGGAAAACACGTTTTTGTGGAGCTAGACTAGGAAGGAAACAAAACTTTCATGACCCTAATGCAAAATTTTCTAAGAGTCCTTTCAGTTGAACTTCACTCTGATGTCAAAACTTAAAAATATCTGCCCATTTGTTATCTCATTTAATCACTATCATCACACTTGAAAGCAGGTCTCATACAAGCCCCATTTTTTAAGGCCTAAAAAATGAAGCATGGGAAATGTAAGTGAGCAGCCCAAGATCACCCAGCATCTTAGTGACAGAGATGACTTCAGAACCTAGATTCCCCAATACCCGAATTCAATATGACTAGTGTTCTTATGTAAAAAAGAGGAGATTCAAAACACAGACACGCACAGAAGAAAGAAAATGTGAAGAAAGAGGGAGAAGACAGCCGCCTACGGGCCAAGGAGAGAGGCTCCAGGAGAAACCAATCCTGCTGACACCTTGATCTTGAATTTCTAGCCTCCAAAATTTGAGAAAATAAATTTGCTGTTTAGGTCACCCAGTCTGTGGCAGTTCCAGAAAACCAAAGCAAGCCCCAAAGAAAGGAACCTGAGTCTTCCTCCCAAGAGAGACCTTTTGACTAGTGGCTTTTCCCTTCTGTTTCCATTGCCTCATCCATAAAATATGGATAAGAATAATTAATACTTAGCCCAAAGTCTTGTTATGAGAATTAATCAAGATAATAGAAAGAACTACCCGCCTAGTGAGCAGCAAGGATTATTTGATGTTACTATTACTCAGAATGAAGACTGGATCTTTACCTTTTTGTGACTCCTCAAGGCACCTTCATCCAATAAATTCCCAATACATGGCCGACTAAATGTCCCTAGGATTAGCAGTTTCAACAAAAGAGAAATTAAAACATAATATTCATGAAAAATAGGTTCGTGTGGCTGCCTGAAAGTAGACGTTTTAAATTACTGACCATTGAGCTGTTAAAACAGGTGAAAATAAAATATAGGTCATAGCCTAAGACAAGTAGGAGCGGTCCATCTAAAATGAATGGAAATGGGGCTCTAACAACATTCACATACCATTATTTAGCTATTGATATATCCTCAAAATATCATAGAAAATGAAGCATGTTTAGATTCAGAAACAAAAAATATTATCTAGCAAATGCTACAATTTCAGAGAGGAAAATAAGCACAGGACTGCATTTTATTTTGCATTAATGTATAACATTTTCTGCCTTGGAAAAGTTCATGGCTATGGTGCTCTTTTGTTGTGTGTGTGTGTGTGTGTGTGTGTGTGTGTGTGTGTGTGTGCTGCCTTTTTTCTCCACATGCATTATGGTTGGATGTAATGATTGTGAGTAAAGTTAATTCTTAGAAAGGAGCAGTCTTACCTTATACATATTAATAAGTGCTTTCTTTGAGAAGCAATGACAGCCCTTGATACATTTTGAAGAAAATGAAAGGGGAAAAAACCCAGCACCACTATTAAGAACACCCCTGAGGTGATAGAGAGCCACATCTTTGATACATCAGCTCTTGGTCTCAATGCACACACTTATTAACTCACCTGTGCACCAAGAATTAGAATGAGCTCCTTCTTTAGACACATATTCTTAACAGCGGTCCCAACAGACATCCTGGAACCTAAAGCAGGGCTTCCATGTGGGCTGTGGTGTAATTTTCTCACAGTCTCACAGTACAGTTTGTACCGACAGCATCTCTCAGCAGATTAGAGACAGGCAGCATGGAAGTGATCATTAAAAAGCTCGGCGAGGCCAAAAGGGTGGAAAAAATATCTCAGCTCCAAGCAAAACGCTGTCCTTTACTAAGAGAAGGGCATGAGGTTGTGCCTTCGAAATTATTGCCTCAAAGATTCCAAATGATCTGAAATACATACACGGGGACAAATGAGTGCCAACTCCAGATACCCACACTTATATGACTACTGTGCCTTTTCTTCAGAGTGACTCACAGTGCTCTGCAAACACTGTTTCATTAATCCCCTCCAACGCCCTGGGAGGAAGCGGGGTGATGGCAAGTAGCTGTAGCTAGAGAAGCAGCAGCACAAAGAAACCCAACTAAGTGCAGAAAAGGTTTCAAGAACAAATGCCTCAACTCTCAGGCTTTTAAAAAAGCATCCACTGCAGCGAGGTCGTAATTTAGAAGAACTACTAAAAACAGAAAGGGGATGCAAATTAACCTGTATAAGTGGTTTTCCATTCTTTTTATACGTTTTATGAGTGTATTAGTCAAGATCCTTGGGATCACAAGAAAATGACACCCACAGTGATGAGAGTTGACTGCAGGAACACAGGAGGAAGAGAAGCTGCCTGGAAAATGCCTTGTCTGTTCCAGGAGCATTAAGAGTCCCCGGACTCCTGACTGCACAGGACCTGGGGTGGAGGCCCAGCTTCATTCACAGCCACCACCTGGCTCAAAAAGAATAGTAATAATACTACCCCAGCCTCAGTGCCTTTACCCAATGACCATTTACTATCACACATACCTCTGCGCATTACTTGAAGTTCAACTGATCTAGGCTGGGTTCCCCAGGAGCTCTGCTGCAGGCTGCAAAAGCTGGAGTGACCCTACTTCTCATTATGGGTTGGGGCTGCTCTGCTCCCTGTGCCTCTCATCATTCTTGAAAAAGAAAGCAAACTAGCACCTCTTCTTTCCACAGTGGTGGTCAAGAAGAAAGGCAGAAACAGGCAAGACTTCTGATACCTCGACTCAGAACTAGCATGTAGTCAATTTCACCCATAGGCCATTGGCCAAAGTGAATCATGCAGCCAACCCTGAAGGTAAGGGGTAGTCTGTGCACAGAAGGCTGTGAAGAATCAAAGCCAACTACTCCGTCTACCTCCCTAACATTATCCTGAATTAACTCATTTACTTAATCCTCACAACATGCCATGTGATAGATAATATTAGGCCATTTTAGAGACAAAAAGACTGAGGTTTAGAGAAGTTTGCAAAGGTCTAAATTCCCACCATCTTGTAGGGGAAAGGTCATGCCAATCCCACTCAGAGGCAGCTATCTGAGATGATCAGCCCTTATATGGCTGCCTTCAACAGTGCCCAGACCCTGCAGGCAATCATCTATGAACTGGCATAGCAAGACTAGGATGCTAAAACTGCATGGTTAGAGTATAATCACTCCTCAAGGAAGGCTCTCTGGAGGTGTTATTCTCAGAAGAGGGCTATGTAGTGGGCTTCATGACCTTTCCAGAAAAATGAGAGTCTTTCATGTTTATCAAAGTCCCAATGAGCAGCTTCCGGCCAAGTAAGAGAAGATATGCTAAGTATCCACATCTACATTAGGAGACGGACTCAGAGTTACCCTCAGGGAATCCATTGGACAACAGAAGCTAATACATAGGAAACAGAATAATATGTAATCAAGTACTTAATGAGGATATTGGGGGCTTTGAATTAAACCATTTAAAATGAGCACAGTCATTTTCTAGCCTTTCCTACCCTTACCACTGTAGCACATGCACCCCAAATGAAGAAAAAACTCTGGCCCAGGTTCAAGAGGGGAATCTGAAGTCCAAAGTTTGAAAAGGCATCAGGAAACATTTATCCAATGTCTCCTATATACCAGGCAATTTACCTACATTACCTTATTTAATTCTAAAAATTTATGAGGTATCAGTATTCTCATTTTAGAGTAGAGCTGATACTGAAAAGATATAATTTCCTCAGGGTCTCACATCCAGAGAGATGAAGCCAGGATTCACATCTTACCTTATATGTCTCCAAGCACATGATCTTTCCTTAGATTGACTAGTATTGCTTATTAGAGATAAGCCATATTTTCAGTTCAACAAGACTTCAATAGAAGTCTCTTTAAACACTAGCCTTACATGATCCTGCCTTGATCAGTGAGAAAATTGGAATTATGTAAAGAGTGACCAATAGTTTCAGTAGCATAAAATAGATGACAAAGGGTTATGATGTGAGGCTGGAGATGGAATATGGAATGAGAAGTGGCTACCACAGGAATGTAACTGACCCTTCCTACCCAAATCACGAATGTGATTTGCAAGGCCAGATGCTCCAGCTGTGATGGAGCCCTTTCTCCCTTCATACAAGCTCACACACAACTGCTCACATTTTATTTCACTGCTGCTGAACAGGGACCTTCATTTCATTTAATTAAAGCCTGAGGCACCAAATAATCTATTTTAAAACTAATTCTATAACTAATTCACTTTAAGTAGGTATTATTGCACAATTCAATCCTTACTTGTAGCAATTATTACTTTTTAGTATAATAAACTTTAGCACAAATCATGTAGCACCTAGAACCCCTGACTTAAAACTTGTAAGCAGGTGCCTAGATTTACCAGCTAACTTTAAAAAAGAAAAGAAAAAAAAACATTCCTAATCACTCTCTCCCAAGAAATTAAACAAATGAAATGAGTCTGGGTAGGCAGATCCATTTTTGAACTTGCTAAATCCACTTGCTAAAGCTCTGAATTGTTATAAAATTATTGGCAGTTATTATCATTTATCGTGTTCATTTACAGTAAAGGAAATGGTATTGGATGAATAATTATATAGATTATATGCACTTGAGTGGGACTGAAAGAAAAAAGGAGAACTTCAAAAGGCACTACAACTTCTGAAAGAAAGCACTCTTGAAAGGTTCTAATACTGAAAAAAAAGTCCTCAAATCCAGTATATTGTAATATTTATTTTATCTAAGGTTTAATGTTTCATGTAGTTGTGGATCAGAGAAATAACAAGATGCTTTGCACCAAGAATATCATACTTATTGAATGAGCTATATCATTCAATATGCTTACAGACCTCCTCAATTTAAAAATAATACAACATACTTCTTGATTTGTAAAGCCATCACTGGCTCAAACTATAACTCTTATTTCAGAGCCATTGTACTTTTTCTGTATCCCCTACTAAAATTGCTAGAAACAGAAAAACTCAATCAAATGTTGAAGAGAGATACAATGTTAGGGCCTAAGCCTTCCTAGCACTGAAATCAAGACAGCACCTTACTAAATCAGAGAGTGCTGTGAGACAGACACACTAAGAAGCAACTTCCCTATGTGGTTCACACTGAGAACTCAGGCAGAATTCAGGGACAATGAGTTTGAGGTTAAGAATACTCCGATGAATGTGTGGCTCAAAGAGAGCCTTCAGAGAATGACAGAATATAGTGCAAAGCCCAAGATGTGGTTGTTATATTCTCATGACACTGATTTTCTTTATGGGAAATCTGAGAAAACGAATTTTGTTTTTCACAGAGATGCTAACAAGGATGGCTATGGGAAGGCCTAAAGCTGGTAAGGAACAGAGCAGTCTCCCAACTAGTCCAGAAGAAAATAAAATGGTGAGCTCAACGAATTATTTCAAAGTGACAAGAATGGATTTGATCTAAATAAAGGAGCAAAGGCCACTGCTGTGGAATGGGAGGAAGGGTGTATACTTGCTGAAGGAGAACTAAATGTTTGCATTTTTTCTATCTAAAAAAAACACAAAACACTACAAGGTTATGCATGGGATCTTAAAAAAGAAATCAATACTATAATATTGCAACATTCCGCATTCCATGCAAGATCAGCAGAATTACTTTCGATGCTATATACACTTTTCAGGTATGGGATGATATTTGGCTAGGGAAAAGTCAATCTTAATAATTAAGACTGCTTCATCAAAATAATAATCATCTTCCTCTCCTTCACTTCACAATTGTATGCAGCAATTAACGATGTGGTGCATTTCTCAAATATGCTATAATTGCAATTTTTTTTACTCTCGTCTGAATCATTAAAATTCTCAAATTACCTTATCATTCTAGTTTTAAATAACCACCAGAATAGTTTTCCTATAGAGAAATACTTTTTCTTTTCCAATGTATATATTAAAACAAATGGATTTTTATATATTTGTTTTAGAGAGCAACTTTTTGTGGTGAGGGTTTATTATGTTTCTAAAGATGACTGCTTTTTAAAAAGAAACCAGAGTGTAAATGGCGTAATCCACAATCAACCAGTTTGCCTCATGAAAAAAACTCCTCAAACCTACACTGTATTTAAGTCTCCTAAGGGAGAGTATCTTGAAGACTCATTTGGGACAAATTCTGGAATGCTGTTTTTAAGGGTATTATAGTTTCATGTTTCCACCAGGCATGAGATATAACTCTCCATTACAGCAACCAGGACAGTTCAAGTGAACCCCAAATAGCTGAAATAAAGAGGAAAGGAAATCCGTACATTACTTGACCCTGTCAAGCAAAAGAAGATTCATAAGCCTATTATTTTATAAATGCAAGAAACTGCCTAAGAGCATAACTCATCTTCCAAATCCCATTTATTAAAGTTAAGCAAAATCTTTTCTTTATAGATCATTTGCTCAAAATATTTTTCTTTCAATTTTTATGACTAGCCATTAATTTTCATATTTTAACATACTGAGATGTATTTGAAGGTAGTTTACTAAATAGCATGATTTATTTTACAGGGGAGAGTGCGCATTTGTTAAACGTATTCACCAATTTTTCTCTTCTAAGAAACTATATATTTTCCCTCAGCAGAAAATGTACAGAAAATCTCTCTTTTCTTGCTCAACATGTATCTTCACAGAGACTAAAGGATACCAGAGTTTCTCCGACATAAATCTCTAGGATTCAAAGGCCCAGCTTCTTCAAAAGTAGGTCTTTTTAGGGCTACCAATTAAAATTGCCTTAGAAATGGTAAGAGAGAGGTTCAGAATGCAGAATGTAATGTTGGAGACCATGAGCACATCTCTGCTTTTGCATTGCCTCTTCATAAAGTAAAACTGGAACATGGGGACAACCACATAAAGATTGAAAATCAGATTCTTTTCTCCTATTTAAGGAAACACATAGATATCTCTCAATGAATCAATCACATAGGTGCCAATCACCTAAAACAAAATTTAAAACCCAAACTATTCATCCTTGACTCTATAGAAGTATATATAGATACTTTTATATTCTGATGCACGTTTTTATCAGAATGAAATTTTCGATTATGTAAGGTGGAATAATATCATGGGATGCTAGTAAATGATTCCTCTCCCACCAACTTGCCTATTAAAACAGCTATTTAATCCTGTGTCCCCTGCCTTAGAGGAGAAATATGGTAAAAAAATAATAATAATAAAGGTCACTTTATGGTTTAGTTTCCAGAAGACTAAATCCTATAAAGAGATTATACCAGATAAACAAAATATAAGACTTTCAGCTGGGTTGGTGAGAAGGAAGAAAAAAAAAGAGATTTGGGTACGTAAGGATGGGGCAAGATCTGAGGAGCCACGCAGACAAGAACAACAGACACTTAGTAAAAGGCTCTCAGAGGGGCTTTGATTGTCCAAGAGCCAAGTGGGAGCAGAGTAGTTCTCCACAGACTGCCTACTCTTCACTGGAGGGAGCATCACCCTCCCCAAGGCCCAGTGCGCGGGGTCCTTCCTGCACTAAGGGCTAAGGGTGGCCCCTCATGAGCAGCCTGCTCCTGGTCTGGCACTTCCCAGTAGGAGTGCTGCCTCTTTGTGGCCTGGACTGGGCTCATTCCCCATCCTACTCACTCTGAGCAAAGAACAACTAGCTCATAATATCCCATAGGCCCAAGACAAGGGCATGGAGCTCAAATGCCTAGCAGGGTGGGCTAGGGCACCTATTCTGGGGCATCCTGAACAGAGACCGTGACTATCCACACCCCTTTCACACGTGTTTTATTTTGGCTACGTTAAAATTAGTTTGCAGCAAATATTTGAAATTCTGGAGACTACTCCTTGTCCCAGCTCCCACCTGGGGAGCGTGCTATGTTAAGGAAGAACATTGATAGAGGACTTACTGTTCCACAGATAACCCCTAAGGCACACAATGGCATATGAGGAATGGAGATCACAGTTTGACCTGTGGAACATCTTTGTAAACAAACACTGCAGCCAGCCCTGGGGCATCACACTGTAATGGATGAGAGGAAGAGGAGAAGATGCTGCCTCAGCTGCTACTGCACACCCTCGGTCCTAAAGCATTCTTCTTCATCACAGGTGGACTCACCTTCTCCTCCCTCCCATGCCTTTCCTCAGAATATCTGGTGTCTCACTGCTCGGTGACACATGCACCCCTGCAGTTAATCCTAAAGTTTCCCTAACTGAGCATCTTTAAAGAAAGAAAAAATGAATGATTGAGGGATCTATTCTTCACACAGGAAATAAAAAACAGTGCCTTTGACTTATCTGTGAAAGCCTGGTCTTCAGAGATTTTAGAGGCTATTCATGAACACAAATAATTACTGAGATAGATTACACCCACACAACCAAACATATTGCACACAATCCATTTGTCTTCTGCAGGCGCGCCACAGTGGATTATGTAGTTTTCATTAGTTTTTATTTTGTAGAGGTTAGATGTTAGATGCTGATAGTGATATTAGAGAGGATGAAGAAATCAATCTTCAAGTCATTCTGAAGCAGAATGAGAAAAGCAGTTTGTCAATGTTGGCCTAGTAAGTACCATGTTTTCTCCCACACTTAAAACATTGGACCCCAAAATTATAAATTTGTCATGCTGTTTACCCAGGCAGCACTGCCTTTGGGGAATTCTGTAGAATCTTAGTAAAGAGAAATAACAAAAGTCAGCCCATTGGTTCACTCTCATTCATTTATTTGCTTATATACTTGTTCATTCATATATTGAGCAGCCACACGTGCCTAGAAGGTTCATAGACAGAGAAATACTTGAACTATGGCTTTACGGTCAAGCAGTCTTTTCCAGCTGGTGTGGCTCAGTGGTTGAGCATCAACCTATGAACCAGGAGGTCACGGTTCAATTCCCGGTCAGGGCACATGCCCAGGTTACAGGCTTGATCACCAGTGTGGGGCATGCAGGAGGTAGCCTATCAATGATTCTATCTCTCTCTCCCTCTATCTTCCTCTCTGAAATCAATCAAATATATATTTTTTAAAAAGATCAAGCTGATGCTTTCCAGGTGGCTAATGGGGCGGGGGGTGGGGGGGAAGAATCCAGGCAGAGACAAACATCTGCAAAGGGACAAGGCATAGCAGGGCATGTTGGGAAAGCTCCATGTACTTCAGGATTGATAGGCCATAGAGCACCAAGGTTAGAGACCTGAGGGAGAAATGGCTGGAAATGACAGCAGGAGCCAGACCCTGAAGAGCCTTTTATGCCATGCAAAGAAATTAGCAAGATTACTGAGGCCGCAGTGGGGCAAAAGTTGAGGGAGGCAGAACTATTAGAAGGCTGTTGCTGACAGTGACAAAAACAATATTTAGAATTTGACTCTGAAAAATTCCAGCATTGGGATAAGTGGTGATTCTTCCCTTTACTTCCTACCACTAGATCATAATTTTAGGCCTTGTTCCAGCTCCCATCTATATGTGATGCAACTTGCCTGGTCCACTCTACACATTTTTAACATGAATGTCAATGTGAGGTCCAACTGATGCAGATGCTTCTCCTTAACAACCAAATTTTTGACTTGGAAACTTATAAAGACAGCCAAGATAATTAATTGAGAAAATTTTGAAATGAACTATATAGAGTCAACCAAAGAATTAACCTGTGCAAAAACAAACCAGAAGTATCTTGCAAATCTAATTATAAGGTATCTCTGGGACCATCTGTGTGCCTTCCTCAGGAGGGCATCAGTGAATTCCCTAGTCCTGTAAAGAATTATGGGAGAGAAAAGTGTTCACCTCTCTTTTCCCCACTGCTTCCAGTTCCCAAACAAGAGCTGCCTACAGTCCCTTCTGGGCTGGCACTCCATCACTGCCTCATGCCCTTCTGCTACAGAGCTCAGAGGCACCTGGTGTCCACTAGGTGATAGGCCCCTTCCTTGTATTGGTGCCAATAGCAGCAGAGAATTCTTGGTCTCTCTCTGGACAATTGTTCTAAGATCCAACATAAAGATAAAAGTTTATGTCAACTTCATTTATAAAACATTATTTATGTTATGTTAATGAAGGGGTTCCTGCAGATCCTAGGAGGCCAGAGCACATGACTCTTGCCCTAAAAGTTCAATATGAAATGTGCCTACTACAAATACCAACTCCTGTCTTGTGTCTATGCAGTAGGAGGGGGGCTTCAATGAGCCTTTCTGGCTTTTGGAAGGAAGAGAAAAAGTTCTGCTCTGAGCTCTGACTAAAAGAGTTTTCCTTCCATTACCTTAAAGCCTCCATTATATTTTCTTCCCTTGGCATCCTATTAACACCTACCACCAAACACAACTACTGAGCCGTTTCATGTCCTCTCACATTTGTGTTCCAGTAACACCGCCTCTGTGTTCCCATCTGTAAAATGGAGAAAGCAGAATGTACATCCAGCTCCTTTTATTAAGATCGCTCCTCTCGATAAGTAACACTGGAGACCAAAAATTCCCTTATCTGTGGTCAACCTCACCAGACATTTTGCCACCCGTAATCACCATAAAAAGGCTTCTCTATTAAACTCCAAGTTCTAGGTCTGCCCTCTAATTATTTCATTAGCAGAAAAGCAGAATTAAAGGATGAATGAAGTCAGGGCATTGACCCAACCAATAGCTATGTTATTAACTGCTATAACAACAAGCACCCAACTGTCCACTCTCTGAGCAAAATGGGTACAACTTTTGGCAGTTCGTTTAAACCTCCTGGAGGAGGGATGCAGGGCAAGCACAGAGCTTTAATCACAGATGCCAACCCTGGAGATGCATTTGATAGCAAAGCCTTCCCCCTTCATGCATGCTTTCGTGTGGCAGCCCAGAGAGAAGCAGATTTTTCCTGTGGGCGGAGACCATATGCTTCTGTGTAAAAGCAGAGATAAAATTCAGCTCCTCTGTCACAGCCTGTGCTGTGCGACTCGTTTTCCGGCATCCTCATTTGAGAGAAGTTCCAGGTATGAACTGAAAGCTTGGTTTAAAGGAGACAGAGGCTGCTGAAGCATGTCTCAGCTCAGCTTGATGGATCCATAGAGTGGTTATTTAAATGGGCTGTTGTTCCAGGCTTGTCTGGAATGTCTATGAAACATATGACAGAATTCTCCACTCTCCTGAATCTCCTTTTTCAGCCAACTATGAAGAGACAAGCTTTTTTTTCTTCTTTTTTCAAAGTAAATCACACAGCAAAAGCTTTTGTGAAACTTGTCTGTAAACGGAGACTCTGTGCAAAAGGCAGGGAGGGAGGGGATGCCGTCTCTCTGACAAGCAGTCATTATTTGGAGGAGCATTTATGTCGCCAGACATGAGCTGTATGCTGATGAGTGAAGACCAACGTTCTCGACGCAGTTTACTTGTCCTAGAATAAGTATGCTAATTACCTCAAGGGGAAATTACTATATATCTTTGACTCAACAGTCAATCCTCCCCCAATTCATTTTACTTCGGATTAATTTGCCGGAGGACAAAGTCCTTAAACTACCCTAGCCGATTTGAGACAAGTAAAGAGGAATTGGGTATTGGCAGGCAGCCCTTCCCTGTTAAAAGTCAAACCTGAATACTTCCTTTTCCTGAGGCAATAGTGATTCCTTCCAGGGTTCTTCAAGTGGTTAGTATGGGGCCAGAATAAGCTTTAATATTTTTTTTTCAGGCCAGGCATTCTATCTCAGGAGTCACCAGGCCAGAAGCCATTCTGAGTATCCCACCCTTAAGCAATCTCCCCGCTCTTGTGGTTTGCATAGCTGCATCAGTTGTCCCAGCCTCTGGACTTTAATTTGTACCCACCCTTTCCATCAAAAGAAGGGTAAAGTTTTTAAAAATTGATTCTCATCATTCGTATTGACTTATATACTTTAAAACCTACAAAATATAAACACAGGCAATTTTTTCTTTTGTTTATTTAAAAGATAAATACTGATTTATTTTTTTAGCCACTGGGTAGTCCAGGCAAAATAACTGCTCCCCAAATTGACAAACAGAATAAAAATTGATTTTTTTTCTTTCCCCTAACCCTTCACTTCCTAGCTAAGCCGAAGTTTGTAGCAGGAGAGCAGTGTCCACAGATTCAGTGTGCACACCACTGGGTCTGTGAGGGACGGGCTCAGCCTGACAGAACTAGGGACATTTTCTCAGGGCATGTACCACACAAAATTTCTCAAAGTTAAGTGTTCTAAAATGGAGCAAGTTTCAGATTCTAAAGAACAATGAATATGTTGAATAGTAGTATAGCTAATAGGAGGACTGGAAACCTGGCCCCGCCCCATGCCTCAAACTATCTTCCTTGAACTTCCCAAAATGCCACCATTAAACATGCAGGACTTTAAATTAGCAGGCCTGCTAATAAAAAACATTTTCCCAGTGATTTTAATAATTTTGTGGATCTTAGGATGTTTTAAGAATCAGATGAACGCTGTGGATCTTTTCTACAGAATAAGGCACATAGGTCCCCCAACACAGAATCCTGTATATCATTTTGGGGCTCATAAACCCCAGGTTAAGAAACCCAACACCAGTGTCAGCGGATGCAATCAAATATTTTCTCTCGATATATAACCAAGAGAAGCACATGGACAGAGATGGATGGTGGAGATGTGTAAAGTGGATGAGGAATGAGGCCCACGAGCATATAGGGAGCAAAAGGCAGGGGCTTTGGAGGAGTGATGGGGAAAGAATCTCTCTTCCATACATATGTTTAGAACCAATTTGCACACATGCAATGTGCTTCTGAAAAAGTTACGTTGTTTCCCATGACTATTATGATATTATTTTTTACACTCATTTTTCAGAAGTTGATAGTAAGCTGAGAGAGAGTGACTCTGGCACCTTTTATATTCCCTGGTTGTTGAGCTAAATCACACGCAGTCAGGATGTGATTCTATAATCATAGCTGGACAAAGGGTATGGGTAAAGCAACTGTTGCATGTGCTAACAGTCTGCGCATCTTTGTTAATCCTCACTGGAGGATATTTTTCCATTGATTTATAGAGAGAGTGGAAGGGAGGGGGAGAGAGAGAGAAACATCAATGTGCAAGAGACACATCAATTGGTTGCCTCCCATCTCAACTGGGCCAGGGATTGAGCCTGCAAACAAGGGACTTGCCCTAGACTGGAATCAAACCCACGACCCTTCAGTCTGCAGGCTGACACTCTATCCACTGATCCAAATCGGTTAGGGCAGTCTGTGCATCTTAATTGAGAGGGAAGAGAGTGAACATCTTCATGGCACTTCAGTTTTCTAACTGGAGTGTCAGACTGGAAGGGCAGTAGTGATAGCAGCAGCACATGATGCCGAATTCTCTCTCTGAAAAGTGGCTTGTGGGAGCACAGAATGTCATGTTTATATGCTGCAGGAGAAATTACCAAAAGAGTCATAAATCCTGTTCTTTCTATTTTCTTATTTTTTCAGACACAAAAAGATTACCTTGTAAGGCATTTGAAATCAGAGAGCTTTGGCCAATCTGAAGTTTCCCGGGAAGTTATGCCCAAGAACTGACATCACAGCATTAACCCTTATCTTTAAACTCGGGTCATTCCAGTTATTGCATTGTCTAAATGTACCAGAAGCTTCTCTTTTTTCCTCTAAAGATTTAGACTTTTACAAAGAATTTTACAAGTTCAAAGCCCAGTACACTGCAACTCTGCCAACTTGTGATATGTCCCACCCTCCCCAGGCCAGTGGAGACTGAGAACCTTTTAAGACAAAATGAGTTCGATATGTGAAGAGAGAATGAAAGAAAAACTCAAAGAGGCTCAGAGCAGCAGCTGACCTTACTGAGAATTGCTGCTGGAAATTCAGCGAAGAAAATGCCTGTGTTGCAAATAGGAACTGAAGGGGAAACCAAGGCTCCGTCTGCCTTGTGAAATTCCAACCCATGTTGGCTGGAAGTAAGGCTCCTGGCGAATCCTTGGCCCTAAGATAAATACAGAAGGAGAGAAAGTTAAGAGAAACCTAAGCAAAACTGGGAGCAATGTTCATAAAATGACAAGCCCTCTTTGACTTAGCCATTGAGAAATGGAGATAGTCAAAAGGAATGGCTGTGTTGGGAGAAAGCGATCAAGACTCATGTCAGAGAAGTGTCATGTTGATTTAGACAGACTGTAATCTTTTTCCCTTTTTTAAAAAACATTGATAGAGTGGATAGTTTGATATCCACTCTGAAACTATCAATTTAACAGCCACTGAAGCATGGAGTAACAAGATGTCAGAGTGTCCCAGTCAGCCTTCAGGCTTATTCAAGTTCCACCCATGAAGGAACTGGAAATTGGAGGAAGAAAGGGTCAGATAGGCTTTTTTTTAAAGGAGCACAAAGGAGACATGTGAGATTGATCTTTTACAAGGAAGGGAAGTTTAAGGCAAGAAATAGAAAGTCTAGCACGTTCTAAACCATAATTTAAAAAGATGCTAACCAAGACTACATTTGGAGAAGCAAAAACATATTTATTCTCCTCTTAGCTAAAACTGTTTCTGTCTATGTATAACTGCACTTCTTGGATTTCATTTGGGATTTAGAATGCTAAAATGGAATAGAATTGATCTTCAGACCAAAAAGCGATAGACAGTACAAAGTAAGCTACGTAGCCCCAGAAAATTCCATCGCTCTTTGCCACTGCTTACTCCCCGCCCCCACCCCCAGCATGCTAAGCTGAACAGTTTATTTGAAACTACTCTTCCACCTTGTGACTCCCTTTTTTCCCCCACTACTGTGCTCACAGTTTCCTGTTGACTCACCTTTCGCTTTCTCTCCACTTCCCCAGGTCTGCATTTGGGAGGAACTGCATCTTAATCACACTGTGCTCCTCTCCTCGGACCCTCCTGGAGCAGGACCTTGTATGCGGTGTCTTTGCTCGGTGATCAGTCTTAGCCGGGGCACGCTTTCTTCCACCTGCTGCTCCTGTAGCAGCGGAGGGTCAGCAGGCCGGCATTCGTTAATTCTTCCTCTGCTTCCTCCCTCGAATGGTCCTTTGTCTGCTTTCTTTCTCTTCTCTTGTCTGAAAATGGTCCTGAATTCCATTTTCCTCCTTTCTTTTCCCTTTCAACCTCTGGCAGTTTCTGCTTATTCATGTCTCCAACCTCAAAAATATATTTGTTAACCTTCATCCTGATCTTTCTTTATGAGGACTTGACTTGCCTATTCATCCACAAGCAATTGCCAAGGAGACTAGATAAGTTAGTGTCTGTATAGAGCTCTTCTGAATGCCTCTTATCAACACCAGGTGCCCTGAAAAATGAGGCAGCACAAAATGCGGCCTCTCTCCACTTCATAAAAGGTGCCCAGTGAGACGGTAATATTGTTCCTATATTCCCAGAAGAGGATTAAGCTCAATACAATCGTATTTCATATAGAACTCTACAATAAGCAGACGCCTTTCCAGAAAATAGCTACAAACTGAGGAGAATGTAAAGAGGTCTCTAAAGCAGCCAAAATATGTCACAAACTCCAGGCACTAAAGCTGAGGCACTTGTCCCAGAGGGAAGCCACTGGGGATTCATCATCACTCACTGATGTTTATGGTCCATGTGATCCTGAAGGCGGAGATCAGATTGCTCATCTCATAGTTTATTAGAAATAGCAAGTTTGAAGAAGGGACACAGACTAACTCAGACAAGAAAATTTACCATGGTGAGAAGAAATAGTACACAGTCCAGAAGTAGAAAAGAGCTATAAAAGTTAGAACTCAAAGTGCATGGAAGTGTATGGTTTATAGGTACAGACAGTTCTGTCACAGCAAAGCATGGCTCAGATGTGAGGTATGATATTTTAGTAACATGGACCCAAGAGAAAGACACCAGGGTGCTGGGGTAGTGGGATAGCAGCAGCAGGCCTGAGTTTTTACTTGAGGGACTTTAATGGCTAGGAAATGATTCCGTGAGTCTCCCCATGTTTCATTTGCTCCGAGACCATGCCCCCAGGTTTACCTTCATTGCTCCCCATTCTGTACCCACTGATTTTCACACCTGATCTCAGGCTCCAGAGGTAAGAGAGAAAGTGGTCACTTACCCCTTCGGGCCAGACAGGAATCTGGGTACCAATGCTGACCACCGCATGGCCCACTATGGCCACCTATGCCAACTCGGCCAGATTATTTAAGAATCCACTGCAAGCCAGACATTGTCCCAGGAACTTTCAGGAAGGCACGAGCATTTGGTCCTCACTATAACCTGTTGGGAAAATATTGTTATTCCCATTTTTAGAAGGAACTGAGGTTCACTAGCAGAAGAGGTAAGACTGAAAGTCAGTTCTACTGACTTAAAGCTTGTGGTTGTTAGACTGCACCATGCACTCCGATGTACGGACAAACATATGTGTCTCCTATCCATACCCTAAATCACTTGATTGTGCCAATTCAAAATGCATTTTCTTTATCCTTTTTTAAAAAGCAAAACCATATATTTCTGAATGTTTCTTTGTATTTTATTGGTTACAAAAATAACCCAAATCCAAAATCTATACTATAGGTAGGTATTCAAGATTAGATAAAAACAATTTAGGAAAAGTTCTTCAATATCACTGAACTGCAATTTACCTCTAGGTTGTTCATCTTTAGCAAAGCATATATTAGGCAAACTCACATTTTTGGAGAGAAATTATTTTCAGATGATTCCCAAATGGTTCAGCCTAGATGAGAACAAAGAGCATAGGGTATGGCTTATTTCCCTTGACTGATTTAATGATGCTTTCTTTGTTCACTAGGCTACTGGCTTTGTTTGTATGTTAATAATTATCAAAATCAGTGGAATACTCAGTGAAAACATTCACACTACTACCATTGTAATATCTATTCAAGCAATTTTCTCAAAGGCACTTTAATGAGATCATTAAAGTTGTTTAAGTTGATGTAGCACTAAAAAGGGAGGAGGAAGGGACTTAGGGGGTCCATATTTTAACATTCCAATGTGTGCGCCATATATCCAGCCCCAAGCATTTTTCACGTCCCAATCCAGAAACCACACTGTTAGGAACGGAGCTGGGAGACTGGGCAAAGGTGGAAACACAGATCCCCAGTCATTGTGTAGTGGTTTGGGTCCAGTCAGGAGCACTGAAACCTCCTGGACATTTCAACAGGGTATTTATTAGAGGCAACTGGTGACACGGGTGTGGGAGGACTAAAACGGCCTTTTAGATGGAAGACTGAGAAGACAGAGTTACTAATTGTAGGAAGCAGTGCTCCCTCTGGCTGAGGAAACACAGAGAAGAACCTAGAAGCTAGAGAAGTCACCCCTCCTCTGGGCTCCAATGTCTGAGAAGGGGCCACAACTCAGTGGCCTCTCAGGGAACTGGAGGTGGGCCTCATAGAGCTGGCTTGGCCATGACCGAGAAGAAGGGGCTGCACAGCTGCTGGTGGTGCCTCTGAGGGACACCAAGAGGTGGGTTCTGGAGACTGGGTGCACCTCCTGCTGATGAGGTGATGTGCCATCCAGGGACATTTCAGGAACATCAAGCAAAACAAAGGAGCAAGTCCTTCCTCACTCACCCCTTACCAGCCCCTCCTCCTCGTGCCCCTAATGGCAGAGTCTAAAGGGAGCAGCCAGCACAGCAGATGGATGGTTTGCAGAGTCCCAGCCCCAGCATCACAGAACAAAGTGAGGAAAGGGCATTGGAGCTGAGCCTCAATAGCTTAATAATTGGCCCACTTGGCTTCTGCTGCCAAATCTAATAGGAAAGATAAAACACGTGTGCTAATATAAAGCTAAAATTAACAAGTAACCCAACATTATGTAGAACATGATGATGTAAGTGTTCGGCAGAGAACATATTTCCAAGTGAGGAGATCAGGAAAAGCTTTACGGAGGGGATGAAATTTCACATCAGTCTTGAAACAGGATAAAGCTCGAATAAAATGAGAGGACAAAGGAAACGTTGGACAGAAGACACAGTATGAGCAAGAACAGGGTGGCTGGAAATCACAGAGAACAACAAACTGGGGAATAGATGGGAAAACATTGTAGAGGGCTTTAAATTTCAGGTTTCAGAATGCCATGGATTTTTAAATACTTTTAACAGGACTCTGCCAGATTGTTTGCATTCCAGGGGATAAGATTCAAAATTAGCATAGGAAGTCACCTCTTTGCTGGGATGAAAAAAGCCCTCACGATAGAGTATAAGGCCCCTCAAAAATCAAAGTTGTGACCTTGCAACTCTCTGTACTGCTCTACAGTGCCAGGCTCCCTACAAGTAGCCAGCAAATCAAAGAAGTGGTAGACGTTTCACTAAACTCAGTGTGGTGTTTAGACAATTTGGAGTTCATTTTTGGCACAGTCTCTAGGTGAAAACACTTTTCACTTAAATCTCTGCCCAACTGCTGTGTGCACAATGGTTTAAATGACACGCCAGCTATGTGACACAGTCATCTGTCATTCCTAAACGTGGACAAGAATATCATCAGTTCTATGAATAAATATATTTATTTCCCAGTTACGGTGGTTAACACTTTGGAGAGTAACTGCATACAACATGCCATCAACTTGGAGTTGGGGTCATTCATATGAATCTATGGTACTACACCACTGTGTGGAGACAGACTGGCTCAGGGGAGAGAAGGATTTTGTGTGTGTGTTTTTATTTTTGTGGTGTAAATACTACCCCCATTGCCAATTCCAAGCTATCAACCTGAAGTCAAGAACCTTGGAATTAGAAAAAGATGTGCAAAATTGATTCTCCCAAGCCAGTATGAGCTAGCTCTAGTGCAGTGCTGTAGGCACTAGGTAGACAAGGAAATGATGAGATGTAGCCAAGTGAAAGGGGCCTAGAAGTAAGGATTACAATTTAAACTAAGAGAGTTACACAGACACAGAAACCAATAGAACTTGCCAGAAGTATTGAGAGCCATTGAAAACATGATCATAGGGGAGGAGGAGGAGAAAGAAGTGACCAAAAATGACCAGTATGGTCAGCTGCCTACCTGGTGGTCTATCTTTGTGAATTACCTGACCTACTTTATTGACGGTGAGCATTTTACTCTCCCATAATCTATTCTAATATTTTATATAAGAAAACTTGGGAAAATAAATTGTATCTGTTAAAAAATTCTGAAGCTAAGATGTGTGACTTTTATATGAGAAATGAGGCATATGCATAGCTTCCATGTTTTCCTCATGACTTGGAGAGATGGCCCATTTCTTTGTTCCGAATAGGTTAATAGTACAAATAAACATGTTCTGTAGTGTTCCTGATGTATGGTGTGGCACTCATGTAGTCCATTGCTAATGGCCTGGTCACCAGCCTGAGTCCAGTAAAATATTTAATTCAGCCATAAAAATGACTATGTTAAAAACTGAATTAATAATGATTAGAATTAAGTATTAACCATTCACTTAAATTTCAAAGACCCAGGGACTTTTAATTCTCCTTATGGAGAAAAACAGAGTTAATATGCTTGACAAATATTTAATAAAATATTTAACTTCACATTCGCATCCTATATGGAGAAGAAAAAAGTTAAAATTTGATATCATAGGTTATAAAACTGTCATTTGCTGAGCTTTTACAATGCCCTTGAGTTAAACTAGAATGCCGATGGAGAATAAGCTTGTGTTTTCAATCAAAAAGGAGGCATATAAATCGGAGCCAGGAGTCAGTGCATTTTTCAACCAATGAATCTAATCATTTAACACAGTTTCTCGTGGAAAGCAAAGGATTTGAGGGCTGGTGAGTTATTAAACTTGTGCTGCACTCGACTCAAACACAAACGGTTGAGCACACACAGAGAGAAATAGCAGCTGTAGCTGCTGTGAAGGTAGGCGCTGGTAACCATTCCCTGCCCTGCAAACAGCACAGCATTCAGCCTGCGGTTGGAGGAGCGCCTTGTGCTTATTCTGCCACCTTGTGTGATGCACACATATTACAAGGCCAAACCTCTTCAGGCACTTGTTTCATTGGCCCTTACCGTGCTGTTTTCTTCCTTTAAAAAAGAATACTGATGGCTCTATTTCAATGGTTACCTCTGCCAAGTCATTTGTGCAGCTGAAGAGCAGTGATTTGACTCCCGAGGTATTTTTGTCTCGGGAGTATTAGCTTGTGATGCAAGGGCACAGAGGCTGGCCCTCACATATACACAAAGAAAGATGCTCATAAAGACGCGGGCATGATCTGGCTGGCTCAGATGACACTCAATCCAGGGTACCCGCAGGTGGCAGTGAAGTGGAGCACGGAAGACCACAACACTGATTTTGTGCCTCTGGGAAAGTGACTGGTGGGTAATCCTTGGCATTGAGTAACCTGCTCCATCCACCATCCTGCAAGCATCAACGCCAGCTCCACGCAGCTTCACTGTGTTTGCATCTATGCTTAGTACCAGCAGCAGGGATTTGGAACAAGACCTTCCAAATGACTTCCCTGCCTCCTTTGACAAAACGTAGGAGGATGGATCTAACAGCCCAAGCTGAGCCGCATTTGGAAGTTGGAGACATCAGGAGCCAAGGAGCCTGCGAGCAGGGGGCACAGTTAGATCTCCCAGACCGGCCGCTCTGGACAAATCTGTACAGATAGCAGGCCAACTGTCTTTAGGCCAGACATGAACGCTTGTCAGTCGGCAAGGGAACCAAACCACATGTACTCTGGTTCCAAAGTAAATGTCAAATCTGATCCCTGGCACTACTACTGAATTCTTGCTAACACTGTCTTAAATATAGCCACACAGGAGCAATGGTAATTTAAAATCACAATACTTAGGAAATATTATCATTTTTAATAATATTACTCTCCCTTTTCAGTGCTGTATTTGCTGATGAAATTGCTCTTCTGATTATTATAACCATATATGAAACCTTATCCATTGTTGAAGACAGTTTGTGACGACCCCGATTAGGTGTGTTGTTACCATGTGCAGGAAGCACTTCTCCGAGGAGGCTGTGCACTGAGGCGAGAGAGCCTGGCTCTGGCACATCTCAGGCCTGGGTTTGAATCCCTCCTCTGCCCCTTTGACAAATATCTCTGATTTCAGTGTAAAAGAGGTCCAAATGCCAACGTTGACAGAGTATCTGTGTGTTAGTCATAATACCGTATAGGCAAAATATGCAGCACATAAGAGATGCATAGTAGGTGCTACTCCAAATATTATAAATACTAGAGGCCCAGTGCATGAAAATTCATGCACTGGAGGGGGGGTCCCTCAGCCCGGTCTGCCCCCTCTCACAGTAGTCCAGGAGCCCTCAGGGGCAGGAGGCAACCCAGTGATCAGGGGAAGGCAA
The DNA here is from genome assembly GCF_000147115.1 of Myotis lucifugus. Classification (NCBI taxonomy): domain Eukaryota; kingdom Metazoa; phylum Chordata; class Mammalia; order Chiroptera; family Vespertilionidae; genus Myotis; species Myotis lucifugus. The sequence goes on along the minus strand of NW_005871144.1, from coordinate 1,454,698 downwards.
CACCCCCATCACACCTCTGCTGCTGCCACTGCCGGCAGCGCAAGTCTCAGCTGGCCCTGGTTACCTGAGCCTCGGGCGGCCCTGAGCAGCTGTGCAGCCGGCATCCGAGGCTTGCCTGCGCCTTGGGCCGGCCCTGGGCAGCTGGGGTGCTGAGGGGATGGGCAGCTGGGGTGCTCAGGGGACTGGGGGCCTTGCTGCGCACCTGCCGCCCCAGCAGGGCTGAGGGGACTGGGCGCTGCCATCTTGTGGCTGTGGGTGCCGCCGTCTTTGAGGGCGGGGCAGTCAATTAGCATATCCCCTCCTTATTGGCTGTGGGTGCTGCCATCTTTGCGATGGCATGAGGGTCAATTAGCATATTCCCTCTTTATTAGATAGGATTCTGTCAAGTGTGGTCAGAAGATGAATTGCAAAGAGAGGGAAGAGAGAGAGAGACCTGAAATGCATTATGCCTGAGAATAAATGATGTTGATGTACTTAAGTCTTATACTTTGATATCACTGAGAAAATAAAGTTTCATTTCTTTTCATCTTGGTATCATTTATTGGCAAGGATTTAACTGGAATGTAATGTTATGCTGTGTTATTTTATGTTATGTTGTGTTATATACTGCAATGCATTTCAATTTATGGAATTCCTACTCAAAGTTTAAAGGCATCATAAGTGACAGCACATGGTAATTTACTGGATGTTTACATGAATCCACTGCCAGAGTTGTGGCAGCAGAAGATCTGGAGTTGCATTATTTGAGAGGATGAGGCTGCCACTGAACCAGATAAATTCCATCTTTCAGAATAATCTCACCAAACACATGAAGAAAATGATGTGAAAAATATTTTTTTACTTTTATTTATTTTTGTTAATCCTTACCTGAGGATATTTTCCCCATTGCTTTTCAGAGAGAGTAGAAGGGAGGGAGAAAGGGGAGAGAGGGAGAGAGAGAGAAAGAGAAACATCAATGTGAGAGAGATACATTGACTGGTTGCCTCCACAGGCACCCCAACTGGGGCAGGAATCCAATTCACAGCCAAAGTACATGCCCTTGACCAGAACCAAACCTGAGACCTTCAGGGCACAGGCCAGCACTCTAACCACTAAACCACACCAGCCAGGGCAGAAAGATGTCTTTTTAAGAGAAAACAGCAATGAGCTCTCACCCTTACTTGAACATGGACAGAGTATGATGGTCTCAGCTCACGATGAGCCTTATCATCATCCACCTCAAATACCAGACACCACCTGGCTTCAAGGCCCCAAAACTCCCAGGACCAGATGCTGCCCCCTCACTTAGTATTTATTGGGTCACCCTCTCAGCTCTAGATTGGGAAAGGAGCCCTTCCTTAGCCTCCAAGGACACCGACAGACAGCCACCAGGATTTCTCACACTCTGTCCTATCAAGGGCCTGTGGGGAAAAGTATCTTCCCCTGAGGACATTTCCCTTTTGCTCTCAGTTACAACGTCTTGAGTGAAAATGCCTTCTCCAGCATTTTAAGTCGGCAAGCCTTGTCACTCTTCTCAGTACAGGAAGTGCATGGGTGAGGTGAATGTTGCCGATGCCCTTCTGTCCTTTGAGGCTTTTTCCTCAAGGAAAAGAAGCAGGACTCTTCCTGGTACCCAACCTCAGCACAGGGCCACATGCACGGCAAAGGATACTCATGTCTGTTGCTTGAACAACCAAATGAATAAACAAACTCCTATGTTAGGCACAAAGATTTTCAATAATTATCAAGGGTTAAACTATTCTGTTCAGGAGAGTATTCTTATTTTACTTAATCTTCCAGAATGACATCTAGCGATCTTTTAAACAGTTTCTGCCACCTGCTTCTGTATTTGTTATCATCCATTTCTTTTCTGTCAGAAATCTTCGTGTTATATTTAACTGAGACCCTAAAAGAAACTTAACATCTCCTGATCAGCATCTTTTAATTAGCATGTTGAACTTCCCTGAATGCCAGAGTAAATTGCAATATTCATCAAAGCTACTAATACTGACGGAATTAGAAAACACTAGAATATTAAAACCACTGGTGCAAACCAAAAATCAATTTCTAGAGAACCCTTACAAGATAGGAAAACAAAAAATAATGACCAGAAAAAATTATTTTTGTTCACTTGAGAGAAATGTCTGAATCTTTATGCAAAATTATTTTTTCAGAAATGTATTAAGTTTCAATAATGCATATCTACTAATTTGATAAAGCATGTAATGACAAGTGAAATGTTTAAAACACTTTCTGACCTATAGCAATTAAGAAAACATGTTATTATTAAAGTAAAAGTTTAAGCTTACAAATATTAAAGGAGATAACAAAGACTAAAAAATATTAACAGTATTAAAAACCAGACCCATAAAAAATTAAAGAATTTCAATTGTTTGCCTTAAAAGGTGTGATTTAATTGGCGTTTATGTTACCATGAGGAGACACCTAGCCTATAGAGAAAAAAATGGGCTTAAATTTTAAGGATTTCTACAAAATAAGGAAAAGAACATCATCAATATAGGATAAATTAATACTAAAATGGGGTACCTAAGATGATTGGAAGCCCTGTTCCTAAATATGTCTAAAGAAGGTCTTAGTCAAATAACCTGAAAGTCACTCTTTGTAACCTGATTTATTGATGACACAGAATTGATTTGTATGGGGAACCCTTCCTAATTCTCCATAGAGTTCAAGAAATATTGTAATATTGTAATGAAGCAAGGACACCCCAAAAGGGACCTTAATTCTTCTCCCTTGTCTAGAATAGAAAAGAAATTCATATAATCTGAGCATCAAAAGAATGTGCACACCCAGAGGCAAGAGAGATTCAAAGGAATACAGCAAAAGCCTGGACAACCTGAAACACGTTTCCTTATTGTGTTTGACTTCTAGGAGCATCTGTCTTTGCTGTGCCATTTCTGCATTCCTCTTGTCGATCTCACTCCTGTAAGCAAGAAAACAGATCAAGGTATAAAGAAGTTCTTTTCAGGTGCTCGAGAGAGCAAGAGTCTGCCTGTCTCCAATGATGTCTGAATAAAGCATGCCAGAGCACTGGCCACATGATCATGCTACCAAGTCTGAGAATAACTCCCCAGATTAACACCAACACCACCGGAAAGCTGGGAAGATGCATTCTGAACAGCACTTTTTATTGGAGAGTAGATTTTTAGACTTATCATCAACACCAGAGGATTGAGACCATTTGGGACTTGGCAAGTTTGACCATATCTTTCTGAATTATATGGTAGCAAAGGTTCTATGTGTTTCTATGCAGTTCTAGAGTGGCAGTTCTCAAAGTGTAGTCTGGGGCCAACAGCATCAAAATCACTTGGGCACTTATTAGAAATACAAATCTTTGTGCCCCACCTGATGGACCAGATCGGAAGTGTAGGAATGAACCTAATAACCATTGTTTTAACAAGCCTTCTAGGTGGTTGTGATGCCTGCTAATGTTTGAGCAGCTCTGTTCTAGTGCAATGGCACTCAAGTGTTCCTAGGACTGTGTTAGCACTCGTTCTTCGCTAGGGAATCATAGGACAATAATTTAACCACCCTAGTCTATTATAATAGAATACTCTAGTTCAGAAATTAGGTGTCATAAAGAACCAAAAGATGTAAGTGAAATCGTTGCATGGTTGAAATGGATGAATGGTTCTCTGTGACTTAAGAAGATACAAAAACGTCACAAAGAAATGTGACATAATTTATGGTGAATAAAGGATTGTTTTATTATGAAACACGAGCTTCCATATGTCACAGCTGATTTATAACTAGGTGACGTTGTTAGGTAAATCCTGAGCTTAAACAAATGACCTACTAAAAAGTGAAACTGTTTCGGGGGGAAACTATATGCTCTAAATCTTAACTATATGCTCATATCAGCTTAATAACTGCTGCAGGACCTCACTAGCTAAATATGAAACATTTCTTATGTTGTATATTGCCAGTAAGTGTGGTTGAAGTTAGTATCACTGTCTTATTCATTAAAAAGATATATATGGGGGGTGAGGGGGTGAGAGAGCCAGAAGAAATTAACAGAAGAATTTATATGCATATATGCATAACCCATGGACAGACAATAATACAGTGACAGCCTGGGGTGAGGGGGTCAATGGGAAAAGAAAAAAAAGATGTATGTGTTTGCTAAATTATTTTAACACTAAAAACAAAAGATACGTATATAGAAGCACAGAGAGAAAAATAGAACATATTCTCTGACTACAACACACTAAAACTAAAAGATAACAATATAATTAAATCGAAACTCCATTTACAGGGGCAGCGGGGTGGAGGGGAGGGGGGGAGCAAAGGGGGCATAGAAATAAAACTATCTTCTTAAAACAATTGGGTCAAAGAGGAAACCAATCAATATAAATAAAAGTAATTTTCTGTGTGTTTATTTCAGAATTTGAATGCTGTATTTAGCATGGTCTGAAGTAAACTATACACTATTAAAGTAAATGTGATATTTGCTTTTTTGGGGGGGCGGGGGCAGGGCAAGAGCTAAGCAGAGTCTATTGAAATAACTATGTCCTTCAGAGCAGCTAAAACTGAAGAACAGTGAAAAAAGAGTTGAGAGAGATGTTCTTTGTGTACTTTGATGTCCTGGTGGAGAAAGCAGAGTAGTTTCAACAGGAACCTCACAACTCCATTTACAATGTAAGAAGACTCCCTCCCCGGTAGGCGGTAGGCGTTAAGTGGGCAGGAGGTAATGGCTCCCAGGGGCACCCAGCTGGCTGAGTGATGCAGGATCTGAAGCAGTGTTCCCAGTGTTTCTCCTGAGACACTGGGTGTCTCTGATTATTCTCTAACCTCCAAATGTGGGGCCACTTGTTCTCCGGAGCCACGGCTTGCTTTCATTCTTTTAATTGGTTTGAGTCAGAAACTACAAAAAATCGAGAATAGCAACTAATCCGTGTTTGTCCTCCTTTTATTCCCTATCTAATGTGATGCCAAGGACTGTCTCAGCATCATCCACCTTGCTTGCCACACTCTGTCAGTGGCGGGGGACTTTGGTGTGAACTTTCTGGACTCTGCAGCTGTTCAGACTGGCCTGGTAATGGTCACAGGCAGAGAGAGGTTTTGCCTGTAGCCTGCAGCTCAGCCTCAAAGGGACATGAGCAGGGGGTCAGAGGGGTGTGTTCTGATGCCTGTGGGGGAGAGAACATGTTTCCTCTTTCCTGCAACCCTCTTATTAGAGTCCCTGGCTGTACCTAAAAATTAAACTGACAAAATAGATTAACGGGAGAAAAGTATACAGTTTAATTTAATGTAAGTTTTAGGCGATGCAGGAGCTGTCATAAGGAAATGAAAATCTTCCACAAAAGAAGGTTAAGCCTGGTGTTTCATGCTAGGCGTGATAAAGGGTGGGAAGTCTCAGGGAAACCCGCCTGGACAAAGGGCATGAGCTCAGGGTGATAAGCTGGGGGAAACTAGCAAAGCCCGCTCATTGGGATTCCTCTCAGCATCCTTCTGTCTTCTCGGCTCTGACCTTGAGCCCTTGCTTCTGCTGTTTCTTAAATTCCTTCAGCTTAAATTATCCAACATACAAAGATGCCTGGGGTGGCTTATCCTGACTCCTTTCACCCTTGTTAATGCTTTCCTGGGACAGGTACTGAAGTCTGTGGTGAAGTCTGTGGTGATATGAAGTTATAACCTCTGTACCTTAAATAAGGTACAGAGGGATGCATTTTTATGGAGATAGTTGTATCCAAGGAAGAAGCAGGAAGAATTTCAAAGCAGAAAAGCAGTTTGACTTCATGGTTCAGACTGTAGCCTCTGGAGCCAGACCCCAGGGTTCAAGTCCTGGCTTTCACTAGCCTCTCTGTGCCTTTGTTTCCTGTCTGTGAAGGTGTGAATGGCATCTATCACACAAGGTTGTTTCAGGATTAATCAGATTAATATTCACAAAATGCTTAAAGTGGTGCTTGGCACATAACAGTTGATGTATTGAGATTGGTTTAACACACCTTGCTTCCGAACAGTCATCTTAGCCTGTTGGACCTGGAAGTTAAAATGAGAAAGAAGAGGTGATGCATGACAGACCACAATCTTAGACCCAGTTAGGGGAATTTTCCTGAGATCTTCAATAGGCCAGCTAGTAATACAATGAAAGCTAATTTAGATATAACAAATGGCTATAAAACACAATAAACTTTATGAAATTCATTAATCTACTTCTAGGTAAATTTATGTTCAAGTGTTCTTATTGTTTAAAATATAAAAGAGAAAGGGAAAAATAATCAAATTAATAATTTAGGAAAAGAAATATAAGTAGCTTCAGAAAACAGAAAAATGCTAATAATAAAATCATAAATAAAAAAGGAAAATAGTAGTTAATTCATATATTCAAACATAAATCTTAAGAAAGAAGCAGCACAATTAGAAAAAGACAATATAAAAAACAGTTACAAAAATATTAGGAAATTATAAAATATACAATGGATCATTATAAACAAACTAGAGGCCCTGTGCATGAAATTTGTGCACTGGGGGGGGGGGGGTCTCTCAGCCTGGCCTGCACCCTCTCGCAGTCTGGGACTCCAAGGTGTATTAAAAAATAACCCATCAATTCCAAGTAGTCATTATTCCAGAATTTTAAAGAGGGATATTAAAAACTTATACTATATCATATCATATTAGTAGGCTAAATAACAAAAACTGAATTGTTCAATAGACACCTATAAGACACTTAATCCTCATTCCTGTTAATGAAATTTTAAAAAAGAATAATGGCTACTTCCTTGACATTATTAACAAAATATTTTCCCAATTAATCCTGATATTATATTTCATGGGGACATATTATAGTGTTTTTTCCTAAATGGGAGTTCTTCAGAAACAACCATCTAAAATGTTAATATGTGCAGTTCTGAAAAAGGGAGAGCATGGTAAGAGGGTAAGTTATGAAGACTCCTTGTCCAAATAAATGTGGGAAATGCTCAGTTGAACAAAGTTTAAACACTTTTTACCTCAGGACTTTTTGTAAACATTAATATGGTGGTGAGAATTGCACATCTCAATGGACTGCAATTTTTTTCTGCTCAAAGCACAGTTCCCTCAAAATACAGTTTGGGAAATGTTGTCTTAAAGGAATTCCTTTTATATTCAGATAAAATAAGGATGCCTGTTATATATTACAACTTATATTGCTTTAGAACTTCTGACTGGTAAAAGCAGACAAATAGGCATGAAAATTAAAGAAAAATACAGATTGTATTATACAAATAACATTATATAATTATCTGTAATTATACTAGTATTATCTATAACTATTATGATATATGTATATTCCCAATAGCAATAAGACACATAAAACTTTGTGCATCTTCTGGCTAATAAAAGTAGACTATATGAAAAACACAAAATTTTATAAAAATAGAAATAAATGAGCAGACTTATAATGTTCTCAATTAAAAAGGTTGACTACTACAATCAAAAACCCATTTTCATTTTCAGGAACTTTAAGGATAATTTTAAAGTTGCCTGAAAAATGAAAAGTGAGATGAGGTTCTCTCATATCTGGATGGTATGATTTAAATTAGTAAATTATTTTGGAAAGCAACATGACAAAGCAAGTCAGCAGTCTTTAAATGGATCAACACAGGAATCCACTTTGGAGTTCTAGCCAAAGAAAATAATGCAAAATCTGGAAGTGTTGTATACGCAAAGATGTTCCACATTTCATTATTTATAATATCAAAACCTGGAGAGCGCCTAAGTGATAACTGCCATTCCCAGATCATGCATTCACTAAATACATGGCAAATTTTACAGGTGAGAAAACTGAGCTCAGAGAGGAAAAATTACTTGCTTCTGGTCACAGAACAAGAAGTTGTTAAGCCTACATTCAAGCCCGATTTCTAGATGAAGCCCATGCTCTGTTCACCATCTCACGCTGCCACTAAAGCTATAAAAATAAGGCACGATTTGAAATAGCATTGGCAAATATGTTCTCCCATGCAGTGGGCTTTCTTGGTGTTTTGTCAATGCTTTCTTTTGCTGTGCAGAAGCTTTTTATTTTGATGTAGTCTCATTTGTTTATTTTCTCCTTAGTTTCCATTGTCCTAGGAGCTGTATCAGTAAAGATATTGCTATGACATATGTCTGATATTTTGCTGCCTATGGAGTTTTCTAAGTTTTCTACGGTTTTCTGTATTACATTTAAGTCCTTTAATCATTTTGAGTTTGTTTTTGTGTATGGTGTAAGTTGGTGTTCTAATTTCATTTTTTGCATGCATCTGACCAATTTTCCCAGTACCATTTATTAAAGAGACTGTCTTGACTCCATTGTATGCTCTTTCCTCCTTGTCAAATATTAATTGAGAATAATGGCCTGCCTTCACAATAAAGATGTAAAAATCTTGTAGTGAAATGGACAATGTTTATAGTATTATAAAATGTTTAAAAAAAGCTGTAAGCATATATATACACTATAACAACTAAAAGGGAAAACCTACATGTCCAGAAAGAAAGGACTAAAAGAAAACAGTAAAATGCCAGTAGTTTTTTGTTAAGGTAATCACTTTATGGACAATATTTATTCTCTTGTTTCCAATTTGTTGGTAATGTAGTTATATTAGTGTATCATTAAAAAAACATAAATTGAACAAAGAGTAAAAACCTTATGACACACGGGAGTAAAATCCATAGGAGAGGAAAGGTGTGGGAGCTGTGTCTAATACAAAATTTGTTTCTTTCACAGCACCTTGTATGTACTCTGAACATATTATGAACTAAATAAATATGTTGTGATTAGATTGAAGTATATCCACATATTACATTTAGCTTTTTGCAAGAAATTGAATGCTCACCCCAAACAGCTATGGACAAGAAACAAAAAACCTTATCTGATTGAGATTACAAGGGAGATAGGAAGAATACAGTATCCATTTTGAAATTTGGCTTCAGCAGCGTAGTCCATTGATTTTATAATGTCCAGAGCAACTAAATGCAACAAACATAATGTGCCATACAGTACACTGTCTACAGTTACTTTGATCATCACCTAAATTTCAGAGAAGAGGTAAGAGACATAGATACACTATCAAAGAAAATCGATTTTTTTACAGCTAATGACCTGTGCTGGGTGGCAGAACACAGTATCAAAATCACCATTCTGTGTTCAGATAATTTCACCAGCCATCCCTGCTGTTCCTCCGCCACTCCCACAGCTCTCCACCTGCCGCCAGCCACCTCGCTCCCAGACGTTCTGATGACCACACAAGGACGGTTCAAAACGTGACCCAGTAATTTGTAAGGCATCTTTGATCCGTGGGGCCTTTTCCACTGTGATACAGAGATTAAAGTCTCAGGAAGGGAAGAGTGGTGATATATCTTTCAGGGAAATTGAATTTTTGTACTAGAGGTGAGAACACTTAAGAGGACACTTTATCCTCAGTACAACATTTCCCTTACTTTAGGAAAACAGTTTGGCCTGGAATGGCAGCGACATACTCTGGATTCAACTCCCAGCTCTTGCCCTCTCTAGAAAAGTTATGTATTATGATGCGAACACTCCTCCCAGGGTTAAATGCAATAAGCCCAGAACCATTAAACTCTAAAGAATAGTCTTTAAAAATCTTTATTGTTGAAAGCATTTTATATGTCCCCTTTTTTTCCCATTGACCCCTTCTAGACAACCCCCCGCCCCAGGCCTTCAGTACACTATTGTCTGTGTCCATGGGCTATGCATGTAATTTCTTTGGTTGATCTCTTCCCACCCCACCCAAGTTTTAACATCTGAATTAAACTTAATATTCAGAGCAACACGTGAGCCACAGGCAGCTGCTCTCAGTCCCCTTGGGTAGAAGCACCTCCCAGTCCTCACAACTAAGGGAGGGCACTGGGAAAAGCCAAATCACCCATGAGCTCTTTCTGTTTTCTCCACTTTTTGTTTAATGTTTCACTCATTGCCACTTACTGAGCAGCACTGGCCAGGCTGAGATGAAGGAGATAAAGAAGAGTAGGGGAGAGATTCCCCCATTAGAGAGAGGTGTGTGTATAGCTTACCATTTATACAGAGCAATGAACCTGAGTCCCCACTGAAAAAGGGGTTAAGATGTTCCAGCTGTGTATGGAAAGATGGGTATACTCCAATAATCCTGTTCATCTTATCTTTGAAACCAAAATGATTTAACAATTTCAGCAACTAACCAACTATATGTCTGACTTGGGACCAGGCAATAGAGAAAAAACAAACAAACTTAAATAATGTCACTTTATGGTTTTCAAATTCACTTAACAACAAAAAAATGAAGTGGGGGTTAAACCCAGAGCCAAGGGAGAAACAAATAGAAACAATGGATTAAACTGAAGCAAAGAAGATTTTGAATCTGTTTTTTGAAAATTCAGGATTATTTTGAGGAAATTCTCCCACATTAACAGAAGTATCATGGTAAAAGGAGTAATAAATAATCAAATTTATTAATGTAAAGTGCCTATTTCAGACTTCTTCACTTATTAATGTTTACTCAAGTTACTCTTGAATAGATCATAATTGCTTTTAAACTTCCCATTTAAATAGTATTGGCATCCTCCTCCTTCCTCTCCTTCCTTCCTCTTCTGTTTGATATGTCTTCTCTCAATTCACTCCCTCTGCCCCTAATCCAAAATGCCCACTCCCTGGAGTTGACATTACTCAAGTACTAATCTGATTTAAGCAGCTAGCACCAAGCATCCCTTATAAGGGACAAATAGAATTAGTCCTCCCAGAAGGTACTGACACCTCAAATTTCCACCAACTCATTATTGACCTCAAGGACAAAAATCGTTGGAAGTAACCATCCTCAAGCACATGAAATTCAGAGAATCCCTGATATTTAGCCATATTATCTGAGATTCAACCTCTACCAATCCACAACCAACTCGTGAGCTTTGTAAGTGAGTGTATATCAGTGGGCTCCTGGTAAAAATCAATTTTAGCTTTGTGCAATATTGACATCAAAATCAGAGTTCTCCCACTGTCTTTTTCTTTAAATTCTTCATTAATGTTAACTTTGTTTCTAAATTAATTTTAAAAGTCTTACTGGCCACAAACTGTAACTTCAAATTCTGATAGAGTGCAAATTCCTCAGAAATTCCCAACTTCCTGGGGTTGTTTTTATTTTTTCTTTTCAAAACAAATGGCATTGGAAATTAAATTGACTTTTTTATTTAAAATCCCAGTGTAGCTCAAAGTGAAGAAAAGAAACTATTAGTACTCAGGTAACCCAGAAGCCACATTTGCAATCAACAGAAAAAGCAAATTACTATTGTTTGCCCTGTCAAGTCTGGTTTAATAGGATTTTCCAACATATAAATTAGAAATCACAAAGACCAAAGGCTGCATGTGAAAGAGATGGACGCGCTTCGCCATCTGGGCAACCCTGCTCTGGAAAATAAAGAAGATAAAGGAGCACTTGGAATGGGGGTAAAATTACAATATAGAGGTGTAGGTACAGTTATATACAGGCATATCGCAGAGACCTTGAGGTTTCGGTTCTAGATCACAATAAAGCAAGTTGTAATCTTTTTGTTGGTGGAGGGTCTGTTCCCTAAAAATATATAGTAACTTTCATGAGTATTTGTAGAAGAGAGTTAAATGTAATATCTTAGGTAAACTTAGCAAGAATTGCCCCAGCAGCCCTGACCGGTTTGGCTCAATGGACAGAGCATCAGCATGCGGACTCAAGGGTCCCAGGTTAGATTCCGGTCAAGGGCATGTACCTTGGTTGCAGGCACATACCCAGTAGGGAGTGTGCAGGAGGCAGCTGATCGATGTTTCTCTCTCATCGATGTTTCTAACTCTCTATCCCTCTCCCTTCCTCTCTGTAAGAAATCAATAAAATATATTTTTTTAAAAAGAATTGCCCCAGCAAAGAAGAATTGTCTCTGTGTGCCTCTTGAGGGTCTCTAGTGTGAGTACATATGATTATACACATGAAGGTAAAGGGTAATGTATAATGCTCCCTCTCAAAGCCTGTAATTGGAGCTGCCCAATTAGGAGAGTCTGGGTAACTGATCCAAGGGCAGAGATAGTTAATCTGGGGCAGCAATCATGTCAGCCTAAGAGATCAACAGAGATGTCCTTACTCTAGTTAAAATCTTTGTTCAAAACTCTGCAATTATACCAATGAGAGAATATAGCTTCACTCATTTTCTCAAAAGGAAACATGGAATTACTTTTTCCCTATTTGGGACAAACAGGAAATGGAGTCCAACACATTCCATGAAGGTATTTCCAATATTTATCTCCTTTTTCTCCATTGGCTATGATGAGAGCAGGGACACAGTAGGAAGACTGCATCTCCAGGTTTACATGAAGTATTAGGTCAGGCAAAGAAGGTTCTAATTAAGAACTAAATGGTACCTTTACTTATCTCCAATGTCATAAATAGGATGAATAGACTGCCTGTGGCTTAAATCAGAAATCCTGAATCAGAAAGGTGGTTGCCACAAAGTTGATGTCAATTCCTGGAGCCATCTAGAGAAGCAGAGAAAGGAAAAAAAAACAGGACTCATTTCCTGAGCACCAGTGCATGCATGACAAGCTCTCTGCTATATGCTTGACACATGTTATGTGTCATGACAGTATATCTCTACTATGTGGTTCCAAAAAGATAGAAAGACCATTCAACTTTTTTTAAAATCAACCTAAATGGAGGACTGTGATTACATTAAACTGTAAATGACAATAGTTAAGTCTGGATGAAAAAGACATTTCTTTTTTAAGAATTTTTCAAGGTGATTATTTAACCTACCAACATGTGTTTGATCAGCCTAGTTTTGGGCATGATATATATAAATTTGGGCATGATATATATATAATGAAATATTTGTTATTCCAGTTTGGAGTCCTGTGAAAGCACAAGTCTTCTGTTTCAAACCTCTACAAATGCCAAGTGATCATTGCTACATCACCTTCATTGGCATAAAGATATGTCTGGGGGAAAAACTGCCTCACAAATGTCACCCAACTATATTTAAAGCTGATAAATAGCAACAAAAGCAGCGGTTCTCAAAGGTTAGATTGATTAGGTCCCCTGAGTGTGTATATGTCTGTGCATCAGGTACTAACCTGGAATGGGGCCTAGGAGTGCGCACTGTCACAAACACCCAGGCAGTTCTGATGTCGATGGCTGGGCTCACTCTTAAAAAACACCCACCTACTGTTTAGTGGTTGACATGACAGGATGGCCATAATTACTCTTATAGTCTGAGGACTGCATTCTAGCTACAGAGATGTCAACTCGCCAATCAATGTTGGTTGAATTTATTAATTGAACCAGTGAAATTAAGGCTGACACAAAAGCCCCTGGGAAACAGAATCAAGGTTACCAAATAAGCTATTACGAAGCCAAAGTCAGAGCCACCTGAAATTTGGCTTCAGATCCTCCCTACTCATACCCACTTCAGCTTTTCTGACTTTTTTCAAAAGAACAGCATTTACACAAACAGCTTTTATCAGAGCCTCCAACTGTGATAGATTATTACTTAGCAACAAACCTGGAATTCCCAGGCCCTGCAGGGCTGGTGAGGAGTCGCTGCTACATCAAGATGGTCAGGAGTTTCTGTTGCAGTGAACCACAGCTGTACTCACAGTGTGTCCTTCTTTCTTCCTCACTCCTTTGCTGGGCTGAGACTAGCTGCTCTATAATGTCTTCCTTGTTCTTTGCATCTGGCAATTTGAAAATCTGTCTCCTTTGCTTGCTGATACCTGGGGGCCAGGTAAAAACTATCATGTCCTACAGTTGTTTTAACATCCTAAAAGTCTCCCATCTTCATTTCTAAAGACAGGAATAGAAATGTCAAGAAATGCATAGGTAAGAATGTCTGCCACCATTCCTAGATAGCCTCTTCCTGCTGGGCTGACTCCTTTCAACAGTGCCCGTCCTGCTTTTCACACACACGTCTGTGCACTCATGATTCAGTGAGCATGCCCTTCACATTAGCACTAATGGAAAGTAGGCTTGTGCCCTGAGGGTATAATGGGCCAGCCCACCTAAAGAAATAAGACCTCTAAATGCCTGAGGCAAATTGGTACCTGCCCACGAAACATCTCAGCAGGTACACAGGGGCAGTCCCACCCAGTTAAATCAGACACAGTCCCTGCATTTCCAGCCGCATTTCCGTCGCCATTCTTAAACTTCAGAGAAATGGAATGCACTCCAGCTAAGCTTATCTGGAAACTCTGACTTTCATCTTCATGGAAAGAAAAGGGTTTTGAAAAGAAAATTTAAATGAAACTTCAAACCTCATTAACCAGCCCTCCAGGGGCAGGCTACTGGCAATGAATCACAAGGCTACCCTGCCTAATGGGAACCATAAGCTGACACTGGAATCTTAGAGCCACCCTGGGCTGCGCAGCTACTGCTTCAGTGAGAGTCACTAATGCTTGCTTCGGTGAGAGTCACTAATGCTACAGCCTGAAAGTGGGTTCGTCTCTAGCACCCAAAGGGCACCTTTAACAGGCATGAGGGAAACTTGCGTTTATTATTCTGCCAACTCGCTCCCCAAGATTTATTTGTATTTATGAAGTATTTTCACTTTATGTAAGTAAAATGCATTAATGAGAAAGTAAAGTCATTCTTCACTTTATTTTCTGCACCACATGAATTTTTCTGACCTCTGACCTTCCAGTATATTGCAGTAACATTCAGGAAGGCCAAAGAGTCAAGAAAACTAAGTCTTGATTGGGAGGCCAAAAAAAAAATGCACAGAGGTTCAAGGAAAGAAAATAAGCAAGTAATTTGCATAGTATTTCTGAATTTTCTCAGAGAAACTTCCTATCTATTATCCTTCTCAATGCAAGCATCATCCTTTCTGTCCTGAAATAATTTTAGGTATTAAAATGCAACTGTAATTATTTCTATAGGAAATGTCAGGCTGAAAAGAGCAAACTCCAGGGTGATTTCTGGTAATGTTTCTCTCTTTTAAAGTAGATTTAATGAGCAGTCCTTAAGGCTCAAGGGGGAACACTACAGTGATAATCCTCCCTTTCTCTACACAGTCACCCACACTGAGTTTCTATAACCACAGTTCTCCATCTCCCGCTTTCACCAGGACAGCCTGTCTTTTCCCAGTCCAACTCCTGAGCTACACCCCACGTCCACTTTATTGTTAAAGTTCACAATGACTTTTCAAACACCTGCTCCCTAATAGTAAATGGTGTTCTAGATGTTTATAGTCATCGCAGACATGTAAATTTGGGACTAATAAAGTAACTAGGATAATAATTATTCCTATTTATTGAACACGTTGTACAAGCTATACACCAGGCACTTAGTATACTAAGTGTATACTAAGTGTTTACCATGTAACTACCTGGTAAAGTAACTACATGGCAAAGTAGGTATTACACTAATTTCATAAGTGATAAAACTGCAGGAAGGATCAATGACTTGCCACCCTTCATATTGCTAGTACTGACAAATTAGAGATTCAAAATAAGATCTGTTTGGTGGCAATGCCCATACTCTTAATCATTACACACAATCTCATGAATAGACAGGAGTCCTCCTTATTTCCAACAAATCCTTTCTTAGACTTGACATTACTGTCTAGGAGGAAAGCATACACAGAATGTTTGACAAGTTTTTTGCTTGTGTTTTTAACCATGGCCGTAATTACCGCTGTTGCTATTGCTGCTGCCAACACATCTTTTAATTACTCAAATACTGCTAATGTTTTTGATAATTTCATGTTTTATAAACAATAGTATTCAACAAGACACTCTTTTAGCACAATCAAATGTACCTATGCAAACACTCAGTGAATGTCAGTTTTAAGAAATTATTAAGAATAATGACTTTTAAAAATGTTTAATATGTTTTTATTTATTTCAGAGAGAGAAAGGGAGAAGGAGAGAGTGACAGAAACATCAACGATTAAAGAGAATCATTGAATGACTGCCTCCTGCACACCCCCTACTGGGGATCGAGCCACAACCCTGGCATGTGCCCTGACTGGGAATTGAACCTTGACCTCCTGGTTCATAGGTCACGGCGCTCAACTACTGAGCCATGCCAGCTGGGCAATACCATTTCTTATTAGTGCTCCATTGATATTAAATTGGACCATCATCATAAATGCCTAAATGTTTATTTGATTTTGATGTTTTAATGCATGCATTTTGTTGTTGTCATTTTATGTTCTTAAAGTTGATTCCCACCCACTCACCTGCACTCTAGTACCTAGATAGTGTTTTGCCCGTAGTAGAAGTTCGGCAAACATTTGCTTGATTTGACTTGAGCCATTAGAGATATACTCATTCTCTAAAATCCATAGAAGAGTGAAATAATCCATCCAGTGAGCTGTTAATCTTCTAAACTATTAATTAAGGCACAACCATCTATAACAGCAACATTAAAGACTACTAAGTCATTTATCTTGAAGTCTGCAAAGCAGATTTCTGTTGGCAGACTTGGACAGCTCAAAGCATCTGCAATATGAGTCAATAATCCATACATTAAGTGGTCACTAAGTACTAAAACTCTTTGAAATAATAGGCCATTAGAGCTAAGATAGTTTCATTCATGGATATAAAACTGACTCAAAAGTCTCTAGATATGAATTTCTACGCTAGGTCACTCAAGATGTACTGAGAAAGGTATGTGTTCAATCACTTAACACCTTCCTTAGCAATGTGATACAAGTTATGTAAGGTACAAGAAAAATTGTTGTTCTTTAAGAGCTTACAATCTAGTTGAAGTCTTATCTAAACAGATCATATCATAACAATTATAAATCCATATTGTAAATGTACAGCATTGTTGGAAAGGAGACTATTGTATCAAAGGAGGTTAATGTACCATCTGAAGTGAGCCTGGCTTAGTGCTCAGACTGAAAGTAACAAAGGACATAGAAACTAACCTAAAATGAGGGGATCACACACAGAGCAGTAGCAGATTCAGGATTTCTCCTCAGTTTCCCAAAGTCCCTCCAAGCCCCCAAAATAGTGCATAGCTGTCCAAAATGAGGCAAATGAAAAGTTTAAGTAATAATAAATGTAAATGGTCTAAACTATTTAGTTAATAGGCAGAAATTGTTAGATTGGATTTTAAAATATATACAGCTTTGGGCTTTGTAAAAAAAAAGCATTAGGACTCATAAATACTTAAAATAAAAGGCTATAAAAAGAATGTATCACTTAAATATTAGCCAGAGGTTGGATTAATACCAGAAAAAATAATTTAATAAAAATACATTTTATACATTAAAGAATGTTACTGAGGAAGATTTATCTCTAATCTCAACATGCATGAGACAAAAAACTGTAAAAAACTGTAAGAAAAAGTTGGGGAATTTTAGTATACCTCTCTCAAAAATTGATAGATGAAACAGACAGAAAATGAGTAAGGTGATAGGAGATTGAAAAAAACTATAAAAGAGTTTGGTTTAACTGACATATATAAAACTCTGCACATAATAATTCAGCACTAAAGATACTTTATGATAATTGCCACACAATACACCAAAAGCAGATCTCATTGAATATCAAGGAATCACTGTAATAAAGTCCATGTTCCTTGGCCATTGTGCAAGTAAATTAAATTAAATAACAAGGCAAACCATAGAGACAGAAATCAGATCAGTTGTTGCTGAAGGTTGGGGATAGAATAAAAGATGGATCAAAAAGGAGCATGAGGGAATTTAATATGGTAAAAGGGGGGGTGGAGGAATCTATATTTGATTTCAGTAATTGATTCATGACTGTACATATTTGTCAAAATTCATCAAGCTATACACCTAAAATGGGTAAACTCTGTTGGGAGATGATGGTAGAAAACTCCTATTCTGTCATCTTATTGATGGCATCCTTCTCAAAATATTTTTAATACAAAAATAATAGTCTATCGTTTTCTCATCTCAGTTATAAACATTGGCCCAAAAGTAAAAAATAAAGTATTAT
This sequence comes from Myotis lucifugus, assembly GCF_000147115.1. Lineage (NCBI taxonomy): Eukaryota > Metazoa > Chordata > Mammalia > Chiroptera > Vespertilionidae > Myotis > Myotis lucifugus. The sequence goes on along the minus strand of NW_005871144.1, from coordinate 1,436,829 downwards.
CAAACAAATTCAAATACATTATCTCTACAGCAAAAGAAAATATCCCATATCGATAATACAGTCACATGAAATCCCACACTCAGAATGTCAACATCTTAAAATTCTCTATAATTTTATCTTTGAATTTGGTGAGTGAAGGCTGATAAGACAATGGAGCATGTACTGGGACCTTAGATGCTTATCTCCCACCATGCATTGCCTCCTCACCTCTCAAGAATTCTCAGCTGCATGCTCCCTGCCCCACAACTAGCAACTGTTGCCACCATCTTGCCCCAACGGGTCCTAGGAGTGGATTGAGGTTGGACATAGAAGCACTAAGTAGGATAGGGTACAGAACAACTGGGAGGCTCTGCACTCGCTCTGTAAGTATCCCTGATCCTGAGGGGAACATTAAATAGCAAATTAAAAAAATAAGTCAAGACAGAAAATTTTTTTCCTGCTGTTTGAAAAGGGTCCACACTTGCATATTGTACTAGACCTCACAAATTATGTAGCCAGCCCTGTAGACTTTATGTTCTCACCCCCAGCCACTCCAAGCCCACACTGGAAGTATCAGTTATAGTAAACTTTTGATGTCCAAACAAGCCAACCTCACGTTTTCCCTTCGTCTCTACACACACTGTTACATCTTCTCAAGTATCTTCTGACCATTGCCACTCCAAGGCTACAAGGTGTACTTGAGCAGTGCTCCCCTTTTCCCTGTCCAGGTGCTAATATACTGTAAGTGCTATTTAATTGTCTCTATTGCTACTCCTATTTGACTATAGGCCCTGGAACGGGAGGAGCTGTGATTGTTTTTCCCCAGGCACCTAGCATGGGCTAATGAATGAGCCTTACATTTCTATAGCATGCACTGATTTTCCAAACATGCGCCCGCGCACGCATGCACATGCAGACAGACAGACAGACACACACACACACACCATCAGCAGGTTTATATGATTATATTTATTTTATAAATGAAGTAAAGAAGCTTCAGTGAAGTTAAATGATTTGCCTAAGGCCATACAGACTATACTGCCCGCCAGAATACTTCCTGGCAAAGAGACCACTTTAAGTCCTTAGGAGATCAAGGAGGGAGAGCAGCTGAATGGGAGAAGACAGATTTTTATTATTATTCTTATTTTAATCTTTATTATTGAAAGTATTACATATGACCCTTTTTTCCTCCATTTACCCCTTCTAGCCCACTCCCACCCTTCGCCCCAAGCCTTCACCACCCTATTGTCTGTGTCCATAGGTTATCCATATATATGCATACAAGTTCTTTGTTTGATCTCTTCCCACCCACCCACCCTCACCTTCTGATTTTGTTGTTGTTGTTAGTTGGAGTGAGCAAAAAATGGATGCGTGTTAATAAGTCTTGTCCTTGATACGTGCTTTGGAAATGCTTTCCTCTCCACATTGAAAATATAGTACAAATATAATGTAAATATTAAAGATTAACATTTTAAAGCACTGTTGTTAGTTTAGACTCAGAGCGTGTGGTGGTAGCTGCAGAGGGAGAAGTTTTGATGGTGTAAATATTGTTATATTGTAAATCAGTGAGCTAAAACAGAAGACGCCTTCATCAACAAGCCAAATTAGTTTGGAGTCTTTTATTACACTAGTGAGCCCAGAGGAATATTGCTTCTCAAATTCTGGGCCCCTATATGAAAGAAGTCTTCCCTTTTTGTACTTTTTCCAGCTCTTTGTCTTCCAAATTTGGAGTGAGACTTCCAGACCTTCTGAGGAAGAAGCCCTGTGTGCTGGGAAGGGGCCATGAGACCATATCTCAAGGCCTGGCCTGGCGCCAGCACTGACAACTCTGTCTGGGCCATAGTTTATGGCCTCTTTGGAATGGGAGTAGTCTTATTTTCTCTATTATTTGAGCAAGCAAGCGTTTACAGAAGCCAAAATAGCAGGGTTAAAATTTCAAATAGCAGTTTTTATATAAGATGGAGGTTACTAAGCTTCATTATGAAAGGCAAAAAAATTATACATGAAAAGACCAGGACAGTCACAAAAGGAGAATCCATGATCAGCTGGAATGCAAAGAGGATAAAACTTTTTCCAATAAAGGTTTTAAAGTTCCTTCCTTGCCACAACATGGAGAAAGCAGCCACTTCAAAAAGAGGATGCTAACCTTTGCAAGAAAAGAAAGCAAATGACAGGGATTTTGGTTTAGAGATAGAGAAATGCAACAACCACTGACAAGCTTAACAAGAATTCAGTGACAAAGCATGTAACAAGGACAAGACGTATGTACCCATGTGTTTGCCTATTCCAACTAACAAAAAAATAATAATCTGTCTGCCCCCACTCAGCTTCTCTCCCTCCCTGATCTCCTAGGGACTTAAAGTGGTCTCTTTGCTAGGAATTACTCAGGTGAGCAGTATAGCAGAAAATTTTAAAAGAACCCTGTGCTCAGAAGGGCGCCATCTTGGTTTAATGCTCTGTTGTAGCCAACTGAAAATTCTTAATACTTTTTTAACATGGTTTCCCACATTTTCATTTTGCACAGGATCTCACAAATTATAAAGCTGGTCTTGACTGTGGGGTGAAAAAAGTCTATTTAGCACACAACATGCAGGTAGCTGGGCAGGACAAACCACACTCAACAGCTATGAGTGGCTAGCTAGACAGGCCAAGGGAAACCTCTGGGAGACCCCACAATGGTGAGAGATCTGCCCCTGGACCTGAGGCCACTCACACCTTCCCCTACACCAGGGTCCCACTTTGGAAATGAGGGTGGAATTTCAAGAGGGAGACACAGCAGTAATAAAAGTTTGAAATTTCAATTAACTGAATATTTATCCAAAATATGAAACCAAGAAATCTTTACAAATTTAAGTTTTTAACCACCATTTTCAGATATTGCACTCAAAAGCAAAGGAGTAGCTATAGTAAATAAAACAAATTTTGACTGTTCTACAGAAGGAAAGCCATGTACTCTCAGAAAAATGAACTATTTCTGGTTCAGGAAAATATGCTGCCTTCCCACACATGAGCTACCCATGAATATTTTTGGTGTATGTGCCCTATTGTTTCCAAGGTTCACATATACACTGACCTCTAACATAGCCTTCAGCTCTACTGAAAGATTTCCCTCTCCCATTATAGCGAGGTGGACAATTCACATCCTAAAACTCGGATATGCTGCAACTTCTTTTGTATCCCTATGACCGAACTAAACCCCTCATGTACATCTCCATCTCACTGGGAATTAGGAGAATGGGGAAGGTAGAAATGGAGACAGTTGAAAAAGAAATTTTAAATTAATAAAATTAAAGATTTCTCTATTTAAGCTGGTTTTAAAAAAATGTACTTAGGTCTCATTTGGAAAAATACTCAGTCTTTAGTTTTCTTTATGGCATTCCCACATTTTTTAAGAGAACATGGCATGTGGGTATAAAGAGTAGCTTGCAAGCCTTCAGTGTGATGGGGCCAACAGGTTGAGACTAAATCAGCCTCAGAGGGTCTGCTGGGTCCTGTCAGCAGGGCAATCCTGGGCCTTGAGGTCCTGTTCCGTGACCACTGGGGGGCAGCACTGTGCTGGGACAGCAGCTGGTGTCCATGTACAAGGTTATGCATCTCTGTTTGAGAAGGACCCCCTGATTCCTGATTGCCCATTCTACATCTGTCTGTTCCCCCAACAGGGCCCATGGGAACTTTGCGATCCTCTTCACCCCAGTCACTGGCTTCAGACACTGAGAAGTGCCAGGATCATCTCTAACCCATGGCTAAATTACATCCTGCCAACATGAGCATCAGGTTCAACATATTGCTACTCAGACAGATGGCTGCCTCCCCAGGCTACTGCTAGGGAAGCAGGACATTCTCTTCTACCCTTTCACTTCTGCTTCCAACTTGGTGAGAACATCCTAAAGGTTATATCCCCTTTCTCTATCTTATGGATATATTTGTTCTAGTAGGTATCTGCCCTGGGCTTTTGTAGGCATAATAATTGAAGGGTAATAAAATATATGTTGGCTTATATTTCCAAAAATAGTATGTATCCATTTCACTATAATCTCAGAGAGTTCAAGAGGATATAGGTTTGACTCCTATTATTTTGGCCAGACATTGTTCAAAGATTAAGCTACAATATAAATAACATAAAATAACACAGTAAAAATCTTACTAAATGTAGTAACATTTCCAAGTCATAACTAAGCTTTGGTTTCTTTATATTTATAATGTGGATAATAACACCTGCTCTGCCTACCTCTGCTGGATATAAGGAAAATACTATAAAAGCTATAAAGTTTGGAGAAATGAAACTCAGGATCGGAAATCCATAAAACAAGTTTTATTCTTGAGCCCCAACCCTGTGGCATAATGGAACCCACTCCGTACATCAAGAAAAGCCTGACCAGACATCCCCTGACAATCTCCGAAGGATCAAGCATCAGCGTCCCATCACACAGCATAAAGCTTGGTGAGGAATACAAAGGTGCTATTGTTGAGCCAGATCCTATATGTACTCTGTTATATTCATAGAAAAAGCCACATTTACATGAGTGTGGTTGAAAAGATTTTCTGCAGAGCACCAATTTTATGGGAACATAAGTGTGGGGAAGGTTTGATTGAAGTGCATATGGCAGTCCTTGAAGACTGACTTAATAGAGGGAAATGCCTGTCAGCCTCTGGAGCCTTGGGCTGCAGTAGTTCAGAGACCGCAGATGCTGCAAACATTTTTAGGAGGCTTCTTCTGGCTAGCAATGGGACACATTTTGAATCAAATAATTCTGCAGAGCAGGCTTATTCTGTAGCAGTCCTCCACGTATCTGGAACCCTTTGCTGAGAATGATTATGTTGTGTAGTCCCAAATCCACTGCAAGTTGTACCAGCAAGGACCCACCTCAAAAGATGGGCAGGAACACAGAAAGGCTGGGAAATGCAGTGGCATGATGTCCAGCTCAAGATGGATCTTATTCCAGATGCCAGGCTCTCCCTCACTCCTGGGATTGCTTCAGGGTCCACACGCCCCATTTTCTCCACATGTATCTATAGAGTAAACTCTTCATTTTACCTTTGATTGAAAATGTCAGGTGTGTTTTTTTGTCATGGCTAGATATACAAAGTCCTAAATATATATGAGGAAAGTTTGAGAATATAAAAATAGCACTTTATTAGTTGTGGCTTTCAGGTGCCTTTTAACTCATCCAAGACCGGTTGCTCCCATCTCACCAGCTAGACAATCATCCCTAACTGGTGGTCTGTGCTTATGTTTCATGAACTACTTCCCCATGCACTGCCTTATGTGACCGTCTCATAAAATCCTGACATACCAGCAACACAGGCATTACTATCCCAAAGAGAGAAGACCCAGAGATAACATGTGGAAAACATTCTCTTCTGGTAAGGAGAGCCACGATGAATGCCCAGGTCTCCTAAGTCCCAGGTGAACCCCTCTGTCTTTTCTCGTGGCTTCTCAATCACAGATGCATTAAAGTTTATTAAAAAGAATGGCAGGCAGTCATGCTTCTTTCAGCTATAGTTCTTGCCTTGACATGTTTTCTTATATGATATTCAAAAGGTAGATATTGCAAACTCCCAAATCAATATTCTTACCTATTCTATTCCTCTGTTCACATGATTCCGTGCCAGCCACGGGGAAGATGAGTAGCAATCATTTGTCTCCCTGATTAAAAGGTTCAGAGCTATCCATTATTTTCATCTCTCAATACGAGATACAGGTAAAGATAGATATTGGGATTCTGAAATGGTATTGATTAGCCTTTACCAAATAAAATGTGTAATTTATGAAGATATAAGATTCCAGCTGACTTCTGACTAGAAGAAAAAAAAATACACTCTCATGTCATAAAACAAGCAGTATATGCCATGCCTCCAATAAGAGATATTTTATATATGAAATGTCAAGGTCAGGAAGGACCAGAGTTGTACTGGCTTCCACTTCCAGGCAGCACTACTCCTGGCTGAGTAACTGAGTCAAGCGTTGGAGAGTCTTGGGACAGCAGCAATACAGATGCCTACTCTTCCACCTTCTAGATTCCTAATGAAATTATAAACAACATTTATATTTACACTTATATTTTTATTAAGTCTATATTTAATAAGTCTGTATTTAACAAGTCTATATTTATACAGGCACAAGCCAGAAGATTTAATCCAATTCTGCCAAATGCTAACAGGATTGAAGAAAGAATACAAGGCCAATCCATGATTATCCTTGTGGACAAAGAAGAAGTCAGTGAGGAAAGTCAGCAGGTCAATCTGGAAGGACCAGAGGAGAGGCAGGAGCTGGGGTAAAGGGCTGCCTGTGGACACTGTGGTGACATCTAAGTGCAATAGTGGCATCAAGAGATGCTCAGAATGCTGCCAGCCACACCAAGAGGGGAACTTGATGAAAGGCCTAAATTTGAAAGAAAAACTTTTAGAAAAAATATAGAGTAATACTTTTTACCCTTTGAAAAAGGTGAATTCTTAAGAAAGACTAAAAGCATAAACATAAATTGAAATATTGTTAAATGTGACTCAGTTAAAATGTATACATTTGCTCATCAAAAATCATTTAAAAGGAGAAATGATGAGTCACACACTTGAGGAAGTTATTTTTAATGAATATAAACTATAAAATATTCATACCCAGAATCTATATATAATTGCTGTAAATCAATAAGAAAAAGATAATACACTCCCCAAGCAACAACAACAAAATTGGGTTTCATTAAAATTAAAAACTTTTGTGCATAAGAAAACATTATCAAGAAAGTAAAAAGATCACCAACAGAATAGAAAATATTTGCAAACCATATATCTAATAATGGTTTAATATCCAGAATATATAAAGAACTCCTACAACTCAACAACAAAAACATAAACAACCCAACTTTTAAAATGGTAAAGGACTTGAATAGATATTTCTGTGGAGAAGATATACAAATCACACATGAAAAGATGTTCAATATCAATAGTCACTAGGGAAATGCAAATTAAAACTACAATGAGATACTCCTTTATACATACTAGTATGGCTATAGTTTTTAATAGGAAATAAGTTTTGGAGAGGATATGTAGAAAATTGGAACCTTTGTACATTTATGACAGGACTGTAAAATGGTTCAGCCTCCAGGAAAACAGTTTGGCAGTACTGTATCTTAAAAACATAGCATCCTAAAAGTAAGATTTCCATGACCCAGCAATTCTACTCCTTTTTACATATACCAAAAGAATGGAAAACAAGGATTCAAGCAGATACTTGTATGTCAAAGTTCAGTTCAGCATTATTCTCAATAGTCAAAAAGTAGAAACAACCTGCATGGCTATTAACATATGAAAGGATAAACAAAATGTGGTATACACCTGTAATGGAATATTATCCTGCCATGAAAAAGAAATGTAGTTCTGCTACATGCTACAACATGGATGAACTTGGAGACATTACACTAAGTAAAAGAAGGGACAAATATTGTGTGATTCCATTTTCGCAAATATCTAGAGTAGGCAAATTTACAGAGACAAAATGTAGATTAGAGGTTACCAGGGACTGTTTGGGGTGGGGAGAGAAAGCAATTACTGCTTAATGGGTACAGACTCCTATTTGGGATAATACAGAAGTTCTGGAAATAGATAGTGCTGATGGTTGCATAACACTGTGAATGTACTTAATGCCACTGATTTGTACATGTAAAAATTTCTAAAATTGCAACTTTTATGTTATGTATATTTTACCACAAAAAAAAAGAATAGAAGGAAATGGATAATTAAGCCAATTGGTAAGTGGACAAAACATATAAACAGAAATTCAGATATTATGTTCAGTCCCATTAGTAATAAGGATACAAAAATGAAAACTACAGAAACATACCATTTCTTACTCATCAGATTAGAAATTATTAAATAGCCTGACAATCTCAAGTGTGGGAGGGCACATGGAGCAATAGGAATGATGATACACTGCTACTGGGAACGTAAATTAGTATTCTCCACCTTGAAGGGTAATTCAGCAATAACTAGTGAAAGCACATGTAACAGGACTCAGCAATTCCTCTCCTAGGCATGTATCCTAGGCAAAGCCTTGCATGTGTACATAAAAATGCATGGACAGCAGTGCTCATAGCAAGGTGTTTGCAAAGTCAGAAACTAGATACAACCTAAATGAGCATCCAGAGAATGATGGGTAAGTTACCTGTAGTACATCCATATATGGAAGACTGCATAGATGTGAAAATGAATAACTAGAGCCACACATATTCCCATGGATGAATTTCACAAACATAATGCTAAACCAAAAAAGGCCAGTTTCAGTAGAATAGATGATTCCATTTACATAAAACATTAAAAAATGAAAAGATGCACACCCATTTTCTTATACATATTTATCACTGTATTCTATATATTACTGTCTTTAGTAAAAGAATAAGATTTAAATGGGAATAACAGTTACCAAGCTTAAGAGAGGGGTACCACTGGTTGGGGTGGGGAGGGGATAAGATGAGAAGAGATACAAGGAGTTCCAACTTATTGGTAACATTTATTTCTTAAACTGAGTGGTGAATAGAGTTATTCATTGCATTACTATTTAGAGCTTTTTCTGTGTTTTAATATTTTAAAAAAGAAGATTAAAAAGAATCATGCATTTTTTGTATATCTTGTGCCTGCCATTATGGATTCTGAGCTACCACAGTGCATGATCTAGTTCTGGGTAAAACAAGTGCAAGAATGCATAATATCTAAAGCTCATGAATATCATATTGTGTAATATAAGGATTGAGAAAGGTAGCCCATAAACCCTATTGTCAAATCCTGGGAAAATAATTCCATTTAACAGTAGATACAAGAAATGGAGAGAGAGAAAAATATATATATATATATAATTACCTTTCACTTCCCTTTCTATTTTGAGGGTTTGTGCCAGATTTATTTTTCCTCATCTAATTTCTTTAAGTGCTTCATTCCCATAAGCCATATGAAATTTATGTTTAGAGAGGTAAAGCCTGGATATGACCACATCAATGCTTCACCCTTGGATGCCCATACATGAAATGGTAGAAACTCCATTCCATATTTTCAAAGTTTGACACACTCAACTTGGGTAAGTTTGAATATGCTTCACAATACTCTGTTCATTTCCCACATACTAAGTAAAAAACCAGGGGTCATTTTTGCATTTTCCTTATTCAATAGTTTCACACCAGCTTGAATGCAATTGTATATATTCAATAGTTTCACACCAGCATGTGGAAGTGGAAAAGCACACTCAACAGGTACCCAACAAGAATTCACAAAGTTAGTTATACCAACTTCTATATTGTAATGTAAGTATATTCTATATTTAATGTTAAATCTTCATTGTACAATATATATAATCTTTAAGGGCCACCCTCTATTGTCAAGGGAGCAAAAAAGCAAAGTATATTACCTGTTTTATCATAGGAGTGAAAGTTAAGGGGCTTGACTCACATCACATATTAGAACTTGATAACTTAATAAAATTATCTCATTTAACATGTGCAACAACTGTATTATTAAGTTAAATATTATTAATAGTTACTATTATCATCACTATTAATTATTCCCAGGTGCAGAATCAGAATGGAAAATGAAATTGCATATTTTTAATTCCTATGTGGCTTCTGTAACATGATTTTCATCTCTATCAATGATATTGTACTCTTACCCCAGGCCAGAATACACAATAAATCAGTTTCTACTCTGCCTCCTTGGCGACAGGAGTCCCCAATAGCAGTGCACAACATCAACTCACCTTATTGAGAAAATGGTCATGGAGGCTTCTCTTCGTGTATTTTGAATTTTTCCATCACTGAGGAAATATTCACTATATATAATTGCATGCTTTCTAATACTGCTTCCCTTCAAATTGGATTTTTCCCCCCATAGATTTTAAAACTACTTCCATTAGAAATGTAAAAACAGTTGTAATTTCAGCAATTTGCCATTTCCCTCCTTTTGGGATAGCTTTAACTCATTGCATTTGAAGGATAAATAACTAAATGATCTTGAAATATTTAATGTGAAAGAGTTGCCAAGATTTTCAACACAAGAAAGCACATCTAATATGCCACAAAAGGTAACTTGAAAAACAGAATCTTTTTTAGTAGATATATAAACTCCTACTTAACTACTAGTACTTTCCATTTCCTTATTCCTGCCCTATAATGAGCCATTCCATGTTTATTGGTATTCAACTCTGCTACTAGTGCCTCTCAATACAATCCCACATAGTTAAGGCTTTGAGAAGCTGTGTGTGTGTGCGTGCACCCCACCCCCCACACACCCCATAAAACCCAACAACAAAGGAAAAGCAACCAAAGCATAATTACTAAAAGCCCATTTGGGGGTAAAACAGAGTAATGTGTCTTAGATTGTGGAGATTTAAACATGCCATAAAATTGTATCCAGCATCCTGCAGTGGGCCAGTGGACTGCTTTTACATAACATCCCATCTCTGAGAACTGCAGCCATCCAGAAAGAGTTTTCAATGAGTTTAGATATACACTGTCCAATTCATCCAGGTTTCTACTGGCTAACACAAGTCCTATGAACCAGAAGTACTCCCTACCAAGAATCAAACTTTAAAGACGAAGACTATTGGGGGAGTATATTATTTTGGCATTGTGGGTTCTCACTCCACATAAAACATTTTCCTTGGATCCCATCTCTGACCAAAGAATCCTCAAATTGCATTTCTTAGAAGGCTATTCTTGGCCAAGTCCATGGGCATTGGGAGCTGTGATCATTTAAGATATCAACTTTCCCAACTACTAAAAATAAATCCCAAAAAATAACTGAGAGGAAACCACATATCACTTTGAATACTTATTAAAACAATATAAAGAGACTGGAAAACTCGTTTGAGTTTTTTAATAATAAGATAGAACCCTTTTAGTAGCCTGGGTTTCTGAGGATCACTCCCAAGGCATAATAAAATAATAACTCACACTGACAGCGCACTCATTGTGTACCAGGAGTTGTTCCAAGGCTTTACATATATTAAATCACATTTTCTCATAACTCAGTGATATATATTCTACTAATATTCTCATTTTACAAATAAGAAAACTGAAGCACAGAAAGGGTAAGTAATTTTTCCATGGGTACACAGACAGTGAGCAGGAGAGCTAAGAGTCAAACTCAGAAAATCTGTAGTCCATAGTTTTCATTGACCTACTCTCATACAGTCCAATGTAAGGTATGATTCAAAATACAATCCAAAACAAAACTGAAAATTAAATAATTAACCTTTTCATTATCTTTTGGTCATTCCACATACTTGGAATTTATTTTTCATGCAATGTATATTTATTGAGGTTCTACTTTGTGCCAAGAAGTGGGGATAGAGAAAAAGAAAAGTTATTTTAAGGTGCTCAAGAGACCAACAAGAAAGAGACAAAAATGAAAAGATAAAAGAAAAAGAGAGAGAAGCTCAGGGTACCATAAAATCAAGTATTTATAATACATGTCCAGTGCTAGAACTACATTGACAAAATATATCCTAGCCTTTAAAAAGGGAAGGGGAAGAAAGACAACAAAGAAAAGTCTCTTCACTGACTTTTTCTGAAAATCCAAACATTGCCTTCCTGTTTCCCACCCCCCACTGCTCCCATCTCCAAGGGCCTGCGGCTTATGGCAGCTTTACTAAAACATTTTTCTTAGCATTGAGTTAGAATTCCAATATTACCTTTATAGGTTTATACTCCCTTTGATATTCTAAAACCAGTGTGAAAGTTGACTTCAAAATTTTCCATCGATAGCAAAGGTTAGTTATATTAGCAGCTCAGACAATACAGGTGTTTGAAACCATCACAGAAGTCTGACCATCCATCCGGCCAGGCACAACTTGAGTGAAATCACTAAAATCTGTGAGCCTACACCCCAGCCTTGCAGGAGTATCGCTCTTTGCAAACCAAGACTGTGTCACTATACACACTCTTCATAAGCCATTTGCAGGTTGCAGGTGGAAAGTACCTAAAATGGTCTGAACTGAGGAGCAGGGAAGACTTACTCATCCTGGGAGGACAACTTGAGGCTGGCTTTTCATTGTGCTTGAGCTGATTCTGCTGGAATGAAAGTCATGCCTTGTTTCAAACACCCTCCACCTCAGGCTGCCTGCTTGAGGATTCAGCTCAAAGTGAGACCAGAACGGCTTTCTTTCTGGAAGGACTAGGCCGTGGCCTGAAGCTTCCCATATTGATTTTGAAATCCACACGGCCATTAGAAAATGGCTTCTCACATCTTTTCTGCCCCCCTGCTCCACAGGAGGCCCTGGATCTCCCTCCTCACCCTAAGGTGACTGCACCTGTCAGGAACTAAATCGTTTAAGGTCTCCTCTCCAGAATCAAATGCGGTTTCATTTGCTGTTTTGATTTTATAATTTTAAAGTGTAAAGACAAAACAGAACATGTAAAACAGATGAATTACTGCCTTCTATGACTGCCTTCTCCCATAGGGGCTTGGGCCATTGCTTTTCTTTGCCTCAGTTTCCCTTTCTAGCAAATTACAATAATCCCTATTGATGTCAGTTTATAAAGAACACTAGTGTGAATTTTTAAAACTATATTCAATGGCTCTCTCAGTTCCTTAAATGTCTCTGTATGAGTTTCTCCCACAAAAATTGGGACCAATTTCCCTTTCCTTCTGCTCCATTGCATCCAAGCATCACCGGAATTCTATAGAGCTTACCAGAATCTGAAAAGTGCTGATCTGGTGCACACCTCAATTGACCAGGCATCAGGCCTGAGGCCTAATTTCTTTTCAGCCTCTAGCTAGGTCAGCTCGTATGTCACCTCTCAATTCATTCCCCACTTATTCATCGATCACCTGTAATAATGCCAGATGCCTTATAGGTGCTAGAGAGTAACAGGGCATGTGCTCAGTTCTTGCCCTCAAAGATCCTGCATTTAAAAGTGAAAATAGGAAGGGAAACGTCCCATCATGGACAGCCCTGAACCTGGTTCACAGAGCAAGCCTGATTTAAAGGAGCAAATCTGCAGCAGCTTTGGCCTTTCCCCTCTGCCCACTCCTAATCCCAGACCAGGCCATGTAGGAGCAAATAACTTTCCATGAAGAAAAGATCCAGAAAGCAGAGCTAAGTGACCTCCCAAGACTCCTCCTCTGGCAGCCAGAATCTCATGACCCCAACTGACAACTGCTGATGGGAGAGCACTGGTCCTCTCCGTGACGTCACTCTCATTGGGGAACTCTCATTGCAGAGGGTGGAGGCCAAGTTTGTCATTATGTGGCTCATTGCCCTTGGTTGGGAGCTTTCATAGAGCGTTTCTCCAGAGTCCTTATTCTGATCACTTTTCTGGAAATAAAGACTCAGCTAATGAGGAGCCCAGCGTCGTTCCCTGCAAGCCTCCACTGAGGCTAAATTTGCACCCTCACACATAGCACAGCAGGAAAAGTAACCTGCCACCTGTACAAGGACATCCTGGCTCTCTCTGGGCTTCAAAGGTCTTGCTGACTCCAGGGTGCCACCCACACCACCTCTACCACACACACTCCTGCCTTTCCACTGTGCCCTGTTCAGGCCTTGTTCTATCCTGTATGTGTGTGGTGTGTGTGTGGTGTGTGTGTGTGTGGTATGTGTGTGTGGGGGGATGTAGAGTTGGGGGGTGTGGGGGTGGTTATGTGTAGGTGTGAGGTGGGTGTGTGTGTGTGTGGTCTGTGCGTTGTGGGGGGGTGTATGTGGTGTCTGGTATGTGTGTGGTGTGTGGTTATGTGTGTGTGGTGTGTGGAGTATGTGTATGTGTGTGTGTAGTGTGTGGTTATGTGTGTGTGGTCTGTGTATTGTGGGGAGGGGTGTATGTAGTGTTTGGTATGTGTGTGGTGTGTGGTTATGTGTGTGTGGTGTGTGGAGTATGTGTATGTGTGTGTGGTGTGTGGAGTGTGTGTGTGTGGTGTGTGGTTATGTGTGTGTGGTCTGTGTGTTGTGTGTGTATGTGTGCCCATATGTGCGCCCATAAGCTTCACAACAAGCTTATGAGCCAGGGCCTATTTTTATGCTCATTTAATAGATTATGAAACTGAGACACAGCCTCTGGTTCCACACTGATGACAAGGAAAACTCTGCCAACCTTGTCTATTTGCTTGGAGGCTCAATGAGGTAGCATAAGTGAAAGCACTGTGTAAACAGTAAAGCTTCCTGTAAACATAAGTTTTCATTAAAGACAAAATGAAAAGATAAAGAAAATGGACAATGATTTCTTGCTAATAAGATAAAAGCCATTAACAAGGCTTTATGTTAGCAGACATAAGCTGTAGGTCTTTGTTCTAGCATCTGCCAACATAGAAAGGAAAAGAAGCATAGAGAGGAGAGAATAAATTATTTCTGAGAAATGTCTTTAGGAACTGGCTATGGAGGAAGCTTCATGGGAATGATCCTTAAGATGAGCAGTCTGTGGGGTGCTGGAGAAAGCTCAGCCTTCTCTTTACATTACATTACAAAACTCGGGGTTTCCTTTCATACTGCCAGCACTGGAAAGCAGTGGAGAGAGAAGAAACCACCAGCACAAAGAAAGTTACTGGAACAGAACTTATAATGTCAAAGAACTCCAGACAAACTAAAAGGATGGAAAGAGGATATGTTAGTGAAGCTAGCTTAAGACAACTCCTAGAAAACCATAATGTTACACGTAGAAGAACAGACTAGCATTAAACAGTTACCTAGGAATTTGTTTGTTCAACATTACTTTAATCCTTGGCAAGGCCAGACCAAATGATTTCTTGGGTCTTATATGGCCCAGAGGCTGGATGTTCCCCACCTGTGCCTTTCTTTATTTTTAAATATATTTTCATTGATATAGAGAGGAAGGGAGAGGGAGAGAGAGTGACAGAAACATCAGTGATGAGAGAGAATCATTAATTGGCTGCCTCCTTCATTCAAGCCTGCAACCCTGGCATGTATCCTGACTGGGAATAGAACCTTGACTTCCTGGTTCATAGGTCCACAGTCAACCATTGAGCCATGCCGGCCGGGCTCCACCCTTGCTTTAAATCATGACTGCTTCACCAGGAAGTCAACATCCAGCTGATCTAGCCCAGAGTCCAGTAAAAAGGAGACAGGCCCAGTCAGCTGTCATTTGAGGGTCTACGTCAGTTTCATCCACTTCTGTATCCACAGCAGTAATATAGTGCCTACCACAGAGAAAGCCCATCTATAATAATAAAAGGGTAATATGCTAATTAGACTGGACATCTTCCGGACATCCTTCCTGACGAAGTTGGGGCCAGAGGGAAGCCAGCCCGGGTCCCAGGTGCTGGAGGGAAGCTAGTACCGGCAGCTGGGGGAAGGAAGGCCTACTCTTGCACTAATTTTCGTGCATCGGGCCTCTAGTATTATAATAAATAAAAGGGACAGAGTCAAGTTCTCAAGTACTGATTTTGCCATTAAATAATCTTGTAACTTCACCTGTCTAAATCTCACATTGCCTTCTGTAAGTTGGGTGTTAGAGAGTCTCTAAGCTCTCTTTAGTTTCTAAAATTCTGTAATTCTATTGTTCCCATTGAAAACCAGATACCTAGGAGAAAATGAAAAGTTCCTGGGTTACTGGTCTTTTCAATCTAAGACTGCTAAGCATAAAAGTTGGAAGTCTTAACTGATGAAGAATGCTTCCTGTACAAGATGGCCTGTTCACCTTGCCCTGTTGCTCAGTGCACAAAGGAAATTAGCATTTCCTGGGGAAATGGCTAGAAGAGGATATTTGAATGAGGCCCACACCTATCATTCCTACATACAAATAACTCAAAGCACAAACACCACTGAAAGTTGGGAATTTGTAGGCAAATGTGGCACTCGTATAAGTTCATTATCACGAGGGAGTATTAATAACTTGCCAAAATATCATGGGCACAATACTAAATATGAACAATACAAAGTGAGCAGCTACAGCTTAAGCTTGGCCCGTGAGAGTTTAAACTGTAGGCCTTTCCAAATGACAACATGAAATTAATGTGGTATTTGAGGACCTTAATGACAATTTCAGAATGGGTATAAGCCATCCAATCAATTGCATGGCAACTGGCTACAGCAAGTTGAAAAACTCAGTGAACTGATGTAGTCTATTCCCTGAAGTGCTAAATAACAGGGATTAAAAGCAGAATTCAGGAAAAAGGGAAACTGCCAGTATCATTTCAAAATCAGGCAAAATGTATGTAATTTGTGCACAGTGGGGTTTTCGCCTTAATTAGATGAGCCAGAAAGACTTGGAGAGATGCACGGCCAACTTCTTCAGTGAGAAGCAATACACTTGCTCCCCTCACTGTCCAGAACAGAATCTCCATTCCTCCAGCCCCCAAACACGCTTGTCTGCAGCGCCTTTCCTTCCCTGGCCTTCCCTCTGAACTGAGTGAGCACACAATTGAATTAGGTCTTGCCATTAGAGAAATTGGTCCCTAGAGAGCAGCTCTGAAATCATCCAAGCAGAAAAGTGAGAAAGCACGTTTTATGGTTTGCTGAACGATTTGAGGCTATGTATAAACCAAGAGTTGAGCCTGCCGCGTGCTGAGCACCATCTATGAATTCCACATTAGATCAACGGGTGATAAATGCTCAGATAAACATTTTTATTTTATGCCTCAACAATTTATCCTCTCTTCCTTTTATCAGGCTCTGTTGACCCAACTAACTCAGTGAAAGCACACATTCAGGGAATAATTGTTTACCTCTGCTCACTCAGGCAGGCATGTGCGAAGATTCCACCCATTTGTTATCCTGGTTACTTTCTCTCCCTTGCCCATTCATCTTGATTTTCTCTCCCATGCTATTGATTTTATGAAAGAGACCTTTTTTTAACTTGTTTCTCCTATTGACATAACTGTGTCTTGCTATTTTGTCTTACATATTGTACTGTAAACATGTTGTGTGAGATAGTTCATTTTTTCCTGTAGGAATAAGTCTGGTATGGGTGCTAGAAGAGCAACCCAGGGGTCAGAAAAAAAATCCTCTCTCCTGAACAGTCTTTCCAAATATCAGGGACATTTGAATAAAATCATGCCTCCCCTCCTTGCTTCCCGTTCTCCATTTGTGAGCAAGAATGTTAGGAGTGGCTAGCACAGGGTGAACAGATGAGGCTACATTTGGAATGCACTTTGGGATCACTAGATAAAAAGCTCTACATAAAAAATCAGAAATAATCGCATAGCTATCAGATTTGTGAATACCTTTACCACAGATGAATTCCTCCATAATATTCATAAAAACAAGAAATGAGGTGTTTGGGAGATATATGCATATCATTTTAAAGGCAAATTTCTATTTGATGTCAAGCATTGTCATGAATTGCCGTACCAAATTATAATTACTACTTCTTGGGAGATGTTTTTAAGTGTATCTACTTGTAAAATCAATTTAATAAGGAACAAACAAAATAAAGTCAATGTGTAGTTGGGTGGGAGGGGGAGTCCCAACAACACTTAGAGATGAAATTAAGAATTATGTATCTATATTCAAAGGGTTCCAACAAATATCTTACTTTTATGGTTTTTGTCAGCAATTTTTATTGAGATAAAATTGGTCTAGCACATTGTATTTTCTTGAATATATTAGAATCATGCCTCCAATATTAACCATATATTTTGTTTTGATTTTACTTTCTATTTCTTATAAAAGATAAAATGAGAACAGTATCTCATCACTGGTGAACCTAATTCTCTGTTAACTGAAACTTTTCCTAGTCCTCTGTAGCCCAGAGAGAATGTAAACATGGGCCTTTAGGGAGTAGTCTCCTTTTGTCTTTTGCAGTCTTCAGAAGTACAGCCTAGTGAACATATATATTTCCCCTTTATCTTCTCTTTGAGTCTCTAAGCCTGAAACAAGCCTCTAACACAGAGGTTCTCAACCTTCTGGCTCTTTAAATACAGTTCCTCATGTTGTGACCCAAAATTATTTTCGTTGCTACTTCATAACTGTAATGTTGCTACTGTTATGAATTGTAATGTAAATATCTGATATGCAGGATGGTCTTAGGCGACCCCTGTGAAAGGGTCGTTCGACCGCCAAAGGGGTCGCGACCCACAGGTTGAGAACCGCTGCTCTAACAGGACACATTGTATAAAGAAATGTATAAGTATTTAGATGCAGATTAAAGTGCCCAATAGGTCATATGAGAGGCAAACATATCCAACACTACCAAACTTTTAGACCCAAACTTTTACCCTAAAGAAACCAACAAAAGATAACATGTTTAAAAAAAAAAATACAGGTACAGGTATAGATGTCATTTTAAATCTCATTTCAAATTTTCTAAAATCTCAAATTTGTGGACATCAGACTGTGACATTATTTATGATTTATTTATCATCCATACTTGACCAACTAGAAACAGAACCCTTTCCCAAAATATCAGATACACAGCTTGGGGTGGAGGAAATTATGGGAAATATTTCTCAAGGCAGTTGTAGTTCCACAACCAGAAATACTCAAGTTGTTTGAAACTGGCTTATCCCATTTCAACACAATTTTTATTCTTGTAGATATAAAAAAATGATGGATTTTATTTTAGGTCACAAAGAATCTTACATTATTGTAGATTTTTTTTTATTTTGTTCAGAATTGTTTTAGTATTTATTAACTAATACCATCATTATTGAATATTCTCAGCACTTGATAGTCAATCAGGATTCCTGAATTCTATTTGGAGGGTGCTGAGAATACAAGAGTATTTCAAAACTATAACATTCTTATAATACCTTACTGTTCAATTATTAATTTTTAAAAAACCACTAAAGCAGGTTTGGCTTAAATAATATTTACAGGCAGTCAAGGACTTTTAGAGGGTACTCATTTCTACTCAGATACTCATGGATATTTTACCAAATCACCCTCTTTGAGGGGGCTGAATTGCCCTCTCCCAACCCCAATTTCATATGTTGAGATCCTAACCCTCAGTATCTCCGAATGTGACTATATTTGGAGTTAGGGTCTTTAAAAAGGTAATTAAGGTAAAATGGGTTCATTAGGGTGAACCCTAATCCAACATGACTAGTGTCCTTATCAGAAGAAGAGATTAGGACACAGACATGCACAGAGGGAAGACCATGTGAAGAAAAAGGGAGTAGACAGCCATCTACAAGCCAAGGAGAGAGGCCTCAGAATTAAACCAACCCTGTAGATACCTTGATCTTGGACTTCTAGCCTCCACTCCCCTCCAGAACTATAAGGAAATAACTTTCTATCGTTTAAGCCACCCAGTCTGTGGTACTTGGCAAACCTAGAAAACTAATGCACACCCCTTCCTCAACAACCTTGAAGAGTTAACAACTTTTCAACAGAGGGTTAGTTTGGCGTCCTAAGTCTACTTACTAGTTTCCAGCTATGCACCGTTATGGTTACTGGATTGCCATCAGACACCTGGAGACTCTCTACTGACACGATTCCATCAGGAACCTTGGGGCCTATCTATTTCATCCACAAGTTCCCCGTCACTTGACATCATTTCAAAATGCAAGCCCCTATGGCCGCCTTGTCTACTCATGTGGAGACAAGCTCACTGTCCTCTGTGTATTTCTAGGTAGTGGAGAAACCACCAGGCAGGGGAAAGCTGCCTTCTCTTTTTTTTCAACTTAAAACATCAATGTTATGGCTTTTAGGCATTTGTTTTTCTCCCTTATTTTAAATTTGTTTTTATTTCTTTCCATTTTTTCTTGTTTGGGAACAGAGATTATTGTTACTCAAAGACATTTATTTTGTATTTATTTGTGCCCTCTTGAATCACCATTGAGTTCATGCATTTCTTAATAAATGGAGTAGAAACTATTCTAAATCTGTCTGCTATTCTTTAATCCCCTACATGAAATGTACACGTGTACATTTTTCTAAAACTAAGCACAGCTCACTGTGGTAGAATCAGACTTGTTGATTTCATTGCTTCTCTAGAGTTTCTCTTTAAGTATTCATAGTTTACTGGCATCTTTGCATCCTTTTTATCTTGGCCCAATTTTTACTTGCTTGGGCATTAATGGTCCATTTCATAATTGTTTTTAAATAAAACTTTCCACAAAGGACCAAATTATAACCAGCTAGGCAGTTAGGTATCACACTGGGGAAGTCCCCCCACCCCCAGTGAGATGGCAGAGAGCCACATCTACTTAAGGAAGACTGAGTTAAGTAGGCCTGGAACCCATCACTCCTGAACATAAAAGTGGCTGTTCAACACCAGAAGTGGTACCTAAGGCCACATTTACAGAAGAGGCCAATTACTGTAAAGCATGTTTAGTTTTCCCAACCACCTAGAAATCTGAATGCGAACCAATTTAAGGCTATTAGCATTTCATAGTCTCTTCAGTGTTTCAAACAGTGATAATATCCCAGTTGGAGAGGGAATATGACTGAAGAATCGTCTCTTCCTCAATTAGCATACTTGAATAGTCTGATCAAGCAAAGCACTTTAAATCTGCCCATAAATTTATTTCACTTTCAACTCACTAGAGTGGTGGTAAGTTGGTACAGTGTTTTGTTGCTTCTGCTAACTTCCTATGAAGTGCCAAGTTAAGTTTTGCTATACTCAGTTCCCTTGGTAGAAGAGACTGACCCAAACATAGCATTGAAATGCAAATTGATATGGCCATCTTGTGAAGCAGGGGTTGAATACTGATTCTAGAGGACTCCCCATTCGTAACCTCTGCCTTTACTACTTCTAGTCACTTCTATTGGCCAGCATGGCCAGGAGCAAGATTCCCCGAATCAGATAATCAACCCTCTATCCAAATGCAGAGCCTTACAGAAATCATTCCAGCCAGTCATGGAATACTTATGAATACTCATAAGTCTGAGGAGGAAGTCAAACAATGGCACTCTAAAGTAGCATTTTTCATTCCATTGGATGTATGCACTGCTGGTGTACAAATGTTTTAGGTGGTCCACAGGTGAACTTTTCTATTGTAATTTACATATAATTATTTAAATAAAATATTAAATCATTGTATTTTCATTAGAAAAAGTATATAATTGGCATATCAAATCCATGATTTCACAGACTTACTCTTCTATATTTATACTATACTTAAGGACTAATTCAATTTAAAGAAAGATATTAAATAAATGACAGTACTACTGGTAAGCAGACAGAGCAAACATTGTGTAAGTAATTGATGAAAGATGGAAATTTGGGAAAGGCAGCACAGAATTTCTTTCTAAGGCCTCAGGCAATTCTATTTCCTGTTACTGAGCAGGATAAACAAAAATGAATTCTACCTGGTACATAATGAAACTGGAGTACAATAAAGATAAAACAGTGTTTTAAAATAAATAGATAATCTGGAAAGCAAAGACAGTACATAAAGGACTTCCTAATAAAAATACTAGAACCCAGAAAAAAAAGAAAATAATACAAAATGCTGAAAGAAAATAACTGTCAATTTACTGTTTTATGCCCAGTCTCACTATTATTGAAGAGTGAGGACAAAATACAGACATTCTCAGGCTACAAAAGTGAGCATAAATACCATTAACAGATCCCAACAAAATATCTTTCAAAAGATGCACTTCAGGGGGACAAAGCTAGCCTTAGAATGGAAGAGTGAATAAAAAGGAAAGGGATGTGCAAGGGGAAATGGTGAGCAAAAAATTGGAAGCATGGGGGTAAATCTAAGCATCACCTTATAAAGTTAATAATAGTGGCTAATTTTGAGTTTTTAAAAATTATGTGAAACTAAAATATGGGACAATAACATCCAAGCTATTACAGAGGTGATGAGAGCTACTAAGTTCTAAGGTCTATATATCATTTGGGAGGAGAGCAGAACATTGGCTAATCTTTGGCTTTATTAATGTCAAAAACATGTTTAAAAATAAATGTGTGTATGAAGTAATCATTAAGGAGTAAAAAAGGAAATAACCTTCCAACCACCAAAGGCAGTGGATGCTGGTGCGAGGGAATAAACAAAACCCCATCATCTTATTGAAAACTAGAGGCCTGATGCACAAAATTTGTGCAAGAGTAGGCCTTCCTTCCCCTGGCTGCTAGCACCAGCTTCCCTCTGGCACCCGGGACTCGGGCTTCCCTCCCTCCGGCCGCTGGCAGGCACCTGGGACCCAGGCTTCCCTCCGGCTGCCAGCAGGCACCCAGAACCTAGGCTTCCCTTGCAGCCCTGGCTTCGTCTGGAAGGTCGTCCAGAAGGACGTCTGGTCTAATTAGTATATTACGCTTTTATTACTATAGATAGAGGAGATAAAAGAAGGATAAGGAAAACTACCAACAGACCCAAAGCAGAATCTAAACCTAACTTGGACACTACAAAAGAGCTACATCCAAAAGCAGGTTGCTTGTTTCAAAATGCAAATGATTTTCTGTTCACACACAGCACACCCTATTGCTGTCATTATTCTCACACCCACTTTTTGTTATGGAGACCAACAGATTTAAGCTGCCAGAGTCTAATTAGGAAGCCCCCTCTACCCACAACTACAGTTATGAGGCTCACCCACCACAGGTCCTCATTATCCCTGTTAGTGCTCAAGTTTTAGAAAGCAATGGTTTGGAAGAACAAAACAAAAACCATCCCCAAAAGGAGCTCACATTCATAAGTACACATGGGTACACTCCAAAACTCTAGCGCTTGTTACACACTGTTTTTATTATCTTGATCCTTAGTATGCACTGTATAGATCCCTGAAGTCAGATCCTCTTCCCACTATAATTTAGCTAAGATTCTGTTACATCTGTCTGAAGAAAAACTTTAATTTTCAGAATGGAAAGTAACAGAGCTCACCTGAAACTGAAATTGCAAGGCTGGAACTTCCCTGCTTCTTAGCCTCAGTAGGCATGTAAAAAGAATAAGATTTATGTCCCTAAACCTAAAATATTTTGAAGCAATTATTTACTTAATATTTTGCTAAATTACTGAGGATTGAAGTTTTGATTAGGGAAGCAAAAGAGAAGTCTGCAGGTGGCCTGTGAAGCTAATTTTGAAGATAGCTCTGCTCAGCTCAAGCAGTGATCTTGAAGAATATTAACATAGTGTTAAAAACCGCAGTGCCCTCTGGGTGTTCACCTGCCATAGAATATAATTTACTTTATAACTCCTCTAATAGACTGTGTCTCATCCATTAGGTAAATATAATGTAGACATATTGTCTTGTTTCTCTAAAGAGGAAACCAGCAAAGACGGCAAATTCATTCTTACAGGATCTTTTGCTCTTCTAATTGGATTCAAATTCAGGTTGTGTTGTGACCTGTGCATCCCTCATTCAGGGTATAGGATACTGCCAACATGGCACAGATATTTGTGCTACTTCAGCATTTGTAATATAAACAAAAACAAAAATCAAATCAAGTAGACAATTTCTGTGATGGTAACTTTCCTAGTTGAACGTTCATAGGCTGAAAATATTTCTAGGCAATGCACTCCTGAGTTCAGTGTTTGAGCTGTTATCCAAGCTTCATAAGGCAAACAGACCCAGAACTGGATAATTCTGAGAAATGGTTCATGTTAGTGGTGAAAAAAAAGGCTTGGAGCAGTAGGCAACCGGCTTGGAGCAGTAGGCAACCTTTAAAAATAAAAATAAAAGTAAAGTGAATTAAATATGACATTACAATAGAGAGGAAATTGAATTCTTCATTATTCATGGGCTTCCTGGCTGTGCTGTGACACTGAAGACTGATGAGGCCACCCCATCTCTGGAAGATAAATTTAATACACAAGGTATTGTTCTAGTATATTTTCTAAATGTATAGAATATACTGAACAGATGGGAATGGGATAGTATTTTTATCTTTAGACATTTCTAACAAAGAAGGAACATAACTTGCAGCAAGGCAAACCTGGAATAAGTTTCATACAGATTCACCTTCCCAACTCACTTGGCAAAATTAGAATAGTTTCTCAGGAGGAGAGATTGGACGCCAAAGGCTTTAGAATGCTTTAATAAGTCACCTTGGTAGAAGTGAGTTCTTCACCATCAATAAAACAGTAGAGAATGTGATCTCCCTAAGCCTTTAAATAAGAAAGCCTCCAAACATTTGGAAAAATCATCCAAAAAAAAAAACAACACAAAAAATTCAATAAACATTCACTGACTCATTTAGTTAGTTTAATCTTTGTCTACCAGTTATTTGGGGTTTTTTTTTAACTTCTTCTTAGATTTTTTCTTGGCAACTAAGAATTCTTTCTATTCATCTCTTCTCTCACTCCTCCCACATTATAAATTCAGTTGAATAGATGCCAAACACTCAAGTCTGTACCCACATATTTCCAACATGCTTTCCTGAGGCTTTTCTCCCATTTCTTCTTCCCATTACTTGACCATTTGAGTTCAGTAAACCCCTCATTTACAAAACACAATGATGTCAGTCATATAATGGTTTTCAATGTGCGATTATGGTGATTTCTCTAAAATAAAGTTACCTTAAAGCCTACTTCTCAAATGTATAATCTAGGAGTAGTTTAAAAGAAGGTGAAAAACTGTCAGGGGAAAAACATAAAATCAACTTAAATAGCATGAGATACAACAACAACCTTTGTAGTATTTTGGAGAAATCTTTGGACTATGGAGGAAGCTACTTGTCCAAATGATTGCAGATCATCTAAAAAACACAGAATAGTTTCTTTGTTTTCAAATGCTAATGTTTGTTCTTTCTTTGTTTTCAAATGCTAATGTTTGTTCTTTCTTAATTATAGAGAAAATCATTGCAGATGAGGTGTCATTGTCTCTGGGCCAGCTGTCCCAAGTGAAAGATTGGAATGGCAGGTTTAATTGAGGTGGGTGAACTTCAGGATATATTTAATCTTCTAAAAGTTGAGATGCTTCTCTCCTGAGTCCTTATAATTAAAATCTCTAAGTAGTAGTTTCTTGCAATGTTTGGTCAGAATTCAAAACTTTTCATCTAAAAATTCTACTTGTGTGGCCTTACTTGTGTCATAGTGATATGTATAGTCATATAGTGATATGTATTTTTTTGTTACATCCTGGACTAAAATAGGGGTTCATATTGGTGGCATCAATTTAAGTTATAGGCTCATGGCTAAAATGTTAAGGAGGCCCTTCTTGACTATTGTTAAACACAAAATAATTA
The DNA here is from genome assembly GCF_000147115.1 of Myotis lucifugus. Taxonomy (NCBI): domain Eukaryota; kingdom Metazoa; phylum Chordata; class Mammalia; order Chiroptera; family Vespertilionidae; genus Myotis; species Myotis lucifugus. The sequence continues at coordinate 1,411,846 of NW_005871144.1, read as the reverse complement.
CATCAACAAGTTGGTGCTTTCTCCTTTCTTACTTCCATTCAGCTCATAACAACAGCTATTAAATTGGTATTTGCACTTATATCACTTATTGGGCTTTCTGTCTGTTCACTATTAATGAAGTATTATACAATGTGCAATAAGTGAGGTGAGATAACTATAACACCAAAATTATATACTATTGCAACATTCAGAAAGTGCTTTCAAATGCATAATCCCATTTGGCTCTCCCAGTAACCCTATAAGAGTTATAGTAACTTAAAAGACAAGGACTTCAAGGTATAGAGAAGCACTGTAACTTTCCCAAGTTTGCACAACTATCAGGCAGCCAACCATTTTTTATTCTGAGCAACGTTTCATTTCCTACATGTTTGTTTAAGGATGTCCTGATCCAATTAAGATTTGAACTGACAAGCTCTGTGTATCCACTGGATTTTCTCTTCCTAGAAAATAAAGGGTTACCCTGACTCAGAGGACAGAGATGATGTTCCTGGAAGAAGTGAGAGTGTTTGGATCCACCCAGGAAATGCTTTAGAAGTTCTTTGGAGAAACTACAGGAATGAAAAGCACCAGGAGCCCGGAATGGCAACCACTAAAGAAATATGAAAGGACACGTACACAGGAATAAAGTTACCATGCAGAGGAAGGAGGACAAGGTGCAGACATTTAGAGATTGAAACTACCAGAAAAATATTCAAGGAGAATATTCCAAATACCTACAAAAGAGCTCCTTTCCATGGTCAAGCAAATAAGTATTGCATATTTGAATTTCCAAAAGTTAATACTATGCAGCAACTTTTCGAGGGGAAAGTTGAAGGGGATATTAGGGCTGAAACATTCAGGGGTTTTGCCTTAACAAATCGTGAACTCTGCAAGGAAAAACCAAAGTGAGTGAACCAGAGATATCTCAAGAAAGCAAAGATAACCTTATAGAACAGAGAGAAACCCACTCAAGGGAACTATTTCACAAAACTTCCACACGGTTTGCCTGACCTACGAAGAGGAGGCCTCTCTTTGGTTAATAATAATATACTCCCCCCAAATGGCAACTTGAGACACCTCAAAATAGCAGCCCTATGGGCATAGTGACTGAAGAATTCATAAATGTGGGACTCACACTTAAATCTTATGACACTAAATTGTATTCTATTCCCCTCTATATCATAGAAGAGAAAATGCATGCACATGGTATTAGAAAGTATCACAAAGAAAAATTAAATAAACTATTTTCCATTTTCCTTTTCCACTCTCATGTGCTTTATTCTGATCAGACTGCTATAACAAATGAGTTGGGGGTGGTGAACCAACATTCAGTGTATGGCACCATGTCATTTCTTGTTTGAACAATTGTGTTTGCCCATTGATGGGTCACCTACCTACTACTCAGATCTTTGCTCTGATCCATCTGCCACACTGTAGCTTGAGTGATTTTTTTCTAAAATATGGATCATGGCATCTCCATCCTCTCTAACACACACACACACACACACACACACACACACACACACACTTAAGATGCTTTAGTGTTGAAGAGAAACCAAGATGGTGGCATAGGTAAACACTGGAAATTGCTGCCTCACACAACCACTTCAAAAATACAACTAAAAGACAAAACGGACATCATCCAGAACCACAGGAAGGCTGGCTGAGTGGAAATTCTACAACTAGAAGGAAAGAGAAAAGCACACTGAGACTCAGAGGAGGTGCAGAAGTAAAGTGCAGAGGTACAGAGGCACACGCGGAAAGGGCTGGCAACTGAGGCGGTTGTCTTTTTCAATTGGGAGGGAGACACAAGCTCCCGACTGCTCTGAACTCCAGTTCTGGGAGAGTCTCTGGGGACCCAGACTCATACGGGGAGAAACTGGACTGTCTGGCATCAGTCGGAACTCGAGGGCGGCTTTCTTTCAGAGGTGCTTGCAGCGATTACCCGGGGCCTCTTAGGGCAGGGCTGAGGATCAGCCATAGCTGTTTGCTCTGCCCTGTTGATTCCCTGAGACCCTGCCCCACCCAAGCTGTGCGCAGAGGCTTTTGCATGTGAAAGGCCTGGCCCTTTGCAATGTAAAATTACCTAACAAACTGCAGCTGGGTCAGAGAGACCCAGAACATCCAAAAGAAGGCCCAGGGCCCCACAGCAGCTTGCATTGCTTCACAGCTGGGCCTCATCTGGGCACCTCCAAACCCCAAACAAAGAAGAGAAATCTGCAGATCTCTCCGTAGCTCCTGCTGGGTAGCCTCAGGCCGAGGCTAAATTAGCACCTCCTTAGAGATCCAAGAGCCAGTATACCCAGTGGTAAGAGTGGGACCATCCAGATTACAACTCCTCAGATCCATAAGGGACACACTCAAGGGGCAGACAATGTGAGCACCAAAGTCCCACTGAAGCAAGTCTTGCCCCATAAGGGTGTCTCCAGCACAGAAGTTCTCCCACCATAGACACAGCTGATTCTCACAGCCAATTGGCCTGGAGGTCAATTCCTCCCAGTGATACCTACAACAATCAAGGCTTAACTACAACAAGACTGTGCACAAAGCCCACAAAGGGATGCACCAAGAGTGTCCACCTCAGGTAATTGGGGAGGCTGAGCCACTGGGTCCTATAGGACACCTAGCACAGAAAGCCACTCTATCAACACGGAAGCATGAAAAATGTGGAGACAAAGAAACAGGTCACAAATGACAGAAATGGAGGAAAGCAAACTACTGGATATAGAGTTCAAAACCACACTTATAAGGGTTTTCAAGAATTTTCTAGAAACCGCCGATGAATTTAGTGAGACCCTCCATAAATCTAGTGAGACCCTTGAGGATATGAAAAAGGACCAACTAGATATTAAGCATACACTGACTGAAATAAAGAACATTATACAGAGATCCAACAGCAGACTAGAGGATTGCAAGAATCAAGTCAAAGATTTGAAATACGAAGAAGCAAAAATCACCCAACCGGAAAAACAAAAAGAAAAAAGAATCCAAAAATATGAAGATAGTGTAAGGAGCCTCTGGGACAACTTCAAGAGTACCAACATCCAAATTATGGGGGTGCCAGAAGAAGAGAGAGAGCAAGATATTGAAAACTTATTTGAAGAAATAATGACAGAAAACTTCCCCTACCTGGTGGAAGAAATAGACTTACAAGTCCAGGAAGCACAAAGAACCCCAAACAAAAGGAATCCAAAGAGGACCACACCAAGACACATCATAATTAAAATGCCAAGAGCAAAAGACAAAGAGAGAATCTTAAAAGCAGCAAGAGAAAAAACAGTTAGTTACCTACAAGGGAGTACCCATATGACTGTCAGCTGATTTCTCAATAGAAACTATGCAGGCCAGAAGGGAGTGGCAAGAAATATTCAAAGTGATGAATAGCAAGAACGTACAACCAAGATTACTTTACCCAGCAAAGCTATCATTTAGAATTGAAGGTCAGATAAAGAGCTTCACAGACAAGATAAAGCTAAAGGAGTTCATCACCACCAAACCAGTATTATGTGAAATGCTGAAAGGTATTCTTTAAGAAGAGGAAGAAGAAGAAAAAGGTAAAGATAAAAATTATGAACAACAAATACATATCTATCAACAAGTGAATCTAAAAATCAAGTGAATAAATAACCTGATGAACAGAATAAAGTGGTGAATTTAATAGAATCAGGGGCATAGAAAGGGAGTGGACTGACAATTCTCGGGGGGAAAGGGGTGTGGGGGGTGCAGGGAGAGACTGGACAAAAATCATACACCTATTGATGAGACGGGAGGGGGGGGTAAGGGTATGGGGTGGGTGGGAACCAGGTGGAGGGGAGCTATGGGGGGAAAAAGAGGAACAACTGTAATAATCTGAACAGTAAAGATTTAATTAATAAAATAAATTTTAAAAAAATAAAATAAGGAAAAAAAAGATGCTTTAGTGTTTTCCCACTAAATACAGATAAAAGCCTAAATTCCTTCATATTGAATACTCCTTGTACCTTTGCCATACTGGTTTCTCAAACATAGCACTTCTAGCCTTTGTGCCATGTTGATACTGTTTGCTTTTCCTGGGATACCTGCATACTCTGTTCTTCTGTCTGTTAATTCCTGCTCAAAATAGCAGCCCTGTGGGCATAGTGACTGAAGATCACCGGGTTCACATCCCCTAAACAGCCTTTCCTGACCTCGTCTCCCAGTTTATTTCTTCTACTTAAGTCATGTGATTATGTTTTTATAATGATGTGGAGAAAATCTAATTTCTGGCACCAGAAATTCTCTTAGGAAGGAAATTGTTTCTTTAGGAAAAAAAAATATCCCAAAAATGACCAGTGTAGAAGGTAAGATCACAGATGGCCTGGGTACAGGGAGAACTGCTAGGCATGAGACAATAGAAGAAATATGCTGTTCTGCAGACGGATAAGGAGGTGAGAGTGGGAGAGGAAGGGATGTAGAGTAGGGGACTCTAAAAGAGCAGATTAAGTTAATACTCATGAAATCCTTCCACAAGTAACCTGAAATTATTGGTACATTCTATAAAAATGCAAAAAATCTTTGAATGGGGATTCACACTTGGAAACCAATATGGGCCAAATCCTTTTGTCCTGAAGGAAGCAGGTGGAGAAAGTAGGCATTAATACAGGAACCAGAGCATAGTAGTTTAAGACTGGTGGATTTGAAAAAAAACATGTTTAGAAGGTTCATATATACTCAAGCCATAGAATCAGAGATATGAGGCAATGCTATCTATGTCTCTACAGCCAAGAAGACCCAAGCTGACAACTAAATTACTCTCCAGTTATGGGCTCTACCCTAGAGAATATAATTTAGTGTCATAAGATCTAAGTTTGAGTCCCACACTTATGAATTCTTCAGTCACTATGCCCATAGGGCTGCATTCTGTCTTTATTATAATCATGCATATTTCTGAATCCCACACTAAATTATGATAACTTATAGGACACCTCAGAATTCTCTTGTAGAGGAAATAGAGCAAAATACTTATAAGCAAAACTCAACAAATGTTTGTTGAACTAAATTGAGTTGAATTATTAATAAAAGAATTTTCAAGACACTCATTAACTCCAAAATGATTCCTTTTAGGTGAAAATTTCAAAGGTCAACCAAAGTATGAATGGGAGCTTGGGAAGTAAAGGAAAGAGATGATGTGGTGGTGAAGCTTGTGAAGAGGTAGCAATCAGCATGGTCAACATGAATATGAGGCCAACATGCAGAAGACATATCCTCAAGAATAACTTCTTTCATTAACTTTCTCAAACTTGAGACTGTTGACATGTTGGATCAGATCATTCTTTGCTGTGCAGGACTATCCTATGTGTTATACAATGTTTCCCAGCATCCTTGGCCTCTCTCCATTACATGCCAGTGATACCTGCCAGCTGTCTTTAAATACTGCCAAGTGCCCCTGAAAAGCAATATCAGCCCCAATTGAAAACAGCTCATCTGAAGTGTAGGAGTCTTATAGCACCTACTGAGGCAGAACTGGGTTCCAGTATTTAAAGGGGACAGAGTGACTGTCATGGAAACAAACATTTTGCCATGAAGCATTTGACTAACTTGTTCACTATACCTCACTCTTGAGTGGTCAGCCTTACTCTTGATTTCAGCCCCTATTCCTCAATGTCCATCAATGCCCAACTCTGCTGCATTTCAAGTTTGGCAACTCTGGAGGAAATAACATGATCTCCACTGGCTAGCTGGTTTGTCCCATGTCTTCTTATAACCCCTCATTTTGATAATTTTAATTATTTATCAGTTTGTCATTAATTTTCTAAACACTCCATTCAAGACTCAAACTCCACAAGTGAAAATTAGCCTGGCCCAAGGCCTGCCACTCTCCAGTTCTACTGCCCTCTCCTGGCTTCCTGCAGCTTGCCAGCTGTCTGTGTTTTTAACCTGAATATTACCTTCTGCTTTGACATTAAAGGGTCAGCATGCAATGTGCAGTACATGTGTTACCACTGGAGCCTATCAGCCTATCTCTATGAAATAAAAATCATTGACTATCACTAAGCATAGCTTCAAGATGTACAGTGGCATTTCTTTTCTGCATTGTGGTTTCTCAATATCTACAAACTACCTTTTAAAGAGAGAGGGGAAAATGGTATCAAAAAAAATGATGACAATATTTTTTATTACTCCAGAATGCATCCCATTTCAAATTAATGTGTACAACATTTATCCTCTATAATGTAATATGCTAAATAATTTACTAAGGTTTTACAATAATAAAAGAAACAAGACATTATCACTGTTAACACCTTGGAATGGATAATAATGTGAAATGGAAAGAAGGTGGAGGAAGGTAAGAAAAACGGAGACTGATGTGTCCATCCATTCAGAAATTGAGGAGAGGTCATTAAAGAAAGCCTGCTCCCACATAAGCCAATGAATAACTCAAGCATAGCTCATAATATATATAAATTACAAGTACTCATAATTCCTCCGAAACTTCTAATTCTAATTAGAATTGAGAGAATTGACTCTGAAAAGGAATTATGGTAATCAGATTATTATAAGACTTGAGTCCCAGGAAATCAAGAGTCTTAAACTATTAATTGACTCATTTTACAGACAGCTATATACTTAAATCAACTTGGATTTCTCTATTGGCCCTATTTTACACCAAAAGAAGATAGAATGAGGGAGTGAGCTATCGAGCATACAACCTGTGACTGATTGGAGATTAAGAAGAATTTAGGATGGTTTTACCATTAAAACCCTGAGAAGAAATATAGCTATTTTTAAATCAGCTGCTGCTCCAGCACAAGAGCTTTGTCCTCACTCAGTTTTCCAATTACAATAATTAAAGAATATATAATTGGGTGTGCCTTACTCTCAAATGTGAGAACATTTTTTCACACATAGAAACACATGCACACACATCTAAACATAAGACAAAGCTAGTACATTCATTCATTCAGTCAGTCAGTCACTTATTCAACAGATACTTATTGAGGGCCTCACCTGTGTTACACAGTGAGAACAACAAGGTAAATTTCATATTAGGTATACCGTTTACAGACCGATTCAAGTAAATCTTCCAGGACTACAGTTCTTGCTCAAGGGGCAGACATATTTTATCAGATGTCTCACAAGTTCCCATCGAAAGTGCTTGATTGTCACCTGACACAAGGCCAGCCAATCCTAAAGTTGGCCAGTAATCAGTCTGACCCCCCAAAAAGCTAAGCAGAAACCATAAGATTTCCCTCCCAGGACATTTATGGAGCAAATTGTAGGAGACTTAAGTAGTTGATATGAGAGCTAAAGCCCACAAAATAAGGGGCATCAGCATAGCTAAAGGGCCATATAAAAGATGAAGCTGAGGAGACTGTGCTGTGAGTGAACAGAGGAATCCATTCGGAGAGGGAGAAAAGAGGAGCATGGGCATGACCCAGCAGAGACGCATGATCCAGAGAAGGAGGCCTTGAGAGTAGCAAGTCCCATGAGGTGCCTCATTCCTGATCACTTCTCACCCCAGGCTATCAAAATTTTGATACTAAAACCCTCTTTTCTCAAAGTATTTGAGTGAGTCTGTTCCCAGACCCTGGGTGACAAAATGTAGGCTCCAGGCAGTCCTGTGCTCAAAATATCAATAACCCATTGAAATGATTACAAACAAACAAACAAACAAAAATCCAGAAAATCTCACCCCAGTTTTGAGTCAAAATTCTGTTTTGGTACAAGAACTGATATGTCAGGTCAGTAACTTGATAATCCACTTTACATGCAAAATAAAGAGACCCCCCACCCCCTCTCCAACCAGCCTTACCGTATGTTAGAAGTTTAGAATTGCTGAGGAAATTCTATATGAATCTGTATATCGCTGTCAGGCTCTGCTCTGCACTGTTTAAATCCCCCATGTTGCTTACCCTGAAGTTATGAACAGGAAATAAAGGCAAAACGGATGGCACCTAAGCTAGCAGAGAGACAGATGTAAGTAAAACACAGCATTGTACTGTGGAATTTGTAATTGGTCCTAATCATATTTAACATCTGTTTCTCTACTTTAGCATATAATTTAGATGAAGCAGCTTAGAAATCTCAGCAAGAATCCATATTTTACATTTATTGAAAGAGGAGCAGGTTCCAAGTGATCAAATTGCTCTCCTAATTCACTCATAATAATGTAGTAATTTGTAAAGTCTTTTTTTATTTTCCTCATGAAATGTTCTTAATCAGTGGTCCTAGCTACTCAAGACTTCTCATCTGCCAACCCACCAATAGCAATGGATGTAAGATCATTTACCCAGAAAAACTCATCAGAATTCTCCCCTTCTTGGATATATCTCTCTCTTCATTTGACCTCTAACTTCACCTTGCTGCTGAAACTGCTCTCTACAGAGTCACCAACTGCTTCCTAATGATCAGACTCAATGCACCATTCATACATCTTGTCCTCCATGGCTTCCCAAAGAAATGTACTTAAAATTCTCACTTCCCATTGCATCATAGAGATTGGTAAATCCTATGAATTATGGGTATTTGGCTCCAATCCATTTCTCCGACTGTTCTATCTTTATCCACTTCAGAAGGAGAGGTCTGTGACCCTTGGTCTAATCAAGGACTACAAATATGTTCTATTTGTTCTGCACAGTGTTTTTGAAAAGCCTGACTTCATGTGTTACAATCCCATGATTCTCATTATAATCTCGAGTTATGACTTCTCTTGAAAACTCAGAGGACCTGGCAGCACCACACCAGACCCACTCATTAAAAGTGAGTCCCAGTGGTCTCCTTAAGGCAGGCCCACCTCCTTGGTGCCTTACATGCCCCACCTCACACGCAGTGGGCAAGTATGCTCTGACCCCAGGCTTCCTCCGACTCTTTAAGTTACTTGCCTGACCCTGGTAGGCTCTTCCAAACCCTTCTCCTAAGGTACCTTCATTAACACCCTTACAACAACAGTTGACATTTGCTTGTGTTCTAACTTCAGCTTTCTTTTCATTATCTTTTTAGGGATCTTAATACTTTCCATAGTTTCAAAATTACTTCCTTTGAAATGATGCCTAAACGTATACTTGGATCCTTATCTCTTCTTTAGCTCCATACACACATTGCTAACAGCCTGCTGGTCACCTCCACTCAGAAGCTTCACTTACAACTTAAATTCAGTATACCCCAAGTTGATCTCCTAAGTGGCTCCATCTTCCTAACCCTGGAGGCCAGCTTCTCTCACATTCTTCATGTCTATTATTTCTCTCTTCCGTCTAGTCACCTAGACCTTAAACTTCCAAATCATCTTGACATCTTCTCCTATTTCCTATAAAGCTGGTGCTTGGTTGATAAGTTGTGCCTCTTGAATGCCTCCCTCTTCCACTGCCACAGGCCAACTTTATATCATCATAACTTCACTGGCTCTACTGAGCCAGGCCCTGCACTAGCTGCTGACTTTTTATAGTATTTCCCAGCTGGATTACTGCAGTCTCTCTTTTTTCTTGAATGCTACTTACACTCTCCATTTCATTCTCCATGCTATTGCCAAACTAATTTCCCTAAGCACAGCTCTGACCCAGTTCAAGCACATTCCATTCCCCACCCCCCGACTTCCAATTAAATGAGGAACTTCCACAGTATGGCCTAGTCTACTCTCCTGTATCTATCTCCTCACTACTCCGTAATGGAAGCATCATGTTCCACACAAACTAAACTATTCACCATAGTTACCCAACTCTCTGTTTTCCTTTATAATAGTCCCTCTGCTAGAAATCATTCCCAACCATCTCTCCCCTCTCTGTTCTACTTAAGGCATGAACCCCTTAACTCCAACACCTACAATAATTGTATCCTTGTCCTATCAATTATTCTAGATTGAATTTTCTTGGAGCAAACATTGTATCTGCTACAACAGCTAGGATAAAGCCAAGCACATGGTAGACACTCAATATCTATTAAAATGAAATGGAAGGAATCAAATTTTTATATCCAGCTTTTTACTAAAACTTTGAAAGAATTGTATCAATATTAAAGCATGAAGTATGCAATTGAAGGAATCCAATTTCAATAAAGAAGTGATGTTCATTAATGCTTCTCGGGGACTACAGTGTGAGACACAAAAAGAATCAGTATTGCAGAACACCCACCTCAGGGCAAATGGGACAAAATCTTCACAACGCTCAGGACGCCTCTTGACCCAGCTGCTCTGAGTCGGGGGCTGAAAGCTTTCCTGCGGCTGAAGCTCTGGTTCAGGGAGTTTCCTTTCAGTAGGATCCACTCACTTATACTCTCCATTCTTGCTTCCTTCTGTCATGGCACATCTTATTTAAGCTGATAGCATTTGAAAGATCCCTCTGAATAGCTGATGACTTTCTGGAAATATTCAGAGGACATTTTTGCCAAGAACAGGAGCCCCATTTGAGGAGCTGGTCAGATTAGAAATTCAGTTTCTAGACCTAATTACTTTCAACCTGAAATCTTCTGTCAGCTTGGAAAAGGAAGGACATTTCTGGTCAGCACATAGCAAGGAAATAGCCATATCTAATGAGGAAATATTTTTAAAGCAACAAATACCACTCATTTAGATGAAGGAGAGCAGCTTTGGGTATTATTGTCATTGCCATTACTCTTTCATAGAACATAATCACTGCATATAATATTGCTACATGCAAATCTCATGGCTATACATAAGGCACAAAGAATTAGCTCATGGTTCCATTTTATGTGGCTTTTAATTTTATTTATTTTCAAATATTGTTATTGTTTTTGAGAGAGAGAGAAAGGGAGAGAGAGAGAAGCATTGATATGAGATAGAAACATCAATCTGCTGCCTCTGTACACCCCAGGCATGTGCCCTGACAAGGAATCCAACTGGCAACCTTTTGGTGCATGGGATGACACCCAACCAACTGAGCCACACTGGTCAGGGCTTATGTGGCTTTTTAAAAGATAAATTACCTATTGCTAAGAAGGTCCAAAGATATATAGTTAACCTATGTATAGGGGGGTGGGAAACCACAAAGAGAAAATGGTAATGACCTCTTCTCATGCAGACACTTCTGACACAGTAGTAACAAAATGTTGCCTGTCTAGTCTCCATCAAAATAGACCTGGTCAGTAACAGACCATTTCTGGGTCAACTATGAGTTAGGCTCCTGTTCTAATGCCAGTCAAACCATAGTTGGATTGTCTTTATTCCAACTATGGTTTGACTGGCATTAGAACAGGGTTTCTTAACCTTTCCTGGCCCTGGCCACTTTGGGAGCCTTATGAGTCTTCTGCATTCCTTCCCAGAAATGTTCTTAAATGCAAAACATAAGATAAATGGGACTAGAAGGGAAATGAGTTATTATCATAAACAGATTTTAACATTTGCAGTACAGTGATCTATGTGCTTCTTTATTAATGCATTTAATAAAAAGATCTAGTGGATTTGTCTAGTAACTACCATAATATCAAAGTAGAGAGGAGCATACATGGTATTTAATATACATCAGCAAAAATATATGCAAATACTTGTGTTGAGGGCACACATACTACTCATTACTATAGTAGTTCATTGCCTACATTTGTAACAAATAGAAATGCAAAATTTTAGTTAAAGGTTAGTGAAATTACAGACATAAGGTTTTTTTCTATCAAAGTTCACAACCCTTTGAATTTTATTCTCATAAAGAAAAGATGCATATATGTTTAATTAGTTCTGTTGGCTATTTTAAATCCCCAGCATTGTTAGAAAATGTATACCCACCTTGAGTCAATACATGGCATGTGTTTGGCAACTCAATGGCTCGAACTCAGCAATCAAGGAGGGAGGGTCAGGATGAGGGTGTTGCTTGTATGCACAGACTGCAGGTCTGTAGCTCCTTTTTTCTGTTCGTAAGATTAAGCAATGCACATAAATATTTTTTATTGCACATCTTCCCTGTTAAGGTTTTCATTAAGTCCATAGATCCTTATATAACGTTAGGATTATCTGATTTATTTGTTTAGATTGGAGAGCATCTCTTTAGCATGCTGTGGTGTTCAGTAAAGGGCTTCTGACAACAAGCAAAGATTTAAACAATCATTTAGTAATCAGCAGGCCTCCTCAAATCACATCTTAGCTCTAAGTCCAGGTACAAATCAGTGGACTTGTTATGAACAAAGCACCCCATTTATTTAAATAATCTTTTTAAATCATCCCTGGGGTGAAATTCTTATTAGACTTTAAAATAGTCTGTGCACAACAGAGGTATATATTTTCAATCAATTATTCCAAAATATCTATTGATATTTTACTAGATGTTGAGGAAGTCCAAAAAATATGAAATAGACTATTTCCTGCTTTCCAGAAGTTATAATCTAGATTTAGAAAGAGAAAGATCTTGGAGATTGGAGACATCTTTAAAAGTTACAGTCTCACCTATATTGTTTCCTGTATCCAGCTGTCAATTTCTAGCAGTCATATCTTCACCACATTCATTGCAGAGAAATCAGATTTTATTCAAGAGAGGCATCCCTAAGGAGATATTTCAAAACTTGCAAAATCCAAGATTAATTTCCTCGTAGGAATAAATTTAAATAGAGGCTTTCACTCTCAAAGTGAATTCCGCTATACTCATTGTAGTCCAGAGGCAGGTTACAGTGATGTTTATTGTACAGACATGTCCCCACAATCTTATTAATTTTTTCCCATTATCCTTGACTAAGTATGTGACAACTCTGAAGAATTTGAAATGAAGCCTGCTTAGCTGTTCCTGCTTAGTTTACTCAGGATTATTTCTGCTATTTCCCAGAGTTCTTTCTGCCAAAGGAGAGCACCATAAAATGACATTTCAATAGCTTATTTTTTAAAGCAAACCATCATTGACAAAGCTTCAATGGGCTTCAGGTTGCAGCATCACACAATGATAAACAGCAGCCAGGATGACTAGGCCTGAGGAGACAAGATGCACTTTAGGCCTCTGCAGTGAGCGGGTCTGTGTGTGCCATGGCATATGGTTTTGTGGAAAGAGCATTGGTTTCAAAGCCAGAAGTAGAAGCTGCTCCAAATATGGTATCTTCCACTTAAATATATTGGGGGGGGGAGGAGTTAGGCAAGTCATTTATTGTCTAGGACAGCGGTTCTCAACCTGTGGGTCGAGACCCCTTTGGGGGTCGAACGACCTTTTCACAGGGGTCACCTAAGACCATTGGAAAACACATATATAATTACATATTGTTTTTGTGATTAATCACAATGCTTTAATTATGTTTAATTTGTAACAATGAAAATACATCCTGCATATCAGATATTTACATTACAATTCATAACAGTAGCAAAATTACAGTTATGAAGTAGCAATGAAATAATTTTATGATTGGGGGTCACCACAACATGAGGAACTGTATTAAAGGGTCGCGGCATTAGGAAGGTTGAGAACCACTGGTCTAGGAGCTTCATTTTCCATGTCAGAACATGACAGCTGCCTTGCCTGGTTCACAGGAACCTGCATGAGTAGATAAAAAAGCATTTTATGGAAGGATCTTAATCTGATTTATAAGTGTGAGGGAGCATCTATGCTAGTTAATGAAGGAGCCTGTGTGAGGGCAGCCTACTTTAGGTACTTACTAAAGAGAATTAAAGACAAAACCCCTCATTCCCTGTATATTCCTGATAAAATCTCCTTCAGAAATCTTTCTTTAATAAAAAAATAGTAATATATGCTCACTGTGAAAGTCATTCAAATAGCTCAGAAGTGAATAAAACAGAAATGCGATTTCCCCCTTCTCCCGCTCACCTCCAGCCCATTTTCCAGAATGACCATTGTCCCAGTTTGATGTATATTCCCTTACACAGGCCAGACATCTTAGCAGTGTGGTGACGGCAAGGGGCAAGGCACAGGTGCCTGTCCTCAGCCCCATCTGAGAACGGAAACACTTCCTCCTGGCCTGGGCTCTGGGCTGTGTGGCAGTGGCAGTGCTAATGTTGACTAAAATCATGCCGAACGCCTTGCAAGTGATTCTGCTGTTTCACTCGGGTAGAAGTGGGAGTCTTCACATCTGGATACCACTTCCCTATTCTGAAAAAGAAATGAATGGCTTGCTGTCCTCAGTCTGATTAGTGGCCATTTTAGCCAGCCTGTGGGATGCAGCCCCCTTTCCCTCACCAGCACTGGCATGTCAGAACCAGAGATGCCTGGCCAGCTCAGGGCTGCTGCCTATAAATCAGGCCTGTGCAATTCAGTGTGGAGAGCAGGACTTCTCAGAGAGAGCACGGGCTCACTCTGCCAGGGGTGCTCTCAATTCCTGATTTATAATCGCTTCCTGGAATACCAGGTGCAAAATCCAGGTTTATAAATCAAGTCTATTTTATTTAGGATTTATTGGCATTATTTGAAAATCTGTTTCGGGACTTGTAAATCTATATTAGGATTTGTAAACCTATTTAAAGATATGGAAATTAATTTTGGACTTACAAAACACTAAAAACGGTTCGGCTACAATTACTATGAGAAAGAAGAGAGACATAAATCAAGGCAGGCTGCTAAGATTTGCTGGCAGGTTCCATAAATTGAATCCTGGGTCTATAACTTCAGGTGAGTACAGATTTATAAATCCAACTTGTGAATCACCAAAGAAAATAAAAAGTTCAAGATTTTTATTCTAATTTGAAATATTAGAGAATGGCATCACTGTTGATACCCTAAATGGTAATCATCTATTGAGATTGAGATGTGATATATAAAAAACATTTTGATATATTGCTGGAAAACCAGCAGGTAAAATGGTCTGTGCTTCTCCTTGGCCTGTGGTAAGAGAGCCGAGGAAGTCTGAGACCATAACTGGGCAGAGCCTGGTGAGAAAATCATTACATTATTTCGAAAACTCCAGGTCACTTTGGCGGTGAACTGAAGATATTTAACAAATGTTCCTGCTCCACAATACAAGCCAAACCTCAACATCGTATCTAGAGGATCTCATTAGATGGTCTACTTCCTGAATAAAAATATTGCCAAGTAGGCTGATCACAGCTGCCAAGATTGTTATTATAAAGCAATGATTCTCAACCAAGGTAATTTTGCCCCCCCACCCAGGGGATATTTGGCAATATATGAAGACAATTTTGGTTGTCATAACAGGGGAGTGCTACTAGCATCTAGTGGGTAGAGGCCAGGGATGATGCTAAACATCATACAATGCACTGAATAGCCACCCATAACAAGGAAGTGTCTGGTCAAAATGTCAGTGGTGTCGTGGTTGAGAAAAACCTACCATAGAAAAATGTTTAGCACAAGCCAGTACAGGATGACTGAATCAGGACCCTTCTGTCTCTGGTTCTGCTGATTCTGCCATTCAGGACAACTCAGGAGCTTTTTTCCTGTTTAGTTCATTTGAAAGGTGAATATGGTCAAAATTCATAATGTAGTAAATATGATAGATCACATTATGAATATGCTTTGCTACCTCAAATGCACTCTATATTTGCTCAACAGGCCTTCTGTAGAAACTGAAGTTATAACATTTGGTGAAATTATATTAACTGACTGGAGAGACCCTCCATTTTATTTGAAAAAAGTATGTGAGTTAGGAAGGAAATACAAGGCAAGAATTCTTTCAAACTTTGTTTTAACGGTTCTATAAAGAAACCCTGTGTAGTGAACTCCCTGGGAGTCTGAGACCCTTTTGATTATATGGTGTTTGGAATAAAATAAAACAAATCCCATGTTATTTTATTCTGACCTGAAAATGATTTCTAAATGATCGGCTTGGGTGTTCTTTCCCTCTACTTATTGCTGTGTTCTTCCATTTGAATTACTGCTCAGCATCACCTCAGAAGCAGGCTGAATATTGGCCAATTGCAAGAAGACAGCCTCATATTGAGATGATAGCAGCTCTCCTCGCACTTGCCCTGTTCATGGGCCTGGCCATTATAAGAACCAAAAGATGGAGACAGGACTCGACATTCAAATGGTGTATTTAAAGCACACAGTGAAGTATATTGTGCAAATGCAAATGAACAGAAATATGGCATTGTGAGAGCTCAGCCACTTGTGCAATTAGGAAGGAAATTGGGATTGTTAAGTGCAGCATCCAGCAGAGCACTCAATTCTGCATACAGGAAAAAAAAAGACAGTTTAAAGAAATATTGTGGTGACTTGGATTTTTGGAGAGTTTAAATCCAAAATATCTGAGATGCAACCAGTGTATAGGTAACTAAGTCATACCGCACCTCACCTTCTGCCCTCAACAAATAGTTCCCCAGTGAAATTCTAAAAGGCACATCATTCCACCAACTTAGGCTGTGTTTTGCCCCATTCAATGAACCATCTATGGCTCTAACTCAATAGCTTCCAAAGTCATTTTCCCACCATAACAACCTTAGCATTGAAGGTACACGAAGGCCAGCAAGAAAGCTCTCTCTTAGGTCATTTTGAATGTTTTTAGGAGCTTAATGTAAAAATACAGGTTAGAAAGGATTAGGAAAATACTAAATTTCCGGGATTTCATCATTCTATATGATATAGCACTAAGCAAACAAAGACACCTGGTGGTTATAACCAGAGACCTCATTTTATATTAATTCATTTATCTAGTAGAAAAATGCCTAAGAAAGGGATAGAGGCCCGGCCAATGTGGCTTTGTGGTTGAGTGTTGACCTATGAACCAGGAAGTCGTGGTTCAATTCCCGGTTAGGGCACATGCCCAAGTTGAGGGCTCCATCCCCAGGAGGGGGCGTGCAGGAGGCAGCCAGTCAATGATTCTCTCTCATCATTGATATTTCAATCTCTCTCCCTTGCCTTTCCTCTCTGAAATCAATAAAAATTTATTTTTTTAAAAAAAGAAAGGGATAGCAGACATGTTCAGGATGGCTCTAAGAAAAAAAATGATAATAAGTGATATCTGTTATCAGAAAACCTACTCCTCCCTTTGTTCTCCACTTCCCTCTGCTGCCAGAATGCACCATGTGCAGCAGCCCTCCCTTGAGAACATACAGCTCATGCACATAATCCTTTATAATACTTTTCTCTCCAATCACACTGTCAAAATTTTTATATACAGCCTTCAGAACACAATTGATTCAGCAAAGAATGATTAAGCCAACATTTATTGTGAACCTAGGTCTTCCTGGGCTCTTCTAGGTGATAGGTTTACAAAGATGAGTAAGCCACTATCTGATACTGAGGCTCTCACATCCTAAAGGAAGAGGCAGGCCTATAAATAAATAATCATAACATAACAGATCCCATTTGCCAAAAGAAAGACACTTCAAGGTACAGTGGGAGTATACAGGAAGGCGGTGACATCTTCAAAAAGTGACAGCCCTTGAGCTGGTTCCTGAAAAATGAGTGGCATCTAGGAGGAAATGGAGCAGAGAAGTGGTGGGAGAGACATTCTAAGTGAAGAAACAGCAGGGTCAGACACAGACACATAAGGAGGCCAATGTTTGAAGTATTAAAAAAAAACAAAAAACAAAAAAACATGAGGCATGGCTAGAGCAATGATTTTCCACCAGCAGTGAGCAGAAAGAGATGGTAGTATCAAATCACCTATAATAAACTACATGCCCCATTAAAAAGCAGAGCCAGCATCCAGGATGCATGAGAGGTAAACTAAAAAGAAAGATTAGAAAAGTCGCCCTAACCGGTTTGGCTCAGTGGATAGAGCATCGGCCTTCGGACTGAAGGCTGTATATAAAAATTCGATTCCAGTCAAGGGCATGTACCTTGGTTGCAGGCACATCCCCAGTAGGGAGTGGGCAGGAGGCAGCTGATCGATGTTTCTCTCTCATCCGATGTTTCTAACTCTCTATCTCTCTCCCTTCCTCTCTGTAAACAATCAATAAGATATATTTTTTTAAAAAAATTAGAAAAGTAGGTTGAACTAGATAATACAAAGATTTAATCACTGCCAAGTCATTAGTAATATGCTTTCCTTTTGTGTCTTTTTTATTTTCTACTAATTAATACATATTCAAAGAAATATCTTACTCTTTGGGTAGGTTTGGTAAGTGATACAGACTTCACAATTTCTGCATTTTCTATGGCACCTCATGAAATAACATCAATTAAGGTGGTATAAAAGGTACAGAGGAGAAACTAGGGGTCTGGAGAGTGCATAAAATATATAACTAGTTTTTGGATAATTCAACATTGACTATTGGGAAACTTTTTTTCATCAAGTTTATTAGCCTTATGAATAGTGAGACACAGAAAAGTTAAGGAAACATCACTAAAACATGTCAAACTAGAATGGCTAAATTAAGCACCTGAGTATGGAATTTAGGGAATAATCCCAGGGACATATTACATACATACAATATTTCCTCCTGTGTTGTCAAAGAAAAATCTTACTTCTTCATATAAACTTCTTTCCAATCTCTCAGGAGGGGGGGAAATAATCTCAACTGACTATCTAAATCTTTCCTGTAAAGTCTTTCTGGTCTTACTGATGTCAAAACCAATAGCAAAGCAAATTTATACGGGAAATGAATCTACATAAGAAACACAAGTTGGAAAAGACTGATAGATGCCTAGTCTCAGATTTTTGGGGGGAATAGTTCCTAAGACCTGAGGCATGTAAATTGGTATTAGTCTCCTAGGCACAGTATGGTGAAGACTAGAGGGCTCTCCTTTTCTAATATTAGTTAAATACCTCAGTCTGCTCAACTGAAACCTCAGTTTGTGAGGAGGGAAATTACAGGTTGAAAAATGTTCTTTTTATAAAAGTCTGGTAGTGATGTTCAGTGAAATGATAAATGAATAGGTTGTTACTAGCAAACTACAGTAATTAGGCCATTCCTCATTTCTTTATTGGAGGCAGACCCAGATGTTTAATCTTCATTATGTGATCATTTAATTTCAGCAAAGCGTCACGATTGGAAATATTATACATTAACTTCCCCCCCTCCTCTTTCTTAAAGGTGGTGAGGAAGGGAAAACAAAAAGCTTATAACGTGTCTGGAGTTTAAGGAGAAATAGGATCTTAACTTTAAATTTTATGTAATATTAGTCCATCTTTTTCTGATTTTTATAGTAATATTAAGTGATGTTATGGTAATATTGTAGAAAATGTGAAAAACACATAAGATATTAGGAAAACTAATATAATCACTCACCATTACACTTTCCTAAGAAAACCATTGTTATTAATACCTTGGCATATTTCTTTCAGCTTTTTTTTCTTCGGGACTTTATTTTATAATATTCACAAAATAACAAGACTTAAACTATTACCAGCCACACAGAGGCATGTCAATGAAAGCGGCAAAATATGATTATTTTAAAGCAATTTTGGAAAACTTAGAAAGCATTTTCATACTAATCACTGACTGGGCATGGCTATAATAAAGAATTAAGTTTTTCTTCTTATCTTTGTGCCTGAAATCAACTAGGGGAAATGAATAAACAAAATTAACAACTTTCAAGAAATAAATATCTTCAAAGAGCTTGAATCTTTAATTTCCCCAAAGAAGAGATTTGCGATCTAAGCCCATTCTTTTCAACTTAATGCATGGACTCTTCCATGGGCTGGTAAAAAGCAGTAGCCACATCTTCCGTCCTCGGTGATAAGACCTCCTGCAATAGGATCAATAAGACCTGCTTTCATAGAACTTTTTTTCTTATCCCATAACCTCAAAAATCATTTTGTGCTGCAATGATCACTACAGGGAGGAAAATAAAGAGATGTTGAATCTATCAAAGTTTTTCGTAGTGAGGCTGGGTTATTTCAGACCATCACAGCGTGGTGGTTAACAGCCCTGGAACAGCGAAAGGATAGAAGCAGACGAAAAAAGAAACTGAAAGATCCTCTTCTTTCTTTATAGGGACCTTCAAAGTTAAAGGGGAATGAGATTCATATTCCAGGCATTTACCACCCAATTTGGCATTGGGAATTTCAAAGTAGGTGTGGGTTGTTTTTTTTAATCCCACTCACGTAAAAGAGAGATTTCTGAAATAAGCTCTAATTCAGTATTCATATGGGAACTTTTCATTTTTTAAAATTGCTTTTAGAAAGAGAAGAAGAAGAGAAAAAAGAGAGAGAAAGAGAAATATCGATTTGTTGTTCCACTTATTTATGTATTCATTGGTTGCTTCTTGTATGGGCCCTGACCAAAGATTGAACCCACAACCTTGGCATAGAGGGAAGACACTTGAACCAACTGAGCTCCCAACCAGGGCTGAACTATGGGAACTGTGAATAAATGATATAAAAAGGAAGATCCAGGTCCAAATTAGTTTGGGAAACCAGTAAGCAAATTTATTGTTTATAGTATTTTCCTGGGCCTTTTCTATGTCATTTACACTATGAGTCTCCCAGAGAGGCCTGTAGCACATGGTATTCTCCAAATTTATACTCTAATTTTTCTTCTTCTCTGAGTTTCACAGAACTCATTTTCAAAAATAATTATTTTGTATGTTTCTTAACACCCAGAGTTGAGTTCCAGAGTTGATTCCTTTTAATGTGACTATCAAGGTCTTACTTATAAATACAAAGTCATAATTATAAAGTACTTAGATGACATGAAACTTTGCAGCATAGTATTTGAGAAAATATCTCTGAACTTAAAATCACTGGTGTAGGTTCAAGTACTGTACTAACACTTGAGGTTTATAACCTTGTGAATCCTAGTTTCTCCCCCTGTAAAATGGAAGCAAAAGTCTTGCCTAGGATTTCTATAAGGGTAAACTGAAAGCTCTTCAGGAAATAGAGACTGCATAAAAAAGTCTGGGAGCTACTACAATTGTGACTAGTGCCTGCTTCAACCCTAGAATGCATGCTCTTTGTTAGTTATTTCAAATAAGCTATAAAGAAAGACTCTGTATCTTTGTCAGCAACTTTCTTTCTGAACTTCTATTTATGTACCTTCGGTAAAAGATAAACTAAGGTATATTAAACATCCTATATAATAAAACCCTAATATGCAAATCAACCGAACTGCTGAATGACCTGTGGAATGATCGGTCGCTATGATGCGCACTGACCACCAGGGAGCAGATACTCAAAGCAGGAGCTGCCCCCTGGTGGTCAGTGTGCTCCCACCAGGGGAGCGCCACTGGTGAGTGCAGGCAGGCAGTAAGGAGCAAGGGGTCCGGGACTGCAAGAGGGATGTCTGACTGCCAGCTTAGGCCCAATCCCCAGGGAGTTCAGGCCTAAGCTGGCAGGTGGACATCCCTGAAGGGTCCCAAACTGAGAGAGGGTGCAGGCCGAGCTGAGAGACACCCCCCTCCCCAGTGCACAAATTTCATTCACCGGGCTTCTAGTTTTAAGAATTTATCTGAGCAACAATCTGTTTGAAATGGGCAGAAGCACTTAGGAGCACTCAGCCAACAGGAGCCAGGGGAAAGACTTCTATAAAGTGCAGATGCAAAGAAAAGAAATTACTTGGTTGGCTATAGCATGAAGCTAGTTGGCTGTGGTTTGTTTGTCCTTAGTGTTTTTATTTCATAACTTTTACGCATTTATAGGCTCAGATTTTGGTTTGCTTATGTAAGCCACCATGGCATTACAGTCACCTCAGTCTGATGGCCTCTTTGCTTAACTATTTTAACACATTACAGTGCATTTTTTTTCTAAAATTGCTTTCTGTGTTCTTATCTCATCTCCAATAACAGATCAAGAACTCTTTGAAGGCAGAGCTGAAGCCTGATATTTCCCTTGATTAAGAGACTGATGGTATAATGTTCAAAAAGAAAAGATCATCAATATAGTAGTTCTTCCATAGAAAGCATGTTCATTGATGCAGATGTACATATTCAGAAGATGGAAGACTAATATCTATAAACTGTTAGGATATTTCCATACATAATATCAGTCAAAATGGTCAAACCATCTAACCTGTCAATACAGCACTGAAAGTAGGAAAGCTTTTGATTGAGATAGTTGATTGCCAAAAAGAAATATACCCAGCGAACCCAAGGGGCAAATCAAAAGAGGTCAGAAGTAGAAAGGATGATGCAAGTTGATAAATGTACTCTCTCTGAACAAATAATACCTAAATTAATTTCACAATAGCTTTATTACATTTTAAATATGAGACTAAGAATTCAAAACTGTATTTTTCCCAATTCTGCAGGGTGTCCCCCAAAAAACTGTATACACAATTAACAGATGACAGTTCAATTGATGTTTCTTTCTTTTCAGATGTAACCCACTGGAATTAATAATTATTCAAAGTGTGTATACATTTTTTGGGACAAAGTGTGTATTTGCAGTTAGAGAAAGAGTGTCATCAGACTGTATGCAGGCAAAACTCTATTTGAATTTCTTTGGCTTAAGTTATAATCTAATGCAGGCTTTCTACAGACAGTAGTCATGCTCCCTATTATGTGAGCCAGTCCTCCTCAAACCTTTCTTCCAAAACCCCCTAACTGAAAGGCAAGTGTGCTTACTCCTGGAACCTGAGAACCCACCTCTGAAGCAGTTCAAATGTGACATTTCCTTCAAGTTTTATATTTTACTATCTTCAATGCAGGAAACTGTCCAATGTATTCATAATACATTTGCATCTGTTTTGATATAAAATTAATAATTATATTTCTTATCATCAAGGAAGGTGTGCCATGTGTCCATGATGTGCCTTGCAGTACCATCTGCATGTGCTGAATGTGAGCATTCTAGTGAGGACTGGAGCCCAAACTTCAATTTTAGCAATCTCATTAAGCCTTTCTTTCATGTTATCCAAAGATTACAACAATTTAGAAAAATTGCTTCCTTGAGAAAGAGAATATCGTAAATTCACACATGAGTTTCATGCAATAATAAAAGAACTTATTTTAATATGAGAAACCATAGAGCAGATAAAGAGCCATTGTGGCGAGGCTATAGCGTGACTTCATGCTCTGAGTGGAGTACATTAACTTAATGAAGCTAATGTTTCCACATTGAATTGAGAAAATTTCTTCTTAATGGTTTTCTTCTTATTGTAACTTAAATTTACGTCAAAGAGCCTTACATTTCCCTACGGAAACATGTTCAAGTTCAAGTTTTTTGCCTTCAAACTTCATCAATACACAAACCCTCTCAAGTCCCACTGTGGGAAGGCAAGCATTGTGTTTTGCTTTTCAAGAAAAAAAGAAATCCTTGTACTATTTGCTCAAGTCTACAACCGTCTGACATAGATGCTTAGGCCAACAGTATCTGAATATGGTGTATTAAATGCTATTTATAAAAGTAAAGCTATGCTAATGTGCCTATCTGCTCCCTACTGCTTAACAGTATTAAAGATTAAAGCCAATTGTTTTGTAAACTGAAGAGGCTATAATAATTTCTTGGGAAGTGCTCCTCATCAGCATTCCAGATAAGGTTGCTATTAAATTTTTGCTGCTATGGATGGCTGGCTTGGACCATTATAGACTTAAATTGAGTTGCTATGGTGGTTATATAATAAAATGAAAGAGCCTGTGGCCTATAGTTATGTGGTGTACCATTTAAAGAATTGGTACCACCACCTGATTTGTTAAAAAATGGATCTGTTTGTATTATAGTAGCAAGCTCCTGAATGTCTCAAAATGATTTAGATGAAATATCCAAAGAATTCTCATGTATATCAAAGACAAATAGCAGTTTTGTACTAACCTGCTTTCAGTAATCATTGAAACTTATTGGGTGATTACAAGATATAGCAGATTCATGGTTCTTGTTCTTCTCTTGTTAATTTAACTATATCTTGCTCTGAAGTGAGGGTAGTCAATAACCTGGATTTTTAATAATTGTATAAATTACTTGTTCAGATTAAAGAATGGTCATTTTTATCTCTTCATTCTAACTGAGCATGTTATTTGAGAATCCTCTTACTGCCTTGAGATGACTACACATTATTTTAATTCTTAAATGGGCCAAAGCTTAGCAAAAATGATAAAGGATGACATCAAATTTCTTAGGTTTAATTCTTCTTTATTTCTAATAAAAAACAGAGAAAATTCCA
Organism: Myotis lucifugus; assembly: GCF_000147115.1. NCBI lineage: Eukaryota > Metazoa > Chordata > Mammalia > Chiroptera > Vespertilionidae > Myotis > Myotis lucifugus. The sequence continues at coordinate 1,388,043 of NW_005871144.1, read as the reverse complement.
ACTACCACTTTTATGGAGAGAAATAATTTTCTTCTCCCTTCCCCAGGTTTGTAACATCTCAGTTCACTACCTAATTCTAGAGAAGCAGGTTAGGCACAATTTTAAAATACTTATTTATAAATATTACCTTTATTTTCAAAGTGCTTTCTCTTTCTCCTTAGTTTTTAAAAAATACTGTACATAAATACAGCAATGTTTTTCTTATTGCATGTCTATCAACAGAAATGTAATAGTTTTGTTACTATTTTAAGATCAGAAATTCAAGAAAACTGAATTTAAGAACTCAACAGATGGACAGATTCAGTGATAATGCAGATCTTGGCCATCTCCAATCCATGGCAATATAAATTGCTTTGTTAAACCTCCGAGTCAGCAGTATTTGACTAGCATGACAATTTTTTCATTTATAGTTTTCTCTAAAAATTGAAAAACTCATGCATTTTGAATTGATCCAATAGCTCAAGAATACCTGAAATTCTAATCATTATCCCTTTTCTGAGTCCTTCAATCACACTGCCTGTTCTGCTTCTCTGAGAGAAATATGTTTTCCTCTCCAATGTATCCTTATCTTTATCTGTGTGCTTCAAACTATAGAGAGAGGACTTAAATGGTTAGAGAGTTTGCTTTATTATGTGGTTCTATTAAGTCTAAGAATGCTGCAATCACAAATAGCCCTCTGAAGTTGCTGTATACCTAAGCAGACATGTTTTTTCAGTGATGGAAAGCAATTTATGGCTTTTTCCATTGCTCTAGAAGTCCTTCAGAAAATGACACTTGCAAGAATAATCTTATAGCATGCAATCAAAGAAGATATATTTTAAAGATTAACTGAGCTGTCCAGCAACCTGCACCCATGACAGCTCCTCATGGTCAATACACTGAGAAATGGCAGTGCCTTTGGGAGCACAGCCCATCAAATGAATGGGGCACCCAGCTGGAGCATGATGTTGGGACGTGGGCATCCATGGGGCAGTGTCTGCCTTTGGGAGTACAGCAAGGTGTCTTGTTCAGGTTTTCTGAATCCTGTGTTGTTTCACCTTTTCACCAGAGTCACTTTCTAGAAAAACTCGGTCTCCTGTGATCCAATCAGTCTGCAGAAGACGAAACCCTGTGCAGGGTTAGGAAGACAGGCAAATCCCAGACTTCTGTATTTTGGAGACTCTTCCTAGCCAATGTCCCAAGTTATACCTTCAGAATTTAGTTTTCAAGGTAAGTTATTTAGGCTAAGTGCTAAGATCTGGCTCACTAAATTCGAGTCATGAAACTGAAATTAGTAGCCCAGTGGAGTTTTATGCATGAGAAGGCTGCTCTTCTATAGCCAGTATCAAGAGTATTTAGAAATCAAAAAAATTTAGAAATCTAATTTCCATGGATTTTTTTTGCATTAATCGACAAATCCAACTTGAACTAAATATTTGGAAAGAAGGTTGTATCTGTATGGTTTCTGTGCTCAGTCAATATACTAATGATGCATAATTTATGGAATGCAACACAATGTAAAATTATTTTAGTCAAAAAATACTTAGAATATGCCCTGACTGGTTTGGCTCAGTGGATTGAGCGTCGGCCTGCGGACTGAAGGGTCCCAGGTTCGATTCTGGTCAAGGGCATGTACCTTGGTTGCAGGCACATCCCCAGTAGGGGTTGTGCAGGAGGCAGCCAATCCATGTTTCTCTCTCATTGATGTTTCTAACTCTCTATCCCTCTCCCTTCCTCTCTGTAAAAAATCAATAAAATATATTTTTTTAAAAATACTTAGAATAAAGTAAGAGACTGTGCCAGAAGAATGATAAAAATATCAAAGACTTGCATACTGTTTGTTGTTCTAAGCATTTTATGTATATAAAGTTAAGTTTATACATTAATTTAATATATATAATAAGTTCTGCAATTATCCCCATTTCACAGATGAGGAACTAAGACATAGTGCTGAATAAGGACTCTCAGCTAGGAGTGGTGAAGCAGAGATTTGAAATCCAGAGTCTGTGTTTTGAACCCTCTGTATAAGTAGACTAGGTTGATAGGGAGGAGGTAAAGGTAAGATGAGTCAGTTAAAGCAGGGAAAGTAAGGTGAGACTATGAGGTCACAAGGTTGGTTGTAGTAAAATGAGTAAGTGATGACTCTGAATGACCATGAGGTAGCCAGTCACTGGAGAATTATGAATGCCCTATTGAATTGAGAACCATTTGATTAGAAAGACATTATAGATTCCAGGGCATGTGAATTATGTAATTTAAGAAAATACATTTTATCAAGGTAAACTATTGTAAGAGGGGGCTATTTTGAATATAACCAAATATACAATCAGTTTGTAAAACAATTTGGCATTACCCTATAAAGGTAAACATTCCCATACTCTATAATTCAGCATTTCTACCAATAGCATAAATCCTAGAGAAGCCCTTGAACATGAGTAGCAGTAGGTATATAGCACTATCTGTTTACAATAGCAACATGCTTAAAACAGAATCAAATGCTTTTTAGCGGAATGAAAAAATAAATTGTAGTGTATTCCCATAATGAATTATTACACAGCAGTAAAAAATGAATGAACTGCAGGTATATTCAACAAAATAGATGGATTTTGGTAACATTGAGTTAAAGCAAATCCAAAGACTTCATATAACATTAGCATTTTATAAAACCCTTGAACAAGTAAAATACATATATGTGTGTATACACACACACACACATATATATACACATACATATACATCCTATATAATAAAAGCCTAAAATGCTAAGTGTCTGGTTGTCCATTCAACCAATCAAAGCATGATATGCTAATGATATGCTAAGGCCACTCAAACGCTCGCTATAACGTGCACTGACCACCTGGGGGCAGACAGTCCAACTGGTAGGTTAGCTTGCTTCTGGGGTCTGGCCAATCAGGACTGAGCAAGACGGGCCGGGCATGCCCTGGAGCCCTCCCACGGTCCCTCCCCAGCCCTGATTGTGCACCGGTGGGGTCCCTCGGCATGGCCTGTGCCCTCTCACAATCTGGGACCCCTTGAGGGATGTCAGAGAGCCCATTTCGACCCAATCCCACAGGCCAGGCCGAGGGACCCCACTGGTGCACAAATTTGTGCACCAGGCCTCTAGTATATAATAAAACTATTTAAAAAACAAAAGAAAGATAAATAAAATATTCAGTTCAACAGTCATATCTGCTGAAGATACAGAGACAGTTTTCATATCTGATGGGGAGACAGAAGTTTGGGATAAGAGAACACAGATATATGATGCAAGTTACTTTCAATGATCTATTCCAGGGGTCCTCAAACTACGGCCCACGGGCCACATGCAAATACAAATATTGTATTTGTTCCCGTTTTGTTTTTTTACTTCAAAATAAGATATGTGCAGTGTGCATAGGAATTTGTTCATAGTTTTTTTTTTTAAACTATAGTCCGACCCTCCAACGGTCTGAGGGACAGTGAACTGGCCCCCTGTTTAAAAAGTTTGAGGACCCCTGATCTATTCCTTTAGTTAGTGGTGGATTGGTGAGTGTTCATTATTTTATTAATAAATAAATACAGAAAGAAAGGACACTCAGAATTAACCACATAATAAGGGAAAAGGAAAGGAAAGGAAAGAAAAGAAAGTAATAGAGAAATAAAGCAAGAAGAGAAATCCAGCAAAGAAGTTTCCAGGAAAAGAGTGAAGATGAAAATGGGTGTCACAGAAGCGTCTCTCCAGCTCTTAGAATCTTCTATTTCCAAGTTCAGTTCTCTCTCTATCCTTCCATAATTGGTTTCTATAAGAAAATAACCCCTTGATCAAATCTTCCATATTTTTATATTGTTCACAACACCCAACTCAAGACTAGGCAAGTGGCATGTCCTCAAAAATTACAAGGAAAATGAATAAAATTTAGTGGAAAAGACACCAGAAGGCTAGACAATGCAGATGGGCCTCAGAAATCACTGTCTTCCACCCAATGGGTGTAGCTCAGTGGTTGGGCATCAACCTATGAACCTGGAGGTCACAATTCAATTCCTAATCAGGGCACATGCCTGGGTTGTAGGCTCGATCCCCAGTAGGGGTTGTACAGGAGGCAGCTGATCAATGATTCTTTCTCATCATTGATGTTTCTATGTCTCCATCTCCCTTCCTCTCTCTGAACTCAATAAACACACATTAAATTTTAAAAAACTAAATCGCTGTCTCCCAACTCAGAATTCCCTTTCTACAACACTCTGACATTGTACTTCTGCTTTAATACAGCCAGTAATGAAAAAAAATCACTATTTTGAGATAGTTGGTTTTTGTCAAAAAGATAAAATTGTTAGAATGGTCTTCCTTATAGAGATCCCAAGTTGATGACTTTAAGTATTAGATCATCTCTGTAGGACAATGAAAAACAAGTTTATTCCCGTCCCATAAACTGCCTTTCAAATATTGAAGAAAAATATAAAACCCTTGTAACTTGCCTTTTTTCCAACATAAGTTTTTCCTAATCTTTATAACATGATTTCCAGGCCCATTTTTCCTTCTCACCCAGTCTCTCCAGACAATAACACTCTCATTAAAGCACAGTCCCCAGAAAAGAGTTCAATTCTCCAGATGAAGCTTGGCCAGTGCAGAGTAGAAAGGACTTAATAAACCTTTTCTTTAACCTGAAATCAATACTTTTAAATGTCGTGTGTAAAGAGGTAGTCTTTGGACCTATGAAGAAAGAAACCAGAGTTTAAGGATAGAAGAAAAAAGTTTTCTTTTCTTCACAAGAATCATTCTACAGATATCATAAAAATAACATACTATACCTGTAAAGCATTTTAGCATCTATTAAATGCTTTAATGTACATTATCACACTTTTTCTTTGGGGAATTCTCATTTTTCAGATGAGAAAACCAAAATAATGGAACAAGTAAGAGATGGAGCCAGAGCTAAAACTCATGTAATCTCACCATATATTCTAGCACACTTTCTATGATAGTATGTTGCTTCAAATAATCAAATAATCATTAAATGACTGGCCTCCCTCTAAACAACAAACTAGGAAACAAATTTTGCAACAGAGACCAAAATACATTGATTTTAAAATCAATAAGAAAAACACTGAAAATCCAATAGAACACTGGACAATGAATTCATCTGTCAAGTTAAAAGAAATACAAATAGCCAATAAACACATTTTAAAATGCTCAATTTGACTCAGTTTTAGAATAAAATCAAAACATCAGCAGGCTATCATTTTTCACTAATCAAATTGGCAAAATTTAGAAAAAATTGATAATGCTCAGGGCTGGTGAGAGTGTGGAGCAATAAAGTATTTAACAGTGACAGTCAGTTGATTAGCCTAGACCTATTTGTCCCCCAAATAAAATATAGACTTGAGAAAACCAAAAATTATTTCAAGAAAAAATTATAATTAAATGTTGATGGAAATGTCCAATAAAATATGTAGTTTAAGGAATGTAGAATATTGCCTTTTAAAAGATGAGAGAAGCCCTGGCCAGTTTTCTCAGTGGTTAGAGTTTCTGCCTCAGGACCAAAGGGTCGAGGGTTTGATTCCTGGTCAAGGGCATGTACCTCGGTTTCGGGTTCACTCCCTGCCCCCTCCAAGAATGGTCCTCTAATTTACATATATGCAGCTCTTTTATATTCTGAGAAGGGAGTCTCATATGTAACTAACCCCAGAACTAAAACTTTTTTCTTGTACTGGATTTAATTCCAAAGATAGAATAACTAATATGATTAGATATTTTAGTGGCCTCACATATTGCAATTTAGAATGTCATATGGCTATAGTTCTTAATTCTACTATAAGTGCCCTTTCTTTTCAGCTTAACTGCATGACCAATTAAATACTCTGCACAAAGGCAAGGTGACTCTAGAGGGAAACATGCAATTATGTAGTTTCCAAATAGTAATTATCTTAAATTAATTGCTGTTTTATGGGAGTTTTGATCACACCCACCAAACAATATTTACAATTGCAACTCAATTCCGAGATATGCTCTTACGCTGTTTAGCTATCTAACTATCTATTCAGTCATGCCTTCTCATGTTTGGGAAACATATATGACTCATGGTACAGTTAAAATGAGTGTTTCATTAACTCTAAAGAGAGTGTGGAAGAAATAACACTGTGGAACCTAAGAGTACTTATGAAAAAAAATACACTGACTATCCTTATGTCCACTTAGGTTAACATTTCTGACTTTCACTATTGGTAAAAATAGTGTTGTTATTGGTATAACCTCGTCAAGAAAATTGCATATTCATTTTCCATGCTTTTCTCAAATCCTCCATCTTATGTCTGCCGTCAAAAGATAAAAGATCTAAGATCCTGTTCCATTTAAACAATGAGTCAACTCAGCCATTTTTTAAGTCTCTCAGGATAGTGATTTGCCTGTGTTACCTTTTTCCCACTAAAATAGAAACGTTTGAAAGTACAGGCTGGGACTTATTATCAAAGATCCTTTGTAGTTATTACACACAGAAACTTTGTGTCTCTGATGCCTATCACAAATTTAATAAGAAGATATAATTACTGCAAATAGTTCCCTGCTTGAAACCAATGCCCATTTCTATTACATCTCTTTGAAATAACCATTTGTACCTGGCCAGTACTGCTCAGTGATTGGGCACCGACTCATGAAGCAGGAGGTCACAGTTCAGTTCCTGGTCAGGGCACATGGCCAGGTTGCAGGCTAGATCTGCAGTAGGGGATGTGCAGGAGGCAGCAGATTGATGATTCCCTCTCATCATTGATGTTTCTACCTCTCTCTCCCTCTCTCTGAAATCAATTTTTAAAAAAATTTTTTTAAAGAAAGAAAGAACCACTTGTGATGAAAACACTACCCAGGAGCACTCACTCATGAGAAAGCACTGGGATAAGTGTGCAATCAAATGATACTTGTCTGGGATACTTGTCTGGGTCTCTGACATTCTCTGCTGTAAGATGGCCAGCATTAACACCAACATACATGAAAAGACATGGCTAAGCTCCAAACTCCAAACTCTCACTCCTCAGCAGTGTTTATCTGGTTTTCATCCCCTAGAACTGTGGTCGGCAAATTGCGGCTCGCGAGCCACATGCGGCTCTTTGGCCCCTTGAGTGTGGCTCTTCCTAAGCCTTAGGAGTACCCTAATTAAGTTAATAACAATGTACCTACCTATATAGTTTAAGTTTAAAAATTTTGGCTCTCAAAAGAATTTTCAATCGTCGTACTGTTGATATTTGGCTCTGTTGACTAATGAGTTTGCCGACCACTGCCCTAGAAAGAAAACGCCTTCATTCCGCATGATGAGGTTGAGGTCAATTTGATTGACAAACTTTTCAGGATTGGTATTTTACTATTCAAGTTGTTCAAGATTAGAATCTCTCCAGTTCTTCAGAGTTGCACTATTTTCAAGCAGAGAGAAAAGCTTTTACCATTATTTTTTTTAGAGAAAATAGTATTTGGTTGATACCCACTCCTCTCTGTCTCATCAGCTCCAACTTCCCTCCTGCAAGTCAGCTCTCTTCATAGTCAGAACATTCCTGTTTATTCCCCCTTATCCTCTATTTCCACATCCTCTGACCCCTTTCTCCTAGAGGGTTTAAAGTAAAGGAGACCATATCCCACTTAGAACCCCAGAACAGGGGACTGACAGAGTTGTCACAGCTCAGCAGTGGGACATCAGGCATCTTGGAATCTAAAAAAGTGTATGGAAATCCAGTTACATCTTTATGAGTCACTGCTTTTAACCATTGAGGGAAGGCAGAGGTAGGTGAGTGGGTGAGAAGAGATCAACCAAAGAACTTGTATGCATATATGCATAACCCATGAACACAGATAATAGTGTGGTGAAGGCCTGGGGCAGGGGGTGGGGGCAGACTAGAAGGGGTCAATGGGGAAAAAGGGGGTATATATATATATATATATATATATATATATATATATATATTACTTTGAACAATAAAGACTTAAAACAAAAAAGTTACATATAGACAGCAAACAAAAATAAATAAATAAAATAAAGTAAAATAAATATCTCTCAATGACATGAAAGAAATGGGTATCTGTATATATGTGAGTAGAGTTTCATGCATTGTTGCATCCAAGGTGTCATTTTGGTGAAGGTTAAAGGGGTCATACATTAGTGGCTAGGTTAAGTCAAAAGATATTTATGAGCAAACATTTCTACTTCCCAAATATTGGGGAGAGTGAATGGACAGGATAATGAAGAAAAATATCAGCAATAATATATAATAGAAGTTGTATGGACAGTACCACTTGTTAAGATGCCAAAGATTCTTCACATGCCCCCATGCCTCAAACTGTGCCGACGGATTATTTACCCATGGAGGTGAAGGGAGGTGCTTAAATCTTTGACTCCAGAAATGAAACTTGAAGGCAATTGATAGCACATATTCCTCATATCCAGAAATGTAATAATTAAGTGATTATATATCCAAGATTCTCTGATAAACATCCTTTCCAGCTGCTGGTCCAATACCTTCAGGACCTATAACTAATTCCAGAACTCTTAGCGTGTGATTCCTGAGTCACAGGCACTTTCCAGTCCTCAAGTTTCTAATAAGAAAGGCTTAGCTAACCCAGTAACCATCCTTGCCTAACAATTTTTCAGAATCCCCTTGTCCTTACACAGCACACATCACTGTGCTTCTCCCGAGATTGAGTTTGCTAAAATCTCCTCAATGCAGACAAATCAGACTATTTCCTAGAAAGTTATTTGTAAAGGTCTATCTGGGGGCTACTACAAATTTTCAATGGAAAGGGATGAAGATTAGACAGGCAGATCAATTGATTGATTGATTATCTGACTGATGTTGTTCTTGCTCTTTCTTCAGGGTAAAGAGATCCCAGCTTTAATCATCCAATTCAGTCTTGGAAATCACTTTCAAAATAAATTCAAGAAAATCACATCAGTTTCACAAAATTATATTTTTTCAAGCACAAATATCAATACTACCATCCCGAGCACCCCAATTTCCCAAATATCAAAAGAATTTTGCCAGTGCTTTGCATTCTCCTGCCCCAACTCAAAGAGGAGGTTTTCATGAATGCAATTCCCAAATGATAAGTAAAATGTTATACATTTCTCAGAGGCCCATTGTTTATTTGAGCAGTTGAACACAGAATCCAGACTTTTGCTTTTTATATTTTCCTCATAAATGATCTAATTAATTTTCTTGTCTCTGGATAGTACAGTTTCATAAACCAACCCCCAAAGAGAGAGATCGCTCTTTTCCCTGAAATCTCAAGAATGAAATCAACATCCACTTCATAAGAATGAGAATATTAATAAATGAAACCACAAAACTGCAACACCCACTGGGAGCAGTGCATTGCCCAGCAAAGTTATTTCACAAATGAAGAACCAAAGGGTAGTCAGTCTCTAGTACCAGAGGATGAAAGCCACATGAAGGAGGAATTCACAACTCAAGAGGTTATCAAAATTATCGGGGGACTACAAAAATGCATAAAACTTGAGTGCCTCTCCAGACCTACTGACCCAGATTCTCAAAAGTGTAGCTCAGGAATACATAGTTTGTAACAGCTGCTCAGTGATTCTGATAACCTGCCATTAGAACAGTGGTTCTCAACGTGTAATCCCCAACCATCAGCAGCAGCATTAGAAAGGCAAATTACTGGGCCCCACCACCAGCCCACAAAATTCTGGGCATGGGGCCCAACAAGCCACCTGAGCTTTAGCAAGACCTCCAGGTCATTCGGATGCAGCTAAAGTTTTGAGAATTATTGATCTACAGAACTTAAATTAAGCCCTAGCCAAAAAGATCCAAAGGATTTCATCCTTATCTGGTCCTTTTGCAATTTGGAAGAAATTTAAAGGTAACTAATTTCACTTTCTAGGGATTCTGACAGTAAATATTGATGGAGGGAGCAAACAGAGTGTAGGACTGTAGGAAAGAGATGACACCTGAAGCCACAATGCCCAAGATGCTTAGAAGATTTCATGCCCAGCAATAGGCAAATCCTGCACATGAGAGAGAATATATTAAACATGAGTAAATGGGAACTTCAGTTTCCTAACACTTGCAGAAACAGTTTAAAGAGCTTATAACAATATCATCTGGGTTAAAGGGATGAACTTAACTAATTCATTGTTTTATTTATGTGAGTTTTTGCATATCTAAACAGAAAAAAAATCTTTTTATAATGCTTACGTCACTGTCCTTCTCCTCACTTCCTTCTGTTTCTGCAAAGCATCGCACATCTATCTTCTTTCCTAAATGGCTATTCTTACCTTCCTCTCTGACCCTTGGAACTTTGAATATTTCTTTAAGAATCTGAGATTTTAGAATAGTGTTTGTCACCTTATTTTCATTTTCACACCTTTTTAAAGAGGCATTTTAAAACATTTTTTTCTCATCTTCCTGTGATATTCCACAAATATACCATATAGCTGCTTACATATTATGTGTATAGCTGTGGTTTATACTTAAAAGGAATAGGACTAATCTTATCCCTTCCCTGCAAAGAACTCATTTGTGTCCCCTTGGGGATGATACTATCATCCCTGTGGAGGATGTACCCTTTAGAGATATAAGTTCAATTTTGTTCTGAGACACTAGATGTAGGAGATGTCCCATTTATTTTTCTAATTCAAATTAACTCCAGTCTAGCAATCCAATGAAAGCATTTGGCAGAAAAATCTAATCTTAGTCATTTGGGGGCATATGCACATGAGGACTGGAACTGTGCTGGGAGGTGGCCAAGGGACCCTGGCTTTCAGTCCATTCTAGTTGCCTCTAAGGTGGTCTTGGCCCTGCCCCCTCCAGGGACTTCGGGGAACCAGAGCAGACATCTCCCCCTCTCCTCCTGCCCCCTCCACCTATCTGCCAAACACACACAAGGCACTCACACTTCCATTATTTCTATTGTTGGGCTATTTTTCTGCTCCCTCGATCCTAGAAGTCACCTCCCTATTAACCCAGCTCCTCCTGTGCTAAATCCAGACTTTAAAAAACAAAAGCCTATTGTTTTAATCCCCTAATACAAGGCAAACCCAGGTCACACATGGCTGCCCTCTGGAGGTGGGGAAGGAGCACAAATACTCAAATACTGCCCATCCTTGGGAATAAACCCACCAGCCAGTTTATATCTCAATGACTTTATCTTGCTTTGTCTAAGTTCCAGACTTTCAGAGACTGAACTAAAGCTGATTGAAAGTGACAGTTTAAAACCCTGGAGAAACTCCACCCCCAGCAGGAGTTTCAGAATTCTTGTTTCAGACTAACTCCATGCTACAGTAAGGGCACAGGCTTAGCTTTTGAGTGGAAGAGTTCTAATCCCAGCACCACCAATTAATACCTATGTGAGTTCTATAATCAACAATGTCTTCATCTGTGAATTGAGAAAAATAATAATACCTATTCTAAAGGGTTATTATGTAGATTAAAAGAGAATGAAAGATAAATTCTACCACAGTGCATGGTATAGGGTTAAGGATCAATAGATCCTTATCGTTGTTAGCACCAACTAAGTCCACCCACTCAAAAGGGAGTTTTCTCATTTTTTGATTCAGAGCACCTGATCAGGGAAGGATCAAGGCGTACTGAATGAATAAATTCACTATAAAGGTCTCCCCCCTTCAACAGACAAGATAGTATTTTTGTAGCTCCAGCTCAAGTGACAATGGTACTAAGTGGACAGGGAGGGATCTGACTCGGAAAACCAAGTAGAGGAGTTCCTGAGTGCATACAGTGGCTGAAGGTGAAAGTGAACCAGGCTGGGCCAGGAAATAGAATTAGTTATCTTGGGACCCACCTTTATTCACATCAAATTGGATCTGGGTGCCTGGGTAGCTTTATTCTCATTCCCTGAAGTGAAATGTCCTATCATGAGGACACTTGGCCACTTTTGATCAATGGGATGTAATGTTGCAAACTTAGAATTGGCTAGTGAGGAAGTTAACTGTGAACTGTTAACAGGTATGAATTGATATTCATCAACAGCTTTTTCCAGGAACTTCCCAACTTTTGACTTGCTGTATTGCTCTCTTATACCTGATTCAGTCAGCAGGGAATAATTAGCAACCCTGCCACACAGGAACAGAATGTGCAGACTTGAGTTGATGTTGTGCTTAATGAGCCTATTTAAAAAGTTACAAATCACCCAGCCTCCCATCAGCCTCCACTTAGCACTTTCTCATGCAGAGTATAGCAAAAATCAGAGCTCATACTGATAGGGTAATTCAGTCTTGAAATCTACAATTTGACTCCATGCCAAGGGCCATGGGTCTATCGAAAACTAGGAAAGAAAGCAGTTTTTCCTTATTTTTATACCTACAATTAGTGGGAAATAAAGATCAAGAAAAACTGTCAGTTGGTCACTTTATTTGATATATTTGAACAGGTAGTATATGTATGAATATCATCCTGATATGTTAGATGGCAAGAATTTTAAAAAAGAGACTGTCCTATAAATATTCTACTAATCTGTGAAGTCATTTTTACTTTTGCTTGAGCATTCCTGATTGGGAAATATGCTCAAAATACTCTTTCTTATGTCAGACAAAAAAGAAATTTCACCTTTGCTCTCACAGTTTGTTGCAATGGTGACTCTACTAAGATCCTCTTTTTTAAAGTCCAATGAGTTTTGCAGTTAGGATATGGAAGAGCCTGAGGTGGTGGCATGAGTCATCCTGGGTTGGCTCTTAAGAGACCTCCCACCTAAAAAACAGGGAAGGTTAAGTTCTTTTTCTTTCATTTTTTTGTTCTCCCTTGGTCTTCTGCCCCACTCCTTCACCAGTTAAGCCTAATGCAAATGCCATTCTGCTTTTCAAATCTTGTTTTCAGAAAACAGAAGTTTTTCTCATTGAAGTAAGCAGAGAATTAGAAATGTTTGACAAAAATAGCTTTGCTGATTCATCATTTGGTGTGAATTTGATTTACCACACCCTCTCTATGCACACACTAGCCCCTTGTTCTACCCCTGCATCACCAGCTGCCGGACACCTCTTCTCCTTGACACTACTCTCTCTCTCTCTCCCCCATGATCCTTTTGAAAATGTTGTCTGATTAATGCATGCAGAGCACAAATCTTTATGCCTCATTACTGATCATGGTAGCCACTCAACCAGAATTCACTAGCTACTCATAGAAGACTACCATAATTTATTTCTCAAATATTAATACATATTTTAAAATATATGTAAAAGACCCCCATATTTCTACATTAAAATGTCATTTTAGGGTTTAGTGCACAATCACTGCACTCCAAATTACATTATCAATGTGATCCATAGTGCAATCTTCTACGTCTATCATGACTAGTAGAGCTTTTTATCTTGAGTAATGTTTCATCTAAATTATATAAGTTGGATTAGAAATAAATTTTATGATTCTAGAAACATGTTTATGTTTTACAGATTTGTGGTATTATTAAAGGACTTAGTCATAGCAATAATCACTTAGCAGTAACTAACCTCATAGACCAGTGATGGCGAACCTATGACATGCGTGTCAGAGGTGACACGCAAACTCATTTTTTGGTTGATTTTTCTTTGTTAAATGGCATTTAATTATATAAAATAAATATCAAAAATATAAATCTTTGTTTTACTATGGTTGCAAATATCAAAAAATTTCTATATGTGACACGGCACCAGAGTTAAGTTAGGGTTTTTCAAAATGCTGACACGCCGAGTTCAAAAGTTTCGCCATCACTGTCATAGACCACTGGATATCAACAAAAGTAAATTGAAAATATAATTTACAATATGCATGCATGATTAACTCCTGGCATGATAATAAAATGTGACAAAGAGAAAAGGTGCAAAAGAATAAACTCTCTACTAAAAAAAATCCAAATAGTACGCTGTAAAATAAATAAAAATTTGTTGATAAACTTTTCCAATAATAGAAGAATCCTCCTAAGAGACAGAGTAAGTAACAATTACTGAGTACTCACTACATAGCAGATACTGTTTACATATAGTATTATATTCACACAAGTCCTATGATTTAGGATTACTGTCACTATTTATCAGATGAGAAAACTAAGATGCAAACAAAAGAAGTACTTGCCCAAGTTCATAAGGCTCATGACTAGTAGAACTGGGGTTTAAACCCAGGCATCCAGCCCTGAGGTCTGTGCTGGTAACTACTATGTCTTATGGTACTTCTACATAAAGTAATAGAGGCATGAAAAGGGCTTTTAGACAGATGTGTGTGTTTTTTTAAGTTTTGGTTTCTATAATATATATTTCTTTGGGGGAAAAACAGTGAAAAAATCTTAAAATAAAATTAGAGAAGGTTCAACTGCAGCCTCTTTACACATGCTGAAATCTATTTTCTATAAAATATTAATAATAACTGATCTAGAAATCACTAGTAGTAAATAAATATGATAATAAGTTGAGTATATGATTGAGCCTGGTTCTTAACTAGGAAAAGTGAGTTTGAATAAAAACATATCCAACAAGCATTCACCAGAGAATTTCCATTATCTCTATTATAACACAATTCTAAAAATGTTTCTTTTATAATTTGCTTTGAAGCTTTATCAAAAGCATACTACTTTTCACTTTATGAAAACAGTATGTGAAAGTTGAGCTAAATATTACTCAAGTGTTTGAATTAATCTTTTCACAAAGCATATTGGAGGCTCATAATAAAATATGAAACATTTCAATTTGCAGCATTTTTCTTGAACTTTAATAAAGTATAAAATTATTTTCATTCTATTCACAACTTCAAATAGTAAGAATGGGCTAATGATATGCCGTGGTAACAACAACAAAAAAAGCAATGACAAAAATAAAGCCTTATTTCTGCCTTATGCTACCTGCCTAACTATATCTACACCAGTCCCTTTGACAGTTGGGGCTAGGGGGCATTCTACTCATTTTTGTCACCCAAGGATTCACGGATAAAGATTACACATTTTATGAATCCATCATCTCAACTAAGTCTCCAGGTTCACCAAGAGAGGGAAGTGAGCATAAGGAATCACACGTAGGTGATATATGTCCACTGAGGAATGGCACTCAATTATTAAAACAAGTCCCATGGCCATGCCTAATGTCAATGCAGCAGAGGCCTGAAGGAGAGAATGGGAATCTTGGAGTGCACAAGTGATACCTTCCCAAAATTTTTACTTTCATCAAGTTTTTAAAAGTATTTATTATGTTACATTAACTTATGGGTGTAAAGGTCAATAAATTCAGACATTTCCATTTTTAAACTTACTGTACAAACAAAATAAAAGCCAAAGCTTAGTAATTTTATAATCTTTTATTTGGAAATGAATTGCTTTGAGGAGAAAATTCATTTAATCATTTCACAAATATTTATTGAGTTTTGTTTGTATGGGGCTTTCCTCTAAATGTTATGAGCAATTCAAAAAATAAATTAAGAAATCAAGAATCTACCTCCACAGAGCTTAAAAAAATAGGCAAGATGCCTACATATATCAATCAAGTAGGGTGCTTAATATATAAATATCCCAAAAGGGGTCAAGAGAATTGTCATGGGTGTTCAAAGGCGAGAGATCTTTAAGTAACAATTTTGAAGCTGGAAAGGACATTATATATTTTAGGGATCAACATCTTTATTTTACAGATGAAGAAAATGAGGCCCAAAAAGGTTCAAAATAATCTATCCAAAATCAGTTAGGTAATTGCTCAAAGACTAAAATGTATTTGCTATAAATGAACACTGCAGGGAAAACAAATGCAAAAAAAAAAAAGGAAATGTGTGCAGAAGTTTAAGGAGCACTTAGATAATGAATATTTGAAAATTAGATCTTTAAAATCACAATTTCATTTATAATTAGAAAAAGATTATTAATTGCCATACTGGTTAGACTAACACATTTATACTTTAAAATCAGTACAAGTAAATGCTATTTCTAATGAAACCTTGTACCTTTAAAAAATTCTTTATGAACTGTTTTTGTATCATCTATTTTATTACCCCAGAAAGCACTAGCCAAAATCTTTGAAAGCTGGAACAGTAATTTAAATGTTTAGCCTCATACCTTTTCAAAAAACCAGAGAGGAAGAGAAAATACAAGATTAAAATTACAGCAACTTTATTAATTGCTGCTCAAAATGCCAAATTTACATATGTTTGAATAAATCTAAATGGCAGAACTGACCACTAAGCGTTTTTAGACCAGTTTGGAAAAAATAATCATGTACTTCATCTTTAAAAAAAAACAATTTAATATTCTAAGCATTTGCCTTTTTGTCAAAGACAATAAATTTGATTAAGCTTATATAAATTACACTGTACTAAACAGTATAATAACTAAAAACACATGGAAAGTGGGGTTAGCCTTACTCATTGCATCACTCTCTAATTTAAAACTAATACCAAGCATATATTCTTGACTTGGAGACTTTTTCTAGTCTTCTTTTTAAAGCTGCTATTCATAAAAAGGTCAGTGGGTTGTCTTTTTAAAATAAATCTGTAATCACTAGAAACTGTCACTGTATCTGACCAAAATCATGATGAAAGACCAGAGGCTAAGACTTGAATGCAGTAGCTCAAAGACTAAGAATGAAACAGTAGATGGAAGAATTTGGAGACAGGGCCAAGACCTGTCCCAGTCCCTCAACTGAAACAACCTATTTGACTTTTGGTAGCCGTAACCTTGGCCATCTGCGCATTTCTTAATCCACAATGACTCTTAGCCATGAGCTCACACTTTCCGAAATAGTAGAAAACCACCATGAAGCTGTGGGTCTTAGGTTACCTTATGAATCTTACTGGCAGTTTATAGGACACCACCATTTATTCTCCACAGGAGTGGTTTTCAGCTTTCCCCAGTCCACCAAAGCAATGCAAAAAAAAAAAAAAAGCGTCATCTCATCAATGGTTTTTACACATGGGAAGTGGGAGCATGCAGACCAAAGGAATATCAAAATCTCAGTTTGCATTCCCCTTCAGCATTTGTTTCTATTCCCCCACTATGAGCATCTAATGATGAGCACTGCTCTAGAGCTTAGCAGTAAAATGTCCTGACTCATCAGGCTTTTATTGTAAGCCTATAAGGCTCAATGAAATGGAACAACGCCTGCTAAAAGAGAGCCTCAGACAACTCTATTGAGAGTGTGAGCCATGGCAAACCCCTGTCCATCTTTTGGGCCAGAGTGTGCCTAACTTGCCTCTAATCCTACAACTGTTTACTCAGTTTGAGCATCCCCATCACTACCATCTCTCCATATGTACACATGTGCATGTACACACATGTATTGGGACAAATGCAAACATCAGTGTCCAAAAGGCCTTAAAATTCTCATTTAGTCTTTGCAATGACCCCATAAAGAAGGTGCTATTAGCCCCAATTAAAAGATCAAAAAGTAAGGTGCAGAGAAGTTCAGAGTCTGCCCGAGATCTCAGAACTAGGAAGTGGCAAAGTAAGGAGTCTAACCGTCTATCTATCAGACCATATCCCAAAGACTGCTTCTACTTCTAGGGTAAATAGGAAACAAATGGGAATCCCAGAGTTACACGCCAGCACTTCCCAGGTGGACCACTGATGTTACTGCTGCCTCAACTTACTCCCAGTTTCCACTATGCTGTTTACACATAAACTGTTTTGTAAAGACAAAGCTGTAAAGTTCGGGTTTTATTGCTCATAACTCACCATAGGATAAAGTATAAAACATCTCAACTGGTATCTAAGATTCTCCACAATCCCGCCTGAATGCATCTTTGCAAGCTTATTTGCCACTGTTCCCTAACTGACTGCAACTTCCAGTTCTGCCAAACTGATCTGCTCACTCTCCCCCCAGCAAACTTTCACTTGACCAACCCACTTCAGACCAGCCTCTCCTTCAGCAGAATTTTCCAAGAAATCCCCATATGACGCACTCATTTGGCATTTCTGTATTTTTTACCCAAGTTTGGGAATCCGCTTATGTGGAAAGTGATTTAAGTTATAGGCAGATTTTCAACCATGCAGGTAGTTAATGTCCCTAACCCTCACGATGTTCAAGGGTCAATGGTACTTTAGAATGCTCTGAACTGTACTTTATGTGACAAGTATGACAGGCATCTATAGGCTTATGGAAGATACATACAATGTCATAGCTAGAAGACAACTGAGAGGTTATCTGGTCCAAAGTTCTCACATTACAGAAGAGGAAACTTGTCAAACAGTGGACAGATTTCTACCTATGATTTCATTCAAACAGCTACTATTTGATTTTACTATTCCAGGTACTCTAATTAATTCTCTATTTATTATGTCTATTTTTATCTCATCACTAGCCAAAACCTGGCAATGAAATAACGTATGAAAGAGCTGGGAGCCAGTTACCCTGACTCTTCCTTGGAACCCACGTCCCTATTAATCAGGTGAGAATATCTTATAGCAGCCAGCCCAGAAGCTGTACACAGCAGGCATTTATTCACTCATTCTTTTATTATAATTTACCTATTTTCCTAATTTTTTTGTCCAAATAAAGTGTTATTCATATACATGACACAGGTAGACAAGATTTTTACCAAGCCAGTAATATTTTAGAGCAAACATTCATCCTTGATTCCTCCTTTTCCCTTAAACTCCATATCCAAGTGTTTTCTTTATCTCGAAGGTCCACCTGCTTTTCACTCTCTCCACGTCCTTCACCCCAGCCCAGGCCATTATCATCTTCCATCTGGACCACTGCAAAAATCCCAACCAGTTTCCCTTCTTCCATTTCCCCTCACAAGTACTTCACCCACCCCATCTCCAACTTAAAAATATTCATGTTCTCATTTCACTTAAAATAAGATCCAAACCCATTCCCACAATGCAAAATCCACCCGTACATTTCTCAGACCTCATTCTCCACACACACCCTGCTTGGTTTTCTTTCTGTCCCTCAATGATTCCAGTCTCTTTCTTTCTCCAAAGCTTCTCCTATCTTCTAGCAGTGTCTCTCTCTCTTTTTTCAGGACTGTCTCCTCTGGATTCATGTATCACTGAAACATCATTTCTTCAAATCAGCTCCTTATCCCTACCATCCCCTTATCCCTATCTCAGAATTCTCTTCCCTTCACTCCAGTTACCACAATTTGTACTTATATAGGACACTTGTTTTATGTCCATGTCTCCTCTTTCTCTTGCCTCCAGGCTGTGAACAGGTAATGAGGTTAAGGACCATGCCTTCCTTCTCACTGTACTATCTCACTGCCTGGCATCAAGTCTGGCTCAGAAGAGGCAATCAGTACATTTTGTTGAATAAAATAAATGCCCTTGGAGATATATATATATATTA
>NW_005871144.1:1309376-1368747 GCF_000147115.1 Myotis lucifugus | reverse complement strand
AACATAAGTAAGATATTCTACCATTTTTGTGACAGGCCTCTAGTATGTGTATAAGTCATACTGGCCCTTCTCCTTCTTTTA
Source organism: Myotis lucifugus (assembly GCF_000147115.1). NCBI lineage: Eukaryota > Metazoa > Chordata > Mammalia > Chiroptera > Vespertilionidae > Myotis > Myotis lucifugus. The sequence goes on along the minus strand of NW_005871144.1, from coordinate 1,368,666 downwards.
CAGAGACATGTGGTGAAATAGTAAATCTGGATTTCAACAGGGATTTGACTATTTCTCTGGTCATATCCTTTTGCAGGAAAAAAGTCCTAAGTTCGAGCCATCAGAGTTTCCCAGTTTCTGAAGCTTCCCAGGAGATTCTGACTCCATGAGTAGGGAATGGGACCAGGGATTTGTACTTATAAAATGTTCCCCCAGATAATTCTTGTCATCAGAGAAGTTTGGTAAACACCGGGTTAGATCAGTTGTGACCAACCCTGGCTGCACAGTAAGATCATCTGGAGAGCTTTTAAAAATACTAATACTTCAATATCCCTCCAGGGGTTCTGACTTAATTGGTATGGGGTGGGCATTGGATTTCAGGATTTCTCAAAGCTCTTCAGTTGACTCTAATATACTGCAAAAGTTGAAAACCACTGGCCTGAGGATAACATAACAAGATAGATTTGTAATAGATGGAAAAACCGTGCCAAAGAGAATGCCAACCTGTGAGAAAGTTCCTTCTAATGATAACCATAGGCTTTGAGCTCAGTCTTTTCATGATCAAGATTTACCAGTGACTGGATGGAAGTAAAAAAGCATGCCTAACAGTTTTTTCTATTGCATAAAACTATGACAATATAGTTTGGATGACAGAATTAGAATCTAAAATATTTACCAGCCTGGAGGCATAGGAAAACAACGGTACTAAACAAGTGACTACACAAAGGCAGAATAGGGTAACATAGCTCAGCAGCAGAGTAATTTGGAAAAGACTTAAGTGTTTTATCTGGTATTGAGCTCAATATTTGTTTACAGGATGATGTGGATTCCATGAATATTGTTTTCCATTAATGACAGTATAATATTTATCATGACAGAGGTGGTCACCCCACTCCATACAGAACTCAAGGGTGTCACAGATAGATAAGACCATGCATTTGCAGAGGGGAGCAAAAAGGTGGCCTATGGAGGAAAAAATAGGGACAAGAGGAAGGGCAGAGACATGACTACAAATGTTGGAGGGTTGTTATGCCGAACACAAATTAGGTTTGTTCTGAAGACACTAAGAAGCTATAAAAAGATGGACTTAGGCCCGGCCGGCATGGCTCAGTGGTTGAGCATCAACCTATGAATCAGAAGGCCATGGTTTGATTCCTGGTCAGGGCACATCCCGGGTTTCAGGCTCGATCCCCAGTGTGGGGAGTGCAGGAGGCAGCCAGTTAATGATTCTCTCTCATCGTTGATATTTCTATCTCTCTCTCCCTCTCCCTTCCTCTCTGAAATCAATAAAAATGTATTTTTTTAAAAAAAGATGGACTTAGGCTTAACCTGCACAAGAACTTTCTAATAGTAGTATCTAGAAGTAATATGAGCTACTTGGGAAGCAGTGAATTCCCCATCAGTGAGAATCTTCCAGGCCTAAAAAGAAGAAGTCACAGGTGGTCCCATCTTTCTACCTGATCCTTCATTTCGGATCTATTTTATTGCAAAGCAGAGTTAATCAGAAAAGTTAACAAATATCCATTAGAGCCTTGAACTTGCTTGTGTTGTGTAAGGAGGATCTGGCCAGGGCTGACCTTCTTTCTAAGCAGTTACTCTGCTCACTTTTTTCCCCTTTGTTTCATCCATTCTTTTTTGGGGGCAGGTGGGGGAGTGGGGTGTCAAGCTGAATAATCCCTTATTTTTTTCTCTCCTAGTTTGAATAGCTTCTAAAATAAAAGATTCATAAATCAGCCTTTGAATCCTAACAATACTCCATAATTTGACAAATGTAAGTTATGTAATTTACACTTTTTTTATACTGCTTATTCCATACTAGCTTCCTCTTTTTCCTAAGTTCCAACCAAAAATAGCCAATGAGACATTTATCATGTGCTCACTTTGTCAAGCACACTGTGACATGGAAAAATATCAGAAAAATATGCACAATTCCAGACTTGTTAAGCATTCACAGACTGCTAGATGTTCCTTCACTCATATATATACTGAGCACCTACAATAAGCTGGTACCTGGATGGAATAGAACGTAAAGACTGACCCTGGTCCTTCTTCTCATAGAACATAGTCTCTGGGGGAGAGGGACATTAATCAATAAACACCTAAAAATGTGAAATTCAAACATGATGGAGCTTTTAGAACAAAAGATTTAACAAAGTCGGGGATGATTTTTAGGAGAAAATAGCCATTATGGCTACAAGTAGACATTTCAGTATCTCAACAGAACTGAGACCTGAGCTAAAAGTTCAGTCCTTAGAAAAGTCTTCACCCCACTCTACTGTCACTCTCTAGCACATTACCAGTTTTATTGTTACATGTAGCATCTATCATTTTTTCAAATTATCTCAAATTATCTTATATGCTCACTTTTTACATTTTCATTTTCTATCCCCAGAAAATTAAACTCCAGAAAGGCCAATTTTTTCTGCCTGGTTTTACCACTATTCCCCCAACCACATAAATAGTAGTTACTCAGTACATATTTTTTTAGTATTGTTGGGTATTTTAAATTTGCTGCTTTGTAAATAGGTTTTCATTACTAAGAATGAGAAAACTGATACTCAACAAGTATAGGAAAACCATGGATGACCATTTAGAACCAAAGGAAGTATTGATAATTTGAAAAGGAGACTTTTATTAATATAAATATTAATTTTCTATAACACAGTTCCTCAGACTACCCAACTTGAAACGAGTTGGATAAAGTGGATAAATGTCATCTCCTGTATCTCCAAAAATGGGGTTGTTGTCAGGTTTGTAAACAGGTTTGTAGCTTCCCTGTTCCTGTTAAGTTGTTCCAGACATTTGGTGGGAACTGAGTACTCACTAAAGCTGCCCCAGAATCCACATGACACAGGCTCAGCTCCTAGTCTTAAAGGTGTGTGCCTTCTGGGACATCCCCTCTGCAGAGGCAGGACCTTTCACCTTACTGCTCTCAGTCCTCGCAAAGGGGCCTCTATTCTCTAGCCTGCTTCATAGAGCAAGAAGATTCTGAGTCCCCAGTACATGGCTAACTGCAGCCCAATGCTACCCTTCCTAGAGCACATTCTGGGCCTGCAGGAACCTGGAGATCCCTGCCCCAATAGCCTTGCACCTGCTTTAAAGGATTTCCTAGGCCTCTGTCTTCCAAAGGCATATGGAGGCACTATGCACACACTCAGGCAAAGAGACAGCTGTTTATTACAGGGAGACTAGCACATAATTGTATGAGGTGTTCACCGCAGGGGCTTTTCCTAGTAAAGGATGTTGTTGCCAATTGGAGGAGAAAGGGTTCAGGCCTCCATTTGCCTCTGTCTGACTCTGTCTTGAAATTGTCACTCCTGTCCCTGGTGGTATAGTGGCTTTTCATTGTCTTCTCTTATCGTAGCAAATTTGACTTACTAGTAAGTCTTTGGTTGTCTTAAAGCTGTTGATATACTTCCAATAGTTCTTGAGTTCATCACCTCTTCTGTATTGCCATCACTACTGTCCCATCTCTTCTCCCCAGAATACTTCTAAATGTCGCTACACTGATCTCTTCATGACCCACCTATCCACTACCCTATTCTGCAATTGTGAGTTTTCCAGATTTGCTTAAAAATCCTTGGAGGCTCTCCAGCATTTTATGAATAGACTTTAAACTCCTTAGAGTGGACAAATGGGTCTCCAGTCTGCTGCTCCAATGCCAGCTCCGGCTCGTCACAGGGAAGGGCCAAGCTCTTCCCCACCTCTGTTCCTTTACACATGCAGTCAGCTCAGTCTGCAGCACTCACTGTAATTCTTAACACTCATCTGTCAGGTCTAATGCAAGGGTCACCACCTAGAGAAGCCTTTTAGTTTATTTTTTAACAACATATTCATGTTCTTATTCCTCTTGTTGTGCTTTAAAATTTTTCTTCCATCACCATTTATACCCCCACACCCTCTTCCTCCTCCATCCACACCCCCTCCTCTAACTCAGAGGGGCCACCATAACACTGGAGCACCTCTCTGTCATAGCTGTCTGCTTTAACCTAAAAACTAAATTCCTTGAAAGCAAGAACCAACTGTTTCAGCTTTGCATTCCCAATGCCCGACACATAGATGATTTTTAAAAATATTTGTTAAAATTACCATAAGTAGTTATATGTAAGACACTCAGACTTTTAAAGTCTTTTATAATCATTTTGAAATCAGAACATCACTTTCTACTTCTCATTTGCAAGACCTGTATTTATTATTCTTAGCCTAACATAAAATAAAGACCTGGAAGGTAAATACACAATTTACATAAGTGAAAATACTATTATTGAACAAACACTGTGGAAAATGTTCATCCATTGTAGCAATCGAGAAATGCAAACTAAAGCAATGTTGAGAAACATTTTGCACATCGAACTAGTGAAAAATATTTAATGACAAAACCTAAGGTTGATTAGAGTGAAACTGTTACATCTTTGACTGTTTCTGGCATTGCAAATTGGTATGATCTTTTTTGAAAGTGATTCAGCAATATTTATATAGAATCCATGAAGATATTCATACTTTTTGGCCCAATAATTGGATTTTGGGGATTTATCCTACTCAATACAAGTTTTTTAACTGGAGCAAGATGTTACAAAATATTCAATGGTGTGTTATGATAGCTAAACACTGAAAACCATCTAACTGCCCAAATGTGTCTTAATATACATGAACATAAATTGGGATAAGATATTTTTAAACCACATAACCAATAAGTGCTCCTATGAAGCGTCTTATACATAACCAATAAAGAATGTGTATTGAAAATAGGTTTTTTAAAAATCCTATAAGACAAAGACTCTAGAAAAATATTTGGACAGGCTCATTGAAATGGAATTTTAATATGAACGGTCAACAGACACTGAAAGATGCTCAAGTTCATTAATATTTAGGAAAATGAAATTAAAACAAAATAAGCTATCATTGACACTATTTAATTAGCAAAAATAAAAAAGTGGCAACCAGCCCTGACCAGTTTGGCTCAGTGGATAGAGTGTCGGCCTGCGGACTGAAGGGTCCTGGGTTCGATTCTGCTCAAGGGCATGTACCTTGGCTGCTGGCACATCCCCAGTGGGGGGTGTGCAGGAGGCAGCTGATCGATGTTTCTTGCTCATCAATGTTTCTAACTCTCTATCCCTCTCCCTTCCTCTCTGTAAAAAATCAATAAAATATATTTTAAAAAAGTGGCAACCAAATGTTGATTTCCCATGACATGACCCAGAAATTTTTCTTTTCAGATCTAGCCTAGAGAACTTAGAATTACACTAGGGAGATATGTACAAGACGCTTCATAGGAGCACTTTTTGGGATGTTTTATTGTTGCTTTTTTGTGGAAAATTGATTTTTTAACTTTATTTTTATTGTTGACACAATTACAGATGTCACCTTCAGCCTTCCCCTCCCTCTCTCCCCCCCGCCCTTTGCCCACCACCCCCTTTCCCTCTGGCTATCACCACACCACTGTCTGTATCTATGCAATATGTATATATATTTTTGGCTAATCCCTTCACCTTCTTTCATCCAGTTCCCCACACCTCTCTCCCCTCTGACAGCTGTCCATCAACAGTAAAATAGTTAAATAAATTATGGTATATTCCACAACGCAATACCAAACAGTAGTAGAAATGAATAAAATACATTGTTTACACAGCACAGAGAAATCTAGGATTAAAATCTTAAGTGGATAAATCAAGTACAGAAAAGTACATAAAGTATGATTTCATTTATAGAAGTTTTAATGCACAACTAAACTTACTGTTAATTATTGGCTAACTTATTGGTTAGGGACATACTCGTGTACAAAAGCTATAATTAAAAACAAGGAAAAGATAAGCACACTATTCAGAATAATTCTCTTTTGGGAGAGTAAAGGAAAGAATAGTAGAAAAGGAGCACAGGGGCTTTACAGGTAAGGGAGAGTTTTCATTCCTTTAACTAGGTGGTTAGCACAGAGTACTGTCTGTATTATCTTTACATCCCACACATATTTTATAAATATCATTTTTATCATTCAATGTTTAATAAAATTATTTTAAAAAAGAAGCCAGTCACAAAATAACAAATATATTATATACCATCCATATAAAGTAAGGGCATATTGGTGTAAATGGTAATGTAAATGGTAGACAGAGTGAATCAGTTCTCAGTGGTCTAGGAAAACAATATAGGATGACATATTTCTTTTGATCCCATTAAAAAGAAAAATTGAATCTTCTGTATGATTATGTATAATTTTCATATAGCAGAAAAAATTACAAACCTATTTTAAAGATCCACGTAGTGGGATTGAATTTGGATATATTTTACCTAGAGTTTTCTCCTGCATTTCCTTCTATCCCTTCCCCAATAGCCCCATCAATTCAATATCATTTATTGTCTCAGTGGTCATTCCAAAAAAAAAAGAGAGAGAGAGAGAGAAAGAGAAAAAAATCTTGGCTTTGAGTTTCAAAACAGGAAGTGGGAGCCCCTAACAGAGAAAAAGGTTTGAAGGCCAAGGCTATTGATTTTCCAGAACCGAGTATTTTAGAACTCACTGAAGCGAGCTGGGCTTAAAATTTATGCAATTAATAATAGATGGTAACAGCAGTTGATGAAGAGCCTGACTACACTTGAAATAACTCAAATTTCCCCTGTATCCCCAAAAGGGGTAGAAAATAGCCTTCTAGTTAGGTCCAGTAAAACATGAAGTGATCTTCATGGACGTAACTAAAACAAAAATTACTTTAAATAATCATTTTAGCTTCAGTTTATCTGTTTAAAATTTCTATAGTTATAGATTTTATAATGTATACAATATAGTACTAACATAATGTTATATGTAGGTAATTTATGAGAAATAAATATATTTGGAATCAATGTGAAAATTATTTTACTGACGTATCACCAGATGCAGAGAAGCGGAGACCAATGATCAAAGACAGTGGACAAGTTACACCTCAGTGAATGCCCTTTCCCATCATTGCCTAAATTTACACAGCATAATACCAGCTAACACTCAAATGTTACCCAAAGCAGAAATGGAGACAATATCCTGACATGTTATCATGAAGAGAGCAGGGAAGAGGTGAATTGATTGAGAAATCACTTCCAAAAATTGTATATACCTGGAAGTGACTCCATAGGTTTCAATATTAGGAACAGTGAGGGCTTGGAATGGAATTAAAGGCATGCTTGCTGCACAGGGCTTATAAAATATCATAATCACTATATCTATATTTTTATCCCCTTAAAAATAAATGTATGAGTTTACATTTAAAAAAATGAAAGTAGATTTTTTTATTCATACTTTGTTTCCATATATAGCCTAAAATATTTTACAATAAGCATATGTTTCTTTTGAGACTAAAAAAAATATAAATCTAATTTCATTTTGAAAAATTTTAAAAAAAACGGTCCAGGCAGGTATGGAAGGCAACCAATGGATGTGTGTGTGTATGTTTCTCTCTCTCCTCTTTCTCTACCCCCCACCTTCCACTCTCTAAAAAACTCAATGGATAAAAAAATTCTCACTCCTCGGGTAGAGCATCAGCCTGCGGACTGAAAGGTCCCAGGTTCGATTCCGGTCAAGGGCATGTACCTGGGTTGCGGACACATCCCCAGTAGGGGATGTGCAGGAGGCAGCTGATCGATGTTTCTCTCTCATCGATGTTTCTAACTCTCTATCTCTCTCCCTTCCTCTCTGTAAAAAATCAATAAAATATATTTTTAAAAAAAAACTCAATGGATAAAAAAATTCTCACTCCTCGGGTGAGAATTAAAAGGAAAATAAACCAACAAAATTTTTTTAAAAAGAAGGAAATCTAATAACATAGAAAAAAGATTAGACATTATGAAAGAGTGAGATTTGTCCTAGAAAGCAAGCTTGATTTAACATCCAAAAATCACTCGATGTAATACACCCTATTAAGAGAATAAATAAACCAGGCCAGTGTTGCTCAGTGGTTGAGTGTTGACCCAATGAACCAGGAGGTCACTGTTGGATTGATGGTCAGGGCACATGCCCAGGTTGGAGGCTCAATCCCCAGTAGGGGCTGTGCAGGAGGCAGCCAATCAATGATTCTCTCTCATCACTGATGTTTCAATCCCTCTCTCTCCCTTCCTCCCTCCCTCTGAAATCAATAAAAATATTAGAATTTTAAAAATTTTTAAGAGAATAAATGAAATAAATACATGATCATCTCAATAGACACAGAAAAAGCATTTGACAAAATCCAACACCTTTTCATGACAAAAAAAAATCAACAATAAAGAATAGGAGAGAACATCCTCGACTTGATAAAGGGCATCTACAAAAAATCCACAGCTAGCATCATACTTAATCATGAAAAACTGGATGCTTTCCCCCTAAAATTAGTAACAAGACAAAGATATCTGCTCTCACCACTTCTTTTCAACATTGTGTAGGGTTTCTAGCCAGGATAATTTGGCAAGAATAAGAATGTCCACCAAAATATAATATAAATAGGATATTATACTGCAATGAGAAAAAAAATTATTCCACATGCAACAACAGAAATGACTCTCATAAAAGGTACAATGAGCATAAGAAGCCCATCATAAAAGAATACATACCATGATGTTAGAAATTATAACAGTGACTGGGATGGAGCATGAGAGAGATTTCTATGGAACTGGTCATATTTTATTGCCTTAAATGGGTCTTCACATGGTGTGTTCACTTTGTAATAACTCTTCAAATGTACACTTATGATTCATGCATTTTCTTGTATGTATATTCTATTTCAATATAAAGTTTACCTCCAATAAATAATATTTCTCTTCTATACTGATTTTCTAATGTAACCAACCAGAAAATATAACAACATGGAATTAGATACCATTATGATTATTTAATTATGTGTGAACATTTGCTTATTCTCTAGCTCAGTGGTTCTCAACCAGGGACAATCCAGAGGACATTTGGAGTTAATTCTGATTGCCACAACTGGGGTTGTGCTACTGGCATCTAGTTGGTAGAAGCAAGGAATTCCACCACATAACCATAAATACATAGGACAGCCCCCACAAAAAAAGACTTTTCTAGCTGACGATATCCATTTCATGCTCCAAATCCTCCAAAACTGTAAATTCCACAAGGAGAATAATCATATCTCTTTGGTTTACATCTCTATACCTATAGAACCATCAGAGTGCCTGTAAAAACTCTTCAAATGTACAATAGGTTCTCAATAAGAAGTTGTTGAATTAATAAATGAATCTTTATCCACCCATCTGTCAGGGAACACACACAGCTTTTGTCTTGTATCTTAGAGTTCTCTCTCAATTGTGCCTAAGTGTACTGCTTGCTTTGGAAGACCTTGCTTTAAGAAAGCCAAGCAGATTCCAAGGGGTGGCCCAGGGAAAAGAAGGCATGGAGCCAATCACTCAGACCCACACGCAGTCTAGGATTAAGCAAAGTGGTAGGAGAAGACTTTCAGTATCACACACGTTAGAACAGTCACCAAGAAGAAAATAAAAAGGAATTTCATGTTAAATCACGAGATGACATTTTTAAAATATGATTTTTCCCAGAGAGTTCTCTATTCTTTACATCCTTCAGGAATTTATAAGAACTGGTTAGAGCTCTAGTAGATGGGTGGCTGCCTAAAGGACATAGGATCATAGTCATTTCTCTCCAAATAATGGTCTGTACCTCACATTTTGAGAAAAGCTGGTCACAAAAGGAAACTTGTCTGGTTTTAATTTTAAACCTTTTTCTGAGGTTCTGAATGGAAGTTCTGGCTCTACATTTCACTTTTAAACCTAAGCAGAAAGGATTTAGAAGGCATACGCAAATAGCAAAGAAGCTGAATAAATGCTTCTCAAATTATTTGCGTGAATTTGGACAAGTCAGTTAGTTGCTCCAGACTTTCCTTGTCTCATCTGTAAACTATGTGGATTAGACTAAACAACCTCAAGGTCCTTTCACCTAAAATTTGATGATTCAATGATTTAAAAGGCAGAAATTATAAACTCTAATGAGGTGATATTTTGAGCTTTGCCAAAACGCAGGGTTTTTCCAAGTAGTTCCCCTATTACAGCAGAGTGCAACAGCTTTGCTGGATACCACCAACAGGTGTGTAATTAAGCCTGATCTTTCTCTAGCATAGTTCATTTTCCACTGATGGGTCTACAATTAAAACAACTCCCTCCCCAGAGAAGTACACATCAGTGTTATACTTTTCATCTTTAATTATACTGGTTGAAGATGAGTAAATGCGCCAGAGATCCCAACTGGGAGGGAGCTGATTCATTATGTGGTTGTAATATGCCATCCAGTCTGTATTTCAGGTTACTGCCTCTGCACAAGGAAGGTGGCCCTCGACAAATCTGCTCAAAAATAACAATGATTAAGTCCACCCGCAACTGCCTACCTTTGCACTGAAAACTGACAAATACTAAAGATCTGGACCTTTTGAAGGGATAAGTACAGTATCAAAGCCAAAGCTAATTTACCACTTCAGTGCTTTTTAGAAGGGCCAAAATGGGCTGTTAATACTTTATAGAAGAAAAGGGAGAGCTTCCAAATGTTCATATTATCACTCCCCTTTCTCAGTCAACTTCTATTATAGCTCTCTCCTTTTTCTCAGAGCGTTTATACAATCTGACTTCATCTTTTCATCTATTTATTTACTTCTTTATTGTCTGGTTCCCTTCATTGGAATTTCAGTTGGGGTTGGGAGAGGGGGGATGTGTTTCATTTAAAAACATATGATCACTTGGAGCACAGTGCCTGACCATTGGCACACATTAAATGTTCTTGGCTGAATGAATAAATATTGATTCGGAATATTTCCTTTAAGTGTACTTGTTGGTGGAGGTTTGGGGGTCTGAGGTAACTGATGTTGAGCCAATGTGCCAGACTTGGCATCTCTCTGGCATTGTAATTCTCTTAAATACCTGGTAGGTCTGGGTTTTGTGATTCCAAATCAATTCAATGACTTAGTATTCAAAACCCATGGATCTGGTTAGGTCATAGTTTTCAAACCTGGAACTAAGCCTGGGAATTTTGTCCTTTAGCAAGAGGTCTAGGTGTTCAGCCCATCCTCTCTGAGCTCAATCTAATAACACCTATCTTGGTTTCTGTCTGGGAGCAATTTGTCACTAGGACGCTAATTGCCCTGTGCCCTAAACTGCATCCCAGCTATTATGGGGACAACTGGTAACTCTCTGGGGCAGGAAGACATAACAGAAGTAGCCCAAAGGGGACTAGGGAATCAGACTTTCCCCAAGCCTCAATCCTGCCTCTTATTGTTTCCCAACTTCCTGTATGAACACCCCATCCTGGCTTTGTGTGAATATCTTTTTTTTCTAAAGATATTTTTTGAGAGAGAAACATTGATGTGAGAGAAAAACATCAATCTATGAGCAAAATATTGATCTGCTGTCTCCTGCATGCAACCCCGAGCCAGCAACCTTTTGGTGCACTGGACAATGCCCAACCAACTAGGCAACACTGGCCAGGACTATATGAATATATCTAATTTGGGGATTAGAATTTTCCAAACCTCTAAAACTAGATTCTTTTTTAAATTGATTTTAGAGAGAAAGGGGGAAGAGAGAGAGAGAGAGAGAGAGAGAGAGAGAGAGAGAGATGCATGTGCCCCAATCAGGGATTGAACCCACAACCTAGGTATGTGCCCTGACCTGGAATCAAACCTGCCACCTTTTGGTGTACAGGATGACACTCCAACCAACTGAGCCACACTGGCCAGGGCTAAAACTAGACTCTTAAATGGTTTTGGATTCTGGGCTGTGGGCAAAAAGGGCCTCTCTTAGCAAGGACCCATTTTCTTCCCTCTGCCTTCAGACAAGACAGCTTCTATCAAAGCCTGTCTCTTATTGGTAGGACATTATTGAGGTTTCAAGATATAGCCCATAAAATCCAACATCCTGTGACTTTGCTAGCAAGCCCCTAATTTATACCCCAGCCTCAGTAAGCACGTGGCCTAAGCACCAAGATACCAAATGGGACAGTAACCATCTGCTACACTGTTACATAACACAGCTTTCCACGTCCACTAGTTGTTTAAAAATGTGATTGAAATGTCTTCACTCTCTTTCACCAACTCTAAATCAGCCCATTCCCTATTGTAGGATCACTTATTTGTTAATTCCAAATTTTAGAACTCATTTTTTTAAATCAGAGGGGTTTTCTGTTGCAAGTAAGAGAAAGTATGACTTAAGCAAACAAAGTATATTTTAGTGGTTCACATAACTAAAATGTCCACAGTTGACTCCAAGGTAATTCTTACACAAGGAAAATTGAAGTGTCATTACCAGAATGGCAGTGCAGCAACTAAGTTTTGGAAGGCCAAAATTGTAGATATCCCTGACAGCAGTCAATATCTGAAGACATTTTTGGTTGTCATGACTAGATAGGGGTGCTACTGGCATCTAAGGATAGAGGTCAGGGATGCTGAGAAACATCTTGAAATCACAGGCCAGCCCAAAATGTCAATGGAGCCAAGACTGAAACCCTGACCTATGAAGAGTAATTGAGATAAAATATTTCTGATTGATTGTATCAAAGGAAATGGAAATATAAGATGAAGCAGGCAGGAAATATAAGCATACCTAGAAGACTCAGTGACCAATCAATTTAAGGGCCTGAGTGGGAAAAGAGGAAGGTTTCTCAAACACCAGACAATATGTAAGACAAGTACACACATTGTTCAGCCATATCTGAACTATATTTCTGAGAAGATGGCTCCAACATATTAGCTTTTTTAACCCACAAAAATATATAACTTCCATATACTAATCATTATGCTAAAAATAATTCTTAAATACAATTAAAGACCATCTAACAATGGTCCTGTGTTTGTACTTATTCTCCTTGACTTCCCTGTAGTATTTGAAACTTTTGACTACTTGCCCATTTCTCACATTAAAGTCTCTTTATCTTTGTTACTGTGGTCTGTATTCCCTATTATGTTCTATCTGTCCCTCACTGACTTTCATGATCTCAAATGGTATCTCTAGGTGGACGATTTATAAATATGTATCACTAACCCTTACTTCTCTCCCCAGGTATTGTGTCTCCAGTGGTATGTTAGACATATCCTCTTAAATATCTCCCTGTTGTTCCAGATTAAACATTAATAAAATCAAACATTTCATTTTCCAACACCATCTCCCATTTTTGACTTGCACATTTCCTCTTAAAAATTTGGAATCACCCAGGTTGTGGTACCATCTTGGACTCCACTCTCCACATCAGTCACCTGTCCCAGCAGTTGCCCAGTTCTGTCAAGTTTCATTTTGCAATCTCTCTTGCATCTTTCCCTCAATTCCAAGCCTCACTGCCACCAACCTATTTCAGGTTCTCAGAGCTTTACGCTAAGCTATTGTAGTAGAATCCTCCCCACTGACCTCCTGCTCCGTCCTGTGCCAATCTACCCTGCACACTGTTGTTAAATTATATTTCTTCACAATTGCTTTGATGATATCAACCACTCTGCTCAAAAGTGTTCAAAGTCTTTCAATTTCCAACAAGATGAAAGGTAATAGCTTTAGCCTGGATATCAAAGTTCTTGATAATCTAACTTCAATGCTACTTTTTAATCTTGTTTCCTGCTGTTGACCTGCACAGACATTCCTCTTCAAACACAGTGGTTTCCTAACTTTTCTGCATACATCTTCATGATTCTGTTCACACTGTCCTTTCAACTTGTAATACTCTACCCCTTCCTTCCTCTCAGACATACTAATCCATCATCTCCCCACCACTTCTACCACACTACTGGAGCCAATTAATTCCCACCTGCACGCTCAATTATAATCCCTGTTACCTAGTCTGCTATGACTGCATGTTGAAGCAATTTTACCAAACCTCTCTCCCCCATATTCTGGATCCCACCTCAAGACTTGATTGCTGCTTCTCCCAACAGAAAAATACCCAACTACACTTTCAAACCTGGGCCCCCCACATCATTCCTAAGTGTAATCTCAACTCTTATGCCCAAATTTTTAAATATAACTTTTGTTTTAATTTTTTATTTTATTATTATTTTTCAATTACAGTTGACAATCAATATTATATTAGTCTTAAGTATATAGCATAGTGTTAAGACATTTATATAACTTATGAAGTGATCCCCCAATGTATTCTTCTGACACCATGCAGTTACTACAATATCATTGACTATATTCCCTGTGCTGTATTTTATATCCCCTGTGACCATTTTGTAACTGCCAATTTTTTCTCATTCCCTTCATCATTTTCCCCCAACTCCCCTCCCATGTGACAACCCTCAGTTTGTTTTCTGTATCTATAAGTCTGTTCCTAATTTTTTTGTTCATTTATTTTGTTCTGTAGATTCCACATATAAGTGAAATCTTATAATATTTGTCTTTCTCTGACTTACTTCACTTACCATCTTATTCCCAGTTCATATAACTGGGCTTTTGGATTTGTTTGTTTTTTCTGGTCCAAGTTTCTGTCCTCTCAGCGACTCTCCAGCTTCCACCCACCCACACTCCTCCCCCAGCTCCCAGCATTTACAGTTCTGTTAAAAGTCTGCCTCTCCCCATATGGCCATGTCTTGTCTCTGTGCTGAGACATCTCATTACTTCCATCATGTATCGTCTGAAACCAATAATAATTCTGTCCCCTGAAATTAGGTCTGTGGTTGTCAGAGTGAACCAGAGTCAGCATCACCTGGGTCAGCTCCCCAATTCCTGTCCTACACTAATGAGGAGATCTAATTCCAGCCATAGGACCCCCTCTCCTGGACTAGCCTGCACAATTGTAAGGACACTAACCAGGACCCATTTCATTCCCAAGACATTGTGCGCTCTGATGCTGTAAACATCACCCTCTGTCAAGCCTAAACTAAGAACGCACTCTCCTGTCCAATCACTCTCAAGGAAGCATGGCCTGGCGATGCATCCCCAACCTAATCTTCTTATACTCCAGTAATTTGTGTGACCTGTATAACTTATTTGTAATTAATTATATATTGCCTTTTGATATATTTTCTACTATTTCCAATAGCTATTTGAAGCCGAGTTCATTTAACTTTTCACATTGACTCATCTATCTCAGCTGTACGGAGGCAGTCACTCAAAGAGGTGAAAAGCAGTTTCCAGAGCCAGACGGCCAGATTCAGTACTGCCTCCCCTATTAGCTGTATGATCTCTGATTGCACTTTTTCATATTTAAAGTGGTTAAAATAGCATTCCTTATGACATAGATGAAAGATTAAATGCTAAACATATAAAGCATGTAGGACAGCTCCCTTATATTTATTTTATAACTAGAAAGTGTGTTACTTTTTTAATGTTATGGAAGAAAATTTATATTTTACCCCAAATTATTAATATCATATATATCCTTGAGGACTGGTACATCTTTGAGGTCTCAGTTCCAAGGGAAAGGATGTGGGTTGACATTCTGCAATGGAAACAAGCAAGTAAGTAGGACTCAGTGCATAAACAGTCACAAAATCCTGAAGAATCACATCACTGGACCCTATATTTTGTGCACAAGTTATTTGCTCTTTACTTGTCATTGGCCGCTGATCGTGGGAGGTCTTGGAAAACCAAGTTTTTATCTAGAACAGAGATCAGGGGCCTCCAATCAGATAGCCATAGATTTTCAAATCTTGCCCTGGTTGAATTATGTCTGGAAATGCAAGGATCACTTTTTAGGATTTATGGTTTTTGAAGTTGTCTCTGAGCTGCCTTAAAAAAAAAAGAAAAATAAAATCCACACAGGGAAGTAGTAAAACATCAAAAGGTAAAGCAGCTTCCCTTTTTAGTTAATTTTATTGCTTAAAAATGTTTACTGTGTGCTTTTCTAATGTCCTTCAACATATTCATCTGTGGTGCAAGGATATAAGGCTAGATCAAAAGCACATATGCACCGTGTTTAGAATCATTAAAATTTCCACAGAACTCCACTAAGAATTTTGGTTGCTTGCCACTAAGTCAACAATAGGTTTCAAATGCCCCCTCCTTCCTCCCCATATTTTGAGTAGTTGGATTGGTTAAAGGGTAAGCTGAGAGAGAGAGCAGCATACATTTCCATTCAAGTTTTGAGTGGGATGGACATTGTGATTGCAAGACCCTCTAGAACCTTTGGATGATGATATAGGATCTCCCAATGTGGCCATGAAACCCATCCAAATGTTTCCCTTCCCCCCCCCCGCCCCCCCCACCCCCCCCACCCCCTAGTATATCTTGTAAGAGCAGTGTTCTCTAGGACACCAGTCTAGAAAAATACAGTCAAAAACCCTCCCCAGGACTTACTCATACCTCCAAAACTTGCCTTGGAAGTATCAGCCAACTTGATATAAAATTATGTCAGATCATTTGACCTCAAGACCTTACTCTCTAAATTATCAAGGAGAAAATGTATTGATTTGAAGAACATTTTGTTTTTTATTGGGTTTATTGGATTGAGAATTTTTGTTTTTTATTTTTCAGGCAACAGAGACTCTGTCTATATGCTTCCCAAAATTCTATGATTTTATAAAATTCCATCAGGACCAAGGATTTTCAAAAACTTTTCCACCCTAAAACAGTGGGTAAACTGCATACATCATTATTAGAGTGTAATTTCCAAAGGGTAGATAAATACCACCACC
The DNA here is from genome assembly GCF_000147115.1 of Myotis lucifugus. Lineage (NCBI taxonomy): Eukaryota > Metazoa > Chordata > Mammalia > Chiroptera > Vespertilionidae > Myotis > Myotis lucifugus. The sequence goes on along the minus strand of NW_005871144.1, from coordinate 1,352,116 downwards.
TCCATTTCCTGCTAGGAAGGGGGTAGGCATTATTGGAATAGCTAAGGAGCTGGAGCTTTATTTTTTTAAAAAACTCAAGTGATTCTGCTATAGTCCCCAATTGTCACATAGGAGCAGGTGGGGATGGTCCCTGTGCTCTACTTAATAATCCTTGATGTTTGCTGATTCATTGTCAATGACTACCGGAGAATTTCTGCTGCAACAGAATTTGAATATACAATTATACAATTTGAAAGCTGAGAAATATAAAGTATATATTTTCTGGTACTAGATGAATTTATTTTCAAGTAAATAGGTTACAACCAATAGATAGTTAGGTAGTTCGGTTTGGGGGTGGGGTTTTTTGTTTGTTTGTTTGTTTGTGGTTTTGGTATGTTTATATTATGAAGTTGTAGCCTGTTAAAATTTGTGGTGATTGGAATTCCAAAAGCCTGGGAAACATAAAATAACTACATTGTAAGACAGCAGTAGAAATAACCACTCACATTGTCATCCAAGGTGAGAAACAATTTATTCAAAGTACTAAAAATGGATGCTGATTTTGTTCGTTTTTATCATGAGTATAATACACTTGGTGGAAGGTAGGAAGTTTTTAAATAAGTGGGCTAATAAACTTTTCATAGTTAATCAGGCTATTATAATGCAATCTTTGCTATGTATTTCAAATCCCATAACTTCTTTATTTCTTAATTTCAGAACGCTGGTAACATTATGGAGCTGAGAGTTTTCCTCTGCTACTAAATCCCCAGAGTTGCAGCCTCAAACTAGATCAGTTTCCTTTACCTCACTGCAAAGTACAAATTACTAATCAATAGAAAAAAATCCCAGTTGTATAATCTTTCTACATTAGCATCTCTGGCTGTATACTGGGTTTAGTAGTCTGAACAAGATTTTTCGTAATGCTACATTTTTCCTAGACATTTACATCAGAAACAAGTCCCCAGGCAATATTTGGGATAATAGATGAGAGTGTCGAGATGAGGGATTATCTAGATCTTTCCCTGCTCCCCTCAATCAAAATGCAATTAATAATGAACACTATGTCTGATAAAATGTGTGCAGTCTGTCTCAGTGAATAAACACAATGATGGCAGGGGTTTCTCACAAATGAGGTGGTTTGTGTGATAACAATATTCGCTGCAGGTAAGAACATAATAGCTTGTATTTATTACATTCCTATTGTCTGACAGATGCTTCACACTGTACTTTGTTCATTAATTCATAAACCCCAGAACAGCATGTAAAGTAGTTATTAGAGCTTGCATATTTATTAATATTATTTTAATTTAAAAAGTATGCTAGCCTGGCTGTTGTGGCTCAGTGGTTGAGCATGGACCTATGAACCAGGAGGTCATGGTTTGATTCCCAGTCAGGGCACATGCCTGGGTTGCAGGCTCGATCCCCAGTGTGGGGTGTTGCAGGAGGCAGCTGATCAATTATTCTCTCTCATCATTGATGTTTCTATTTCGCTCTCCCTCTCCCTTCCTCTCTGAAATCAATAAAAATATACGTTTATTTTTAAAAGTATGTTAACTAACCCCAGTTCATATGCTGGTAAGCACTGGAGCCAGTGTTTAAAGCCACTACTTCATGGACACATTTACAAACTCTGCTTCTCTTTACAATTTTATTTCTAAAACTAAGTGTTCATTGATTTAAGTAAGAGCTTATACCTTGATAATAAATCCCTTAATAAATTTAAATTGCTGTGCGGTTGTTTGGTTTTGGGTGGATTTTGTTTTATTTTGCTTTTTGTTGTTCCCTCCTCTCAGATTTGTACTTTCATGATATTTCTACTTTACTATAAGAAGCTAGAGCTGGGAAGTTTTTCTTTATGGTTACATTTCTGATAAAGTCACAAATCTTAATTAAGTAAAAATAAAGTAGAAATAACCATCACTTTGTCTCTCTTCAAGAGTAATTGGACAGCAAAGCAAATTAATAATTTGCTTACTTTTCTACTTCACATAGATGTTAGTTGGCTCTGAATTTTTAACAATATTCAAACAACTGTGTAGAGCAAGTATATCAAACTCGCGGCCCACGGACCGCATGCCTCGTTTATTTGGCTCGTGTTAGCCTTTGAGTTTGACATGCTTGGTGTAGAGGCTCCCATATCTCTTTTGATTTGGAATGATTATTGTGTGACATTTTTACTTGTTAAATTACAGGAAAGACTGCTGCTAATAAGAAAGTAACTTTTATCATTTGTATGTCGAATAGATGATTACAAAATCCATCCAGGACAGGTTTAGGAAGTCACTACTTATGGACAATATTTTTCTGTTTATTAATGGAGGACAGTAATAACAGGGAAGGTAGAAAATAGGAAGTTTCCATTCAAATTATGTGCATATTCACAGCATGAGACACTAAAGCCACTTAAGTCTCCTTCCCATTTAACTAGAATAAGTCATACATACAGCACAGTTATCTTCTAAAAAGAAGCTACCTGATTCATTAGAATTTCTTATTTTTACATAGTATTAAAGCTTAAAACAGCTTTAAAAATAATTGTGTAGGACTTACCAGCCAAATGCTCTTTACCATTTCACTTTCCTATAAAGAGGTATGTAAATATTGACATAAGATACATTTTTTAAAAATTCTTTATCAGACCAGGTTTAATCTACCTTTTGTAGATTAAACACAAAGAGCATACAATAACAATGGTAATAATAGCTAATAGCAATTGTCCATTTAGTATGTACCCCTTAGCCTGTACCAACAATCCCATTGATAAGTAATATTATTATACACATTTTACAGATGAGGAAAGGTAAGGCTTTGAGATATTAATTAACTTGCCCACCATCACATTACAAGTAAGTAACAGAGCCAGGATTCACCCCACATTTGTTTGACTCTAACTCTTACACTGTGGGATCTCCAAACCAATACAGAGGCTTCCCCTGGCCCTAAGGAAGATCACATTCTTACATAGCCCTGGCTGCCACACACAAAAGACTTAAGTGCATTTTCCAAGGCAAACTTACTTGTAAATAAAGAGATGAAACTTGGCTCAAGCTGGTTTGGCTCAATGGACAGAGCATCGGCCTGCTGACCAAAAGGTCCCAGGTTCGATTCTGGTCAAGGGCATATCCCCAGTGTGGATTGTGCAGGAGGCAGCCAATCAATGATTGCCTCTCTTCATTGATGTTTCTATCTCTCTCTTCCTCTCCCTTCCTCCCTGAAATCAATTAAAATATATTTTTTTAAAAGAGAGATGAACTTGGTTCAACTTAAAGCAGTAAGTGCTAATTCAACAAATGCTTATTAGAATACCCACAGCTTACCCAGGCCATGACTGGAGTGACACAACTAGAAAGGATAGGAGCCTGTCCTCAAGGGCCTTAGTCACTATGTAGGCCATCGTCACTACTAGATCTACGAGGACACAGCATCTCTGTGCTCCTGAACCTCTCCTCTGCTCTCTCCTGGGTATCCAGCACCAGCCTACCTCTCCTACAAATGCTCTGCATGACTATTCCAATTACATTTTTGGTAATTTTCATCTTGTTTGGGACAGTTTCTGTGGTTTCATTATTTTCTCATCACCACCACCACCATTTCTATCTGTATCTGTCAGCATGTAGTTATCACCTGAGATCAGCAACAGGACCCCCACGTTCACTGAGCCATACACAACCTCTCTTTCTCTCTCCACTTGCCAGATGGCCTCAGACTCTCACTGAAGGGAGAACCTAACCACCTATCTCAGCCTCCCTTTTCACACAAGCCAGAAATCCAAAGGAGTTAATGCACCCCCCCCCCGCCCCCGCCCTAACTACTGCAATAAATTTGACCCAGTGAAAGCAGGAGATAGAAAGGCTCAGCAAATAAATACTACACCTTTCCTTCCACCAAGACTGTCTTGAGCCGCACTGGTTCCATAAGCCCCCTTCAGAGACACATATTAGCAAGCTATCTTTCTCATGAAGCTCGGCAATACTCCACCTCTTCCCTGCCTCATTCCCTGCCGTGGTATGGCACCTTCCTCCCCAATAAAGCAGTAGCAGTTTCGCCTCAGATACTCTGTTTTCTAAGAAATCTAGGCTAAGACAGTTACATACTTCCCCTAAGTTCTGTGCAGGTAGTCATCTCTGGGTCAGTATCTCTTCTCAAGAAATATTTTCCCAAAACATTAGTGCATCTAAAACATAATTGTCTGTCAACATCTCTTTCTTCAAAGTCTCTGTGGGTATTCCCATTCCAAAAATGAATTGTGAAGTAAAAATTTCATTCACAATTAACTTAAGCAAAAACACTTCTACTAGCCATCACTTTTAGATTCATTCCTTTGTATAAGCATTTATTGTTTTTCTCTTTAAAATTTTAAATATCCTTAAAGAGGTAAAACATTATATTATTCATCATAGTTCATATAAATTAAATTACCTGATTGATAAAATTGATCTAATTATTACATTGCAGACACCAAAGACAGTATATATGCCTGGGTAAAGTTCTTCTACATCCAACATAAGGATCTATGAAGTGGACAATAGGAAAGGGATGCAAAAGACGGGATGAGTGAATGAGAGGCAATAACACACACTTCCACTTCTATCTAGGATCAAGACCTATATTTATAAAACAATGTTTCATTTCTTCATTCTCAATCATTAGTTTATTTGAGAGATTTCTATAAACTATTTTTAAAACAAGTTCATTACAAATAAATAGAGATTTATAAAAATGAATATCTTCGATGTATCCTCATTGCCATTTGGAATATTTCACGGGCCAACACCTTGTCTTCACCTGGAAATGCAGGGCAGAACAGAGGACTACAGAGCATTTCTAGAGCAGGGAGAGAGAACCTTCTGGAGGAGACCCTGGTATTATGAACAGTCATTAAATACTTTTCCTGCTGTACAGTTTATAAATCGTCATATGACTAGAACCAAATTTTAAGCCCCATAAATAATAACAGGATTATGGCTGGGGGCCATGGTAGAAATCTGAGAACATGTAGATGGTGATTCACTTGGCATGACTCACAAAGCACCCATGTGGGCATAACGTTTAGAAAAGATAAATCAAAAATTGCATCCAATTTGAGATTTCACAGCCACTCACTGTAACCATTTAGTTAATCTTCACTCATTTATAATTCCGTATTATTCCCAAACTAGTTGTGGTATCGGGTATACAAACTAAGAGAAAGCTTTGGTTTTAGGAATCAATTTTTCTTTAAAAACTGTATTGCTTCTTCTTAAAACAGAGTTTTTGACCCATTTTCTCTTTTTTTGTGTCGCTTTTTTATTTTCTCATTCACCTCATTTTAGTCAGTCTACATGGTGTCATGCTTAGTCTACTCATTTTTCTTGGCAAAAGAAGGCTATTTAACCTCTTGGTCATGGAACAGCTTCCAGGCAATACAATACTTAAATCTCCTCCAAAATTACTTTATGACCTTTACCTGGAAACTGGCCTTTATTAGGTTGAAGGCACAAGTACACACATAACCTGGTTTGACACATTTGACTGACTTGGCAGCTCATGTGCCTAATTCGTAGTCATGCTACCTTCTGGAATTTCCAGAAAGAATTTTGCTGAGTGTCTTGATTGGAAAAAGAGAGGTAGTTTCATTGCACAGATGTAGGAAGCTGTTTCAGACATAATCATAATACTTTATGTTTGATTTCCATCTAACTTTTCAAAATACTCTCACATCTATCCTCTTATGTAGTGTCTAGTTTGATGTGGGAAAATGAAGGGAGGCAAGAGTAAAAAAAAAAGAAAAGAAAAGAAAAACTTAAGGGACCCAGGAGAAGTTTGCTTTACTGGATGGAGTACATGGGAAAGAGAATTTAGAGATCACAGGGGAAAATAAATAGAGCTTTTGTGCTGGAAAACCCACTGTAGGACCAGAAATACTTTAATTTGTAGATGGAGGACAATGGGGAACAATTTGATTATATTGGAAAGTATAATCATTCTTATTTTATATGATAGGTTTCAACTGAAAAGCTCAGTCTTTGTTCTATGGTACACAGACTAGCACAGGTACAGATTTGGAACATGGACTCTGGTTCCAAACAAATCAGGGTTTGAGTTCTAACTCTACCACTAACAAGTGTTTGGCCTCAGAAAAGTTACATGTCTTTATGACTTAGTATTCTCATCTGTAAAACTCATCAGTGTTCTCATCTAATACTGTAATGAAACCAATGCCTTAAGATTACTTTGAGAATTATATACATGCACTGTTAGGATTACATATAGCTCCTGGTGCATATGAAGTGCTCAATAAATGGTAGCAATTGTTACATAGCAAATACAAAGGGTTTGACAATGTCATCTTTTTAAAAGAGGCCTTGGGAAAGAATGACTAGGTTACAGCCAGGTCAGTATAGAGATCCTCTTTTTTGAGGCTCATCAGTTCTCCCTACACCTTTGGCAACTCTCCTTCCTCTTTATGAAAATGAAAATAAAAAGTGATGAAGTAGTTAAATTAATTAAATGATAAGATGTCTATTTATGACCAACTCTGGATGCACACATATACGAGCTCTACTAACTCTACCACTAAGCTGACTCTACCACTGAAGAGCAAGAAGCAATGACCTATGGAGTAGTTGACTCTTTTCATATCAAAAGTCAGTGGTGATGTCTTGATCTTAGGGTATCGACAGTCAAATACTCCATCTGTTCCAGGATTTCATCATTATGAAACACCATGTTGGCCTCCCTAACATTCATTTTGAAGATCTGAAATAATCTAACTTTATCAGTGGCTATGTGTGTCTCTGACATTCAAAAAATTATGCCATTTTTTTAAAAAAAAACATATTTCTACTACCATTCTTGAATACTAAGTTCTATAAATTTATTATGTGCTATACAAAAATTAAAAAAAGTCAGTGCTGAATCCAGAAAGGATCATTTAAGAATAGGTTAAGGGCTTCATCTTACTAGGAACTTTCTGTTCCTTTCCCACTCTACCTCATCTCCTCCAAAATACACCCATCCTTTTTATTGGAGGAGGTGATGCTTAATTAGCACTTACATTGACTAAGAACTGTTCTCGTATGTGTTTGAACAACTTGCAGAGGTGCCATCAATCTTCAGCAGCAGCCACATGCCTCTTTAGGCTCCACTCAGTCCATCATTTGGACGTTCCTTTTAGCAAATGAAGTGGAGTACTACGAAAACCCTTCAGAGATTTGCATTATATGTATTAATCATGGTCACTCTTACAAAGCGTGGAGCCCTTCTTCGTCTAAAAAGACTGCTAATTGGAGTCCAGGGCGTACAGGAGACAATGCTGTTTCTGTGCTTTCTAGCCTAGAGCTCATCTGCGGAATTCAAAGCCTTTTTTTCTCCTTAAACAACTTAGCTACAAATAGAAACGTGGCCCTGTACTTATCTCATTAAAAGAATCCAACCTCCAAAGAAACTTTGTGTTTCCTCATCCTACAAAGACAGGCATGGTGTCTCAGTCTGGTTTATAATTAACACTGCCCAAGGACTAAATTGCTCTTTTATTTCCAGATAAAGAAAGCTTGCAAAATAGTGTGTAAAATGAGATCAGGCTCAGTGCATGCATTCCTCTCTCTGAAACTGAGTGCAATCTTATGAAATGAAGTGCCAGATATGGTGTTAAAATTAAATTTTCAGTTGCTAATTTCAAATATGATGAATTCTATTCTGGGGGCAAAGAGGTGGGAGTTCAGAAAGCATAAGACCAAATTTTTTAATTGCTTCTGAAACAAAATCTTCCTTATTATTAACATTTATAATTTTGATAAGCACAATGTCAGAAGCTAAACTGTAATTTGGCCTATAATGCTATATTTTTTTTAAAAGCTTCCTATTCAATGATCATTTAAAATGTTAATTCTCTTCAGACCTTGTAGTAGCATGTACAAGAAAAATACTATTAACTTAATACTATTAACTTCATTTATGGGTTAAATGGATGGAAACTAAGTTGATGTGACTTAAAAATGTCAGTTTTGGAGGACAAATCAAGGCCAATTCCTTCTAAAAACAGATGGGACACCCGCCCCCACCCCACCCTCACCCACCCCACCAGAAGGACATGAGCTGCCTGTTCTACTGCATCAGTATATAGGCCTTATCAACATCCCCTGCCCCAAAAAGGGATTGCAACTATGCACCATTCCTCAGCCTCCTCGGTTTTCCTAGTTTCCAAGCATGGGTTTCTTTCAGACAACACAATTATTCCTTTCTCTTTTTTGTCTTTTGCAAGTTGCATTTCCCATCCACCTGCTCTGGCCCTCACCTCGCCTGTCTCTTCCCCCACTCCCACTGCTTGCTGGCTTGCTCCATGAAAGTGCTCTCAAACATGTCCATCTCCACATCGCTGTGCCTTGCTGGCTGACTCTGCCTACCTTCCCTTTCCCTGTCTTGATTCTATGAACACTCACCAGCACTCACCTTGATCATCCTGCTTAACATCAGTTCCCTTCACCACACCATCCCAAACTACCTTCACATCACTGGCTCAGCACTGCAGTCTTACCTGTCCCAGCTCAGATCTGGCCCTTCTTTCATGTCAATTTACACAATGCTTCTCAAATTTTAATGTGTATACAAATCCCTAGAATCTTGTTAAAAGGCATATCCCGACGCCATGTCTGAAATGGAGCCTGAGGTGCATTGCTAACAAGCACCCAGGTGATGCGGATGCTGCTGGTCCAGGAGCCACACTTGGAGTAGCAATGACTTAGCATCTAAGATGTTGGCGTGTAGACCATACTGTCTCTAATTTTGTCCACTTCTTAAGCCACATACCACTGGGTCTACATGAATTATTCACCTTATATAACAAGTATAATATTATGCCTTTACAGATTTTGTTCCAGTAATTTCAGTTTCCAAAACGCATACCCAAAATAGCTTGCCATACCCATAAACACATTTCCATCCCTTAACTTGCTCCAAGACTTGTGGAATCTATCAGCGCTGTAGGGGCAAAAAAGCTTTGGAAATGGATTTGAGCATGGAGTGCTGCCTGGAATTCAGTAAGGGCTGTTTTCCCTCCTTTGTCATTCACTGATATTTACTTGTTTATTTATTTGTTTGTTTGTTTGTTTGTTTAAGAGAGAAAGAGAGAGATAAAAACAGACTAAAATAAATTAAAATGTCCAGGTGCTCTTGCCTCAGCCATTTGCTTTTTGTGTGCACCATAAAGTGTTGAATGCCTCTGAGCCTCAGTTTCTCTGAACATAAAATAGAGGATTTTCCACTCAACTCTGTTAGAATAGGATTTACAGTCTCTAGTGAAACCTGCTGTGGAAAGATGCTATAAAAAATATAGTGTGTTCTTGGATCACATCTGCACCCAGACCAGAAACAATTTTTTTAACAGAAGAAGGGCTTAGTGTTCTCTATTCTCCACATTTTTTTTCTTCTAATGAGGTATGGAACTATGTAGACCATAATGATTACAGCTTAAAGTGTAGGTTCAGTTACTATGTAATCTCATAAATCTTTCTTAGTCATAAGTAACAACTAACCTCTACTTCCTCTGATATTTTATTTACCCTGTAAATCAGCTCTTTTCTTTCACTTCACACAAAGGAAGTTGGGAACCCCGACTCTCCCAGGAATGTAGAGCCAGACAAGCCATTTGTGTGTGCCCTGACCCAGGAACCCCCTAACGGTGAGCCTCATGCAGGGCATGGAGTCCCATAATCACTAAGGATAGTTGTGCCAACAGGGTCTTGGGAGGTCAAAAAACTGCCTGAACTTCTGCAGCACAACCAGCCAGAACAGAGAATGGAATCACAGAAGTAAAACCATTAGCGAAAACCAGTTGTTTGGCATCAAAGCATGTCTTTCTCCATTTGGTGTTGCTTTTAATTAAATTCAATCACACTGGTGCCTGTGTGGACACCATGTGAACAAACATGCAGTTCCCTTTTCGTGTGACTTTGCTCCCTCGCTGGAGATTTGTCCCATTTTGGGGGAAGTACTGTGGCTTCCTGCTCCTCTGACGCAAGGCACCCAAGACCAGTAGTGACCAGTGCAATAGACTGGTGAGGAAGTGTGATGCCCCCTCATTTGTCTTCTCCCAGCCTCCACCCTGCTCCAAGAAAAAGATATGGAAAGATCTATAATAATAAAAGCATAATATGCTAATTAGACTCGTCGACCTTCTGGACAAAGCTGAGGCTGCAAAGGAAACCCGGGTCCTGGGTGCCAGAGGGAAGCCAGTGCTGGCAGCTGGGGGAGGGAAGGCCTACTCTTGCATGAATTTCGTGCATCGGGCTTCTAGTGTGATATAAGTAGAATTTTCTTTTCTTTATTGATTAAGGTATTACATATGTGTCCTTATTGCCCCATTGCCCCTCCACCTCCCTACTCATGCCCTCACCCCCCTATTGTCTGTGTCCATTAGTTAGGCTTATATGCATGCATACGAGTCCTTTGGAAAGAGAAATATTGGATGTTAACTTATTTGTTAGGAACACACAGACAACTTTTATTTCATTCTACTAATGGAAGGCTAATTTTCCCCTAACCAGTTTAAAGAATATCTTTTGGATGCCAGTATCATGAAATCCAGTATCCTTTAATTTCTTACAGGTCATTTAGCGTCCAATTACACAGACTTCAAAGGGAGTTTAATCACACAATGAACAGAAAGGCTTAAAATAAAATTATTTGCATGGCTCCTCCCTGCTGCAACTATGGGAAGGTAAAGAGAGAAGATAAGGAAGCTGGGAAACAAATTAAAGGGGAAAGTCAAGATGAGGATGAATAGTATTAAAGCTAAACGGTGACTATGAAGTCAACAAGACAGATAAGTCTCAAGATCTATGGTGTCTGGCATTTGGTTTTGAGTTAAAAACCAGGATGAACTTGAAAGTTAGATAAAGGAGCTTAAAATTAAATACCAACAGAAAAAAAGAAAAAAGGAATCAACTTTCTCAGATTACTTTTTTAAATGCTCTAAATTTTAAGTAAACCTTGCATTCAGTATTTATGTTTACTGAATGTTTAATGGTGTGTGTTTGCATGTGTGCTCACACTTACATCACAGTTCTAGAGAGCTAAAACTCTGATTGTTTCCATAAGTTTGAATCACTAATTCATGCTATTGCTACATGAATAATTTCCAAACAGTATTTTCTAAAGACCCAAACAAACCTATGACTGCACTCTGCAAAACAACAAACATCCCAGATCACTTGCAGCTTAGTTGTCTCCTCCCTAGATAAGTACACTCCATTTTGCTTCTCCATCCCACACTGAACCTCCACGATTCACCAGCTTACTCATAGCACCCAGCTTCTCTTTGCCTGTAAGAGAGAAGCTGGCAAGAGCATTCTGAATATACACCCAAATATACTAGACTTTATCTTTTCAACTGCCAAGAAACTGAAGAAATCCACAGTTTGACATTATTGAACTGAGATGTGAGCCACTGCCCTTCTTTTAAAGTTCACAATTCCCTGTTCCTTTTATAATCCCAACTTCTTCTGTGTACAGTTTAAACAGGGCTTTATGTTTTTCCCACTCTTCCTGTGTTTAAATGAAGTGCCTCTCATTCTGTCTTTGCCTAATTTTTAAGCTTTGGGAACACTCAACCCTGTTTCTTTAGGAAGGGGGTAAAAATTCCCTAAAAAATACAGGGTGCATTTCACTGACATCAGTATTCATTCAACCCATGTTTTCATTCATTTAACACATCTCTGTGGAGTGTCTAATTGGGCACTTGACACTGATGGAGACACAAAAATAGAGAGTGTATACATATATACATATATAAATGTCACCATTGAAAGAAGCTGGGGAAAGGGTACATGGGACTCTGTACTATTACTTTACAGCTTCCTATGAGTCTGTAAGTATTGCAAAAGTGTGTGTGTGTTTTAAATAGGGTGATGGGACTGTTCAGGACTCTACCCATTGTCTCTGTCTTCAGTGATCTCATATCTAACAAAAATATGATAACCTTGTGGGATAGGGAGGTACTAGTCAAAGTAATGCATGGCACATGTATACTGTGTCCAAATGTTTCGTCCGTGGTAGACATTACTAATAATTCAGACAGCCTTCTTTCCTGAGCTCAGACTGCATCTCAGAGCTCTTCTCAACACCATGCTTTTCCAGACAGCAAGTGTTAATGAACGGGAGTTGTCAATAGAACTGAAAGCCATTTGCTATCCTTGTATTCCTCTATCATGCCAAAGAGTTTCTCGGGTATTTTCATTTTAATAGACAAACTTAAAAAGAAAGCTCCAATTTCCAGACCATATTGTGATCTTGACTAGTAAGACAAATGTAATTATTAAGATTTGCTATCCATGGTTTTACATTTTTTCTTCAAGGCCCTCTCAACATTGTATCTCAAGATTAGGTTAGTTATTTATTATCAATCTTAAAATCACAACACTTTTTGGAGATGCCCTTTAAACTGCAGGTATCTCTATAAGAAATATACATACAGCAGGAAATTATTTCTTAATGAAAGTGGTAATATAATTCTACAGTACATGATTCATAACACACATTTACAAAATAAGTACCCTGCCCCCAGCATCTATGTACTTTTAAGAATAAACTACATACAGGCTCACACATATATTATTTCTGTAATCCCCCTTTGTCTTTTGGGCAAATGAGTGGGCAAATAACATCTACTACAATCTTATTAAGTACACTGAATAATAAAAGTGAAGGCTTTCATTTTGACATATCTATCGCACGCCAGACTGGAATACACCTCTGTCACATCTTTCAACATTTAACAAAGGAGAGCATAAAAAAGTTTTAGCATCATACTGAATTGCGTTCAAAGCCTGGCCCTGTCCGTTTCTAGCCATGTGATATTATTCTGCCTGGGACTCAGTTTCTTCAGCTAAAAAATCATTAGTCTCTGACTCACTGGGTTACTACTGTAGTATTCAATGAGACAATGTGCACAAAGAACAATGTACAATGAATAATAGCATTTACTTATTTTATGTTATTATTGCAGTTTTTGTTTTGTTTTCTTATAACAATTGAAATAAAAACCTACTTACATTAAATGGCTATCAGCCACTTCCAATCAAGATGGTGAAGAGTGGGTAAAAGTTTTGCTACCCTCATGCCATGACCACATTAAATTACAACTAAACTGCAGAACAACCATTATTGAGACCTGCCTGCAGACTAACTGAACTAAAGCACTATAACTAAGGAAATACTGAAGAAGCCACATCAAGACTAGTAGGAGGGATGGTGACCAGGAATAGATATGGAAGCAACCTAAGTGTTCATCAATAGACAAATGAATAAAGAAAATGTGGTACATATATACAATGGAATATTACTCAACTGTGAAAAGAATAAAATCTTGACATTTGCCACAACATGGATAGAGATAAAGGGTATTGTACTAAGTGAAATAAGTCAGACAGAGGAAAACAAATACCATATGATCTTACTTATATGTAGTACCTAAAAAACAAAATAAACAAACAAAACAGAAACAAACTCATAGAGAGCATTTTTGAGCACAATAGTTAATCATATTATAAGAACTACGCATGGTGTCAGATGAGTATTGGACTTAACAGGGTGATCACTTCATAAGTTATATAAATGTCTAATCACTATGGTATACACCTAAAACTAATATAATATTGTATATCAATTGTAATTGAACTACAAAAAGTTATTTTTTAAAACAAGGCAATAAAAATTATTTTTGAATTTTCATTTCTTTTTATTTATTTATTTACTAGAGGCCTGGTGCATGAAATTCCTGCACAGGGGAGGGGGAGTCCCTCAGCCCAGCCTGCACTCTCTCGCAGTCCAGGACCCCTCGGGGGATGTCTGACTGCCGGCTAATCCAGCAGTCGGACAACCCTCTCACAATCCAGGATCCCTCACTCCTTACTACCCGCCTGCTCACTGCTCTTACAGCTCAGTTCGCTGCTCCTTAGCACTGCCGTGGAGGCAGGAGAGGCTCCTGCCACTGCGGCTGCACTCACCAGCTGTGAGCCTGGCTTCTGAGTGGTGCTCCCCTCATGGAAGCACACTGACCACCAGGGGGCATCTCCTGCATTGAGTGTCTGCTCCCTGGTGGTCAGTGCGCATGATAGCGACCAGTCATTCTGGTCGTTCCACTGTGTTGGTCACTTAGGCTTTTATTATATAGATATTGTAATTAATTTGGTTATATAATACATCTAGGACTAGTGTTTACATACCACACAAATACGTATAAATCATTATATTTCAATAAATATTTTAAAATGTCTCTTCAACATTCTGATTGTGTATATACTACTGAAACAATGTTTATAAGATGTACACCAGTTGCCATAATTGAACCAACTTAGAAATAAATTCAAATTTTTAAAAAGGTTATATATCCAATTAGAAAGGATATATGCACCCCTATATTCATAGCAGCACAATTCACCATAGCTGGGATTTGGAAACAGCCTAAGTGCCCATCAGCAGATGAGTGGATTAGAAAACTGTGGTACATCTACACAATGGAATACTACACTGTGGTAAAAAAGGAGCTCTTACCATATGCAATGGCATGGATGGAACTGGAGAGCATTATGCTAAGTGAAATAAGCCAGTCAGAGAAAGATAAATATCACATGATCTTACTCATTTATGGAATATAATGAACAACAAAAACTGATGAACAAAAACAGATCCAGAGACAGAGAAGCATCAATCAGACCGTCAAACCTCAGAGGGAAGGTAGGGGAGGGTGGGGGGTAAGGGGGAGAGGCCAACCAACTTATATGTATGCATATAAGCCTAACCAATGGACACAGACAACAGGGGGGTGAGGGCATGAGTGGGGGGGGGATGAGGGGGTAATGGGAGGATAAGGACACATATGTAATACCTAATCAATAAAGAAATTTTTTTAAAAGGTTATAGATTTTTTCTATTTTAAACTATCAAATCTGAACTGTCAGTATCTCAGCAGCAATTAAATGACTGGGTGATAGCATTTGCCTTCACATGTTAAATCTTTTTGTTAAACTAACAAGAATAAAAATTTTTAAAGAAATGAAATACTAGAGGATTGAAATGTTTTCCCTTTTCAATCTTTATACATGTCCAGAACACAGGAGTCTTTCTATAAATGCTATAGCCAACTGGCTAAAATGCAAATATGAAAACTGCAACCATTAAATCTATATATTTGGTAAATAATATAATTGCTAAGTTACTCAATTCCTTAAATTACTAAACATTCAGTAGTGTGATGGGAATGTATATTACAAATAATGTATTATTTGAACCTAGTTTCCTTTGATCTTATAGAGTATTTGAATTTTATGACTATTACCCATATATATTTTTAAACTGAGTTTATATTTCCAATGTGCTATTTGGCCTAATTAAGAGTCTTAAAATATGAACTATAAAGAGGTTCTAAAAATAAGATACAGTCATAAACTTCTATTATTAATTTATGATCTCAAGTAGCACATACACAAAGGCTACAAGGATAATGTACAAATGAACTGACAATCTAAGTCAATCTGAGCATGTAAACATTCAAGTTTCCTTCTGACTTGCCCTCTAGTTGAAAAGATCAAAGTGACGCCTGGAATTATCATTGCATTGGTTTCAGTCATCCCAGTTTCACAGCGCCCAGTCATTCTGTGTGTTCTATATTCAGTGCAGCTGTTGTTGTGACTCTTGAGATGTTAGACTCACTAATAAGCTATTTTCCAGTCTTTTGGCAAAAATGGGGCTATAAGAGAAATGGCCTGTCTTGATGTGTTCCAGCTGGAAGTAAATATGTTCTCCCATTGAAAAACAGGTCATTGCCGGGAGGTTTCCAAATTTTGCCTAACTGAGCACTGGATTAAGAATTGCTAAAGAACCCGGTGGTTATATGTGATTAAGGAAATAGAGGGATGTAGTGATTCAAGCCCCAGGAAGAGGTTAAGAACTCTTAATTTCAATCCCAGGTTTCCTTGCTAACACGTTTTACAACCTTGAAAACGCCACTTAGCCTTTGGCTGTGCTTCCATAGCTTTAGCCCTAATTATTTAATATTTATTGAAATCTCATAAAGAACTGGTTCCTGAAGAGAACATAAAGCAAAAACAACTAGCTCTGTTACTCCAGGGTTTATTATATAAGGACCCCATTAGCAGTATTTCACAGCCTACCATTTTGAAAACCCATTCTGCACTTGACTAGAAAAAGATCATTCAATATTTAGAGAAAATTTATTAGTAATTTTTCAACAGGATGAAATAGAGCAGATGGAATTGGCTTACATTTTTGACCCAGTACACAATTCCAGGAAGTCCTTGGTTCAGAACAAAGTGAAGGCCTTCATTAAAATCTGATTACTGGAGTCTATGCTATGAAGATGGACTGAGAAAACAGCCTAAATATGGGGGCAGTTGTAAGGTCTTATTTCTTTGGTTTTGACATAGTTTGGATTTGATGTTTGTTTGGTTATTTTTCAAAAAAAGTTTGTCAGACTCTCAAACTTTAGTGGGAAGGTGAGGGCGGGGGAGGGTGTGAGAGATCAACCAAAGGACTTGTATGCATGCATATAAGCATAACCAATAGACACAGACACTAGGGGCTGTGAGGGCATGTGCTGGGGGTGGGGGCGGGCGGGAGGGCGTCAATGGGGGAGAAGGAGACATATGTGATACTTAAAACAATAAAAAAAAAAGTTTGTGTTGAAGGCAAGGGAAAATAGTGCTCCCCCTTCACAACGGCCTAGAGGGGTCTCCTTTGTGTTGAATGCACACCCAATTTTCCTCGACCTATGTTGCCAACATTCTTTGTCCTAATCTAACGAACTGTTTGTGTGGATAGAGTTGCTAAGAATATCTGGGTCTGCCACTGTGAATAGTCACTGACATTTTCAATATTCAACATGACACCATGGTGCTACTGCTTATCCATGGGCATGTATGACTGATTGGTTTTCCCTGCAGTGAGGAACTGTTTTCAGCAGCAAATTATATAGGCCAGGATCTTTAAAGCAGCTATGAGAGGGTGGGGGTTTTTTTCCTTTTGTTTTTCTTGGAATCCTTGTTTTAAAATGTGGTTCCATGATTACTTATCCTAGCCTCAAAAGCCATGGAAAATGTTACATTTGAAGAAGATGACATAAGCTGGAAAGCATTTAACCAGTTAGTCGAATCAGTTTTTGAATCAATATGTAAGTACTAGAGGCCCAATGCATGAAATTCGTGCAAGAGTAGGCCTTCGCAGCCCTGGCTGCCTCTGCCCTCGCAGCCCCAGCTTCGTCTGGAAGGTCGTCTGGATAGTTGTTCTGCTGTTCGGCTATTTGGTCAATTTGCATATTATGCTTTTATTATTATAGATAATATACAAGAAGATATTTTCTCTCTCATTTTATGTGTATGCTTTACATTTTTGTAAGAAATATGCAATGTAAAGATGGAAGTAAATAAAGGTAGGAAAGAGTTAACATATCTAGAGCCATCAAACTGCTTTTGCTCACATTATTATATCCTTGAAAACCCATCAAATTAGTCCCTATTACTTCAAACTATATAAGTATTTGTGCAAGAGCTAGCCTGCAGGTTTTTACTTTAGAACTATCTGTGAAAAAAATAACAGTAATAATAGATTGCAGTCAGTAAATTTATCCAGGGTTATTAGAGAATAAGTGCCATATAGATATATTTAAGAGCCTAAATTTTTACTGAACATCATTTCATATTTTCATGATGACTGTTAGCACTGTAAAAATAATTAACTATTGCACTATGCTTTAATACAGTAGTAACCTCATGGCTATCAGATGTTTGCCCCTACACTAAATGGCCCCAGGCTGCTTTATAATGGGGGATTCTACAGCCTCAGACTTCTCTACCTTTCACTGTGAGCTGTCATTTTTAGTATTTGGACTCTCTCACTCTATCTCAAAACCACCTTTGTTTCTAAGGTAGAGGTGGGGAAATAACCAAACTTCTTATAAGTTTGGGCTTTCCGCTGGCTTTAATTTCATTGGAAGAAGACTCACTAGACAGGATGATGAATTGTGAAATGATGGAACAACAGAACAGAAAATAATTAGACAAGTGCACAAATTATGTTTTCTGCTGGTAATGTATACCAGCTGTTATTTCCTATCTGATCTTTGTACAGCTTGTTTTCTCCACATGCTATGATCTTGTCTTTACCAGACCTCTTCTGCTTTATTCTACTTCTACACTTTACCAATGAAATTTCACATCCTAATCCTATACCCTCAGAGTGCTACCCACTTTCCTATGGACATCTGCTAGCCCTGTGGGTTAGAGTTTCTATTCCAGTCATACATACAGGTCTTGGATGAAATTGTAACAGTTTCCCTGGGTTCAAGCCCAGCTCATTTGGAACACTAGTTATAACTAGTAGCTGTAGCTCCTAATTGTTCTCATTCTTCTAATGTTAAAACTGAGCCTTTGCAAACCTCATTAGAGAAAATCTCATGACTTATCTATAAGATCCTGCCATGGCAGAGAGTTCAGTTATTAGCTTCTCATGTAGTCCAATGAGTCAAGGCAGGCTGTCCCTGAGGAAGCTGCCACCACCTCAGCACACAGAATAACACAGCCAAGGAAATTTCAAACTGCTATTCATCACCCATGTAAGAAAAATACTTCATGACCTTCAAAGTGGGCTTTTGTCCATTAACACAGCTCTCTGACAATGCTCAACACATTTACTCGTGGTGGATTTGACTCTTGGCTCAATGAAATCTAAAGGAAGTTAACTAGAAACGCAGAAGGGCAGTTTTTATTGCTTATTTCTGTGGGAGCCTAGAGAATTTGCTTAGGAATCTAAGTCCTTTGGCCTGAAGTACTCAACCTGTCACTAACACACACAGCAAGTTCATAGACTGGCAAAGACTGCACAGATCTACTCCCCCAGGGGAAATCATATCTGTTTGTCCTACTGTGCAGAGACATATTTAATAGCAGCCCTATTCTTTAAAATTAGTGTCTGTTTCATGACTAGTTTCACAGGATTATGTGTGACCATTAAATCAATATACCCCTTTGCAGAGGGCAGTACTCACTTCACTTTCAAAAGTTAAAGTTCTTTAAAACCATATTCTTTTCCTCTTTCAGAACACCAAGTCGGTTAGAACTGTTAGAATCACCCTCAAATGATTATATTTTATAATGTGTTTTCACATTGAGCAAAGGCAGGAGTGGGGAAATGAGCCAAAAGCTCTCCATCCGTATGAAACCGTAAGAAGCCTAACTAAAGAGGTCATCTATCCAGAAGCTAAGGCTGCTTCAGAGGGCTTAGCTCAGAGTCCATCCTTTGGTCGACTACAGAGTGGGCTCTGTCTTCACCTAGGGTCAGTGTGTGCCAGGGGTCAAACCCGACACTGAAAGTAGAATAATTACTCATTCAATACCTGACTCCACATCGTGAAACGTCCCTCTAAATTATGCCTGGGTCATCAGAAACCATATCCATATGTCCCTGGTGCTCCTCCTGCTGAACGCCTCTTCCCTGTCTGCCTGCCTTTTCTGAAGCCCTGGGCAGACCATGCAATGGACTAGCTCAGCGCCATCTCCCCACTGTCTCTAAAGAATGGAAAATCTTCCTTTCAACTCTAACACCCACTCCCGCTTCCCTGCCCTTTTTCTCCCAAGCAATGTAATTCAAGCTGAAATACAGAGCTGCTCACTTTTTTTTTCCCTTTTCTTTTTTTGTTCCTGTTGCATAAAAACTGAAAGGGAGAAACAAAGGCTCACGTGAACTCTAGAGATTAATACCCCTTCTGGTCCCAGCTGTCAGATTTATTTCTTCTTTGTAGCTAAATCAGGTCATTACGCTCCAAATCTTTATTCCAGATGAAAGATTTAAATCTCCACAGAACTTGGGGAGTTTGGGGGAGGGAGGGAGGGAGGGCATATTAAGCTGTACATAGTAATTGGCTGTAGTTTTATCTGGATGTTTGTATGGCGGCTGCTATCAAATTCCGATAAACTTTTATTGACCCCTTTCACTTTCCGGAGTCCCTGGGAATCCCAGCAATCAACTGCGTTGTCCCAGCACTCAGACTTTTGTGCTCAATTATAAACTCTCTCCACATCTAAGCTGTCATGTTTCTACAGCGCTACTTTAAACAATCAAAGAAATTAAAAGATCCTTTGGGTTGCTTTGTAATAATAATCGTAATTTTAAAAGTTACTATAACTCAAGCATTTGTCCTTGACGTGTTCTGAATTATTTCTTAAGAATTTTAAAAAAAGAAAAAGAAAAGGCAGACATAATGGAAGGCTTAGAGATCCCATTTAGCTGCTTAAAATCAAAACCAAAGAACAGCAGTGGGAGCAGAAGTCTGAAAAGGCATTAAGTCATCAAAATCACCACTCAGTGAAACAGCTTTGGAACAGATGTCTCTCCCATCATCTTTATCCCAAGGACCCGGGAGGGGACATTAAATATATTAATAAAGATAATAAAGCAAATAGCCTTAGGTCAGTACCGCTTTCCCATATAGGTATTCCTCAGGCAGACTTGTTAAATGGTCCCAAAGCACCCCTCGTAGTTTTTGCTTCATGTAGCAAACTTATTTTCTCAGTATTTCAGGGATAAAATGATGATGCTGAGCACTGAGCCCTAAATCAAGATACCTTTGTTGTACCTGTAGAAAATGAGGGTGTAAAAACTCATATAGGCCTAGTTAGGTTAAAGGGAGCCCACTTTTGTTCAGGAGCCCCTCCACACACACACAAATCCAGATTTCTGCAGCCTTTTTGTGTTCCAACTTCCAGGAGGCAGCAATCATTATGATTCTATGTGGATGGCACCCCAGAGCTATGCAATGCAGGGCCCTGGATTTAAGGCCCTTTGGAAATGTCCACTTGCCATATTGTGAATCATGTTTCCTTTCCAACCTTCCAACCTCAAGACAGGTTGGTTCTATATTCAATTGTTTCAAGAACAGAATACTCCTCTGAAGGAGGAAAGGGGGAGCCTTCAAGGAGTGGAAGAAAAGTTCTTGGGTCAAAGCACTTATGTCAACAGTCCTGTGAAAGCTGCTGGGAACCTGCCATAAATGTTTGAAATCCTGACTGAGAGAAAGGCTCGAAACTAGGGCTGCCCCTGGTCATAACCTCAAGGCCCCATCTGACAAAATTATCTTTGACCTGCTCCTGTCATAATGTCTGAAATTGCCCCCTCTGAAGACCTCCTCCTTGTTAAGTGCATCTCCTCCAAAGGTCCCTATTTAAATGCTAATGTTTTGCTCACCCAATATCAGTCATTAGTTTATCACATTAGCCTCAGTCACCCAGGGAAAATAGAACTTGGTCGGGTAAGCACTAATGAAAGACAAGGTGAAAGGGATGTACCAGAACATGTGTAGGGACCAGAGATGTGAGTGGTGGTGGTTAAACAGAGTTTACCAGGGTGGGCAGCTAGAGTGACAGGCAATACATGAATACTCCCCCTCTCAGAACTGGGGTACACAACATGCTTCCTGGAGGAGGGTGCTTTAAAAGGAAGATTAGGGGATACTTTAAATAAGTCTTATTGACTCCATTATAGTTTTATCTAGAGCTGGTCCTAGTTGGGTCTAAGTAAATCCAATAAACAAGACAGAAAATACTAACCCTAATCCTAACAAAAAAGATGGTCCAAAAGTCCATATGCCTGCAGAAGAAAACTCAGCTAGGAATTTGAAGCACGCATTTGGCCCTTGCCATTTAAGATGATCCACTGCAAACTAGGCCAACTCTGTTTGACAGAATGACAGCTATTCCCACAGTGGCTTTGGGATGTTATTTGAAAATCAGTTTATTTATTTTTTAAAGGCAACATCCATTGTTAGGCTTGTTTTTCTTTCAGTTAATCTAAATGGGACCATCCTTATCTGCAAGGACACATACCTTTTTGTGGAGCTTTCTGCAATGTACAGATGTGTTGTGTGGTAATGATCTTTGTGGTTAAATTGAGATGTTCTGTACTACAAAAGCCTATGTGCACAAAAAGCCTGGATTAGCTGCAGGAAAGAACTATTCACTGGGTGCCTAAAAGCACAGAATGAATAGCACAAGATGGCATAATGTTTGTGCAACCTATTTTTCAAACATATTTAAATCCATCT
Organism: Myotis lucifugus; assembly: GCF_000147115.1. NCBI lineage: Eukaryota > Metazoa > Chordata > Mammalia > Chiroptera > Vespertilionidae > Myotis > Myotis lucifugus. The sequence continues at coordinate 1,330,050 of NW_005871144.1, read as the reverse complement.
TGTTTTATTAATTTTTTAAGTGATACTTAGTCTCAACATGCTCAAATATCTCCCAGAGGGAAAAGTGGTCTACAAGAAAGCTTTTGATCTTCATTCACTTTCAAGCATCTGCAAATTATAAGACCTGTTGGGGAGATAGTTGGCTCATTTGTTGGCTGAGAGGCACTTTTGTTTTCAACAGGAAGAAAAATGTTTGTTTAAATTTGGAGGAATCTCCTAAATGTAGGAAATAGTAATGTCTCTGTATAAATGAAAATGTGTGAGTTTAGGTATTTTCCATTGGCTGGTCACTGGGGGAAAAAAATCAGAATACTCAATTAATAAGGCAGTAACACGGTATCCTTCAGAGTACATCTGTGTTCAAGAAAGCATCTTTGCACTTACGGCATGACCTGCTGGAGGTGAGAAAGTTTGTTCCTGGGCAGGAGGAAGATGACCTGCTGAGATAGAATTGTGTAGTGTTGGTGAAGACAAAGCTTTCTGGTCAAACTGACTTAGACATAATTTCTAGTTCTAACAGTTTCTACATTGAAACTGGAGAATTCCCTTAATTCATCTGAGCCTCACAGTATCTGCAAAATTGGTAAAATAATAGTCTCTTCTTTATAAGATTCTTGTTAAACATTAAAATGAGGTAATGCCTATAAATGGCAGTGCACATATAATGCATAATACCTGTCACATGATAAGTATCCAATAAATGACAATAACCTGTCACATCATTATTCATCCTGGAAATTTTAATCTTAGGCTACATCTCTATCAAGCCCTTGATATGGACATTTTTGGTCAAAACATTTTTGTGCAGTGAGGTCATTTAAGGCAGGGAATTATTTACAATTAGAAACAATATAAGCATTCTCAGATGCTAGTGTAACTTTCATAAGTGAGTTCTTGTAGTTGCACATAAAATATTTGAATCAGTCATTTCTCCAAGCTCTGGGAAAGAGCTAGGGATACGCACCCTTAAGCACAGCATCTAGACAGGAGTCATCAAGTCTCTTTACTAATGGTTGCTTCAGAGGTGTCCGAGATACCTCTGAACTACCTATGAACTGAAATCAGTTTGTCACCGAGAGAGACAGAGATAACTTGAAAAGGTTACTGTCATGTGTGGCTAAACTCCTGATTTCCAGCTAGTGTGCTGTGAACATCTTAACAAACAAGAAAATCACTGATTCAGTCATTCCTCTTCTCACCAAAACCATTTTCCATCTGTCAAAGAGACATAATCTCAACACGGTTTGTTGAGCATGGACAAAGACGAATAATCTTTGGTGTCCCTGTTATTCACTCGCTAAGTAAGTCAAAGGACAATGCCAAACAAACAGCCCTCAGCTGGTGTTTCTTGTTCAGATCTTATAGATTTTGGGGAATGTCTAAATCATTAAGAAAAAAATCATAAAGTCCATTTCCTATAATTGTATATATAAAGAAACATGCCCCAAAGAGGTTAAGGAATTCACCTGAAGTCAGAAGGCTCGTTATGGGCAAAACTATTTAGAAGGCATGGTCCCTGATAGTCTATCCAAGCCTCCTTCTACTCTCTGCATATACGACTTTAGAAAAGAAGAGAAGTTTGCATCTTTTTTTATTTGTTACTCTTAGAAAATCTCATTTTTTGACTGAACTCAAAGGTAGAAGCTCTCAGAGAGGACAGCCTGCGTCTCTTGGCAATCTGTTCCTGGCATTTATCTTTGGCCTCCTTCATTCTCTTAGCCAAAAGTTTAGCCTATCCTGTGGCATCTTCCTTATTTTTTTAGCATGCTGTTTCTTCAGAGCAATATGCCTATGTTTGTGTCACAGGACGCATGGAGTAGTAAGATGCTGAATCTTGGGTGCTCCAGTCCTAGGTTTCTTACCTTCTTTATTTGGGGGCTTTCTCACAACGTTTTGAAGGACATCATCTTTAGAGAAATTAAAGTAGTGGACTCTGCTAGCTCTTTTGGGATCTTGGCAACAAGGCACAGAAGTATCAGTGAGACCAGGAATATCTTTCTCCCCTTTTTTCAAAGTGACCAAGTTAAAAACACTCCAATTGGCATTCACAATGCAACCCCAAACAGATTTGCGCTTTTTTTCTCCAGTCCTTCTTGGTTTATAACAGAAATGTCCTTATTCAGTAGCAGGCAGTCACAACCATGGGTCAAGGCACCCTGCTTCGTGGGGAAACCTAGTTTCAAATCACACAACCCTTCCATTCTTCACCCAGAGCTTCGGCAGCAAGTTCTGTGGCCATACACTTCTTATAAAAGGTACAGAGTTTGTATTCATCATCCACTTCAATCAGTTTCTGGCAGCCAGTGGCTGGGAAAGAGATGTTTAACTTCATCCTGAAGCAGCTGACAGCCTTGGAGGCGCCATGAAAAAGAACTGCTTCTCTTCTGATCCCAACGTACATGAGTCAAAAGGCGGATTTTCACGGGGAGTTGCAAATCAGACCACTCTACTGAAACCAGTAATTTTATCCAATGTTTATTAAAACTAATCAAGCCATGCTACCCTGTTAACTTCGCCTAGTATCCTTGGTATACTGTGGTCTAATAATAACATAAAAGATTAAAAATCTATTTCAGCAATGAGACAAGCCAGACTATGCAGAAATGCACAACTTGAATCCAATTTTTAATTATAATGTTCTTATGGTAAATTTTTTGAAAAAAAAATTACTTTTTCAGGTTTTCTCCAGTTAGCCCAGTTCCTTCCTCAATCACTTTTGTGAGATCTATACACACACACATACACACATACACACACACACACACACACACACACACACACACACTTCCCCATCCCTCCCTTGTTTCTGCCAGGAATTGCACATTGCACTAATTTCAATAACACTTCTGCAACAAGGACAGCTGTTTTTGTTTGTTTGTTTGTTTGTTTGTTTTACTTCTGATATGTAGTAAAGAAGGAAGAAGTCAGAGCCTTTCTCAGTACAGTGAAAAGCTACTCAGCTACTTCTCAGAGCTGGGAAGGTGTGTGTGTAGGAGGCTGAAGAGAATTAAAACATCAAACAAGAATTTGTCTGTTCTCTATCAGTGTGAAAACTAATATAGAACTGGAAACCTTGCTTCACGCTTCTTTACCCCAGTGCCTGCAAAGCTCACATAGTACCCTATTACTCAAACAGAGAATGAGATGGCCTGAGGGCATTCTGCCAGGGAGTCAGGAGCAAGGCAAGACCGAATTCAAGCTTCCCTGGTACTGAAGACGACCATTAGCTTCCACTATTTCTGACTTTTCCACGCTTGCTATCTAATTATGTCACATCTTAAAAATGCAGCGAGAGAAAATTCCATTTCAGCTCTAATAATAGAAATGGGTAATATTTACCACTTCAACAGACTGTGCTGTGTTGTGAATGAAGGCTGCCTCTTCAGCTACATCATAGAGATGAAGTTGCTTTGGCAATAGTAGAGCATGTGGGAATTAGAAACCTAAGTAGACTATGGGAGTGATATGATTTTAAGAAAGTAATTTAATATAAATAGTGATGTTAAATGGCAATCTCACCCATAAAAAATTGCATGTTGGAAAGGCAACTAAATGTCTATATAGGGGGAGGGGGAAAGGCAATTTTAAAATGTTATTTTGAAGTATATTAGTGGCACTGAATCCTACTCTATTGAAAGATCAGATCATTTTCCCAAACAAAAGTATAGTCTATAAATAGTAATAGCAATATGCTGCATTCGTCAAAAATAGGAGGAAATGCCAAGATGTCCTTGAGCCACAAATGTAAACAAAATCACCGAATTCTGTATGAAGCACAACCAGTGTGGGAGAGCAGGAAGGAACAGCCTTAATGAAAGTTTTAATAAAGGGGTCTGAGGAGGAACACTGCATCTTCTCTGCTTGGCTTTTCTCCCTGTTTAAGTCCACGATTTGCTGCAGATTTCAGATTTCCAACATGGTCATTAATGTATTTCCCCATCAGGTTTCAACTAGGAAGTTGCAAGTGGACACTCACCTTGAGGAAGTTAGAGATGCTTTGAGCACATTAGAAACAATCCACTTTTTTTTTCTGGGTCACAGTTAAGGACAGACAATATCAGCTAGTGCAAAGTGCACAGTCTGCCTGGGGGTGGGGAACAGAGGAATGATCTTAAATTTAAAAGGGGCAGCAAATTTGCAGCAAATAAACTTCTTGAGATACCAGTAAAGTTCAAGAATTGAGAAAGGATATGATCTAAGAGGAAGAGCAATTGATTAAGTTCTGAGCTAATTAATACTTAACAAACCTTTATTGTGCCACGATGTGTCCTAACAGTTGAGTTGGGGCTAGCTAGGAAGCAACTGCCAGGACCCCAAAGTCAATTAAATTAAGCCTTAAGTCCCCTCAATGTCACTGTCTTCCGTGAGTCTCCTTTGAGATGTGGGATAAGTGGGATAGCAGACTTCCACTAAAAGGTGTCCCCCAACTTATCTTGGATCTTGACCCACTGCAGCCTGCTATCTGGATCCTCCCTCAGTTGGTGCAGCCTCCCTAGGTCTCTGATACAATATAGTGAGCAAAGAAAGCATGTCTCATTACAGAACCTTAGGAAAAAGTGTCACCACCACGATACACAGAGGCCTTATGGGAGAAAATTTGTAGATGTCTACATCAAAATCTGTGATATATACATCATGTTCTTGTCATTACGTTACCTTGCATATTTTAAATGCACCATAGTTTAAATAAGTGCCAAATTGTCTAGCTATTACATACTGCCAAATATGCCTTAAGTAGAAAAGGACTGTGCAATTTTTAATCTAGAGAAACCATGAAAAACTTCATTTTTCTAAGTATAAAGTATGGAAGGTAGGATGAAAGAGAGCGTTTCACTTGATTATAAGCTTTAAAATATTTTTTAAAAAATAAGACACTCTAAACCAAGAGTTTGTGAATGTATACATCATTTTAAGGAATAATCCAAAAGCAAAATATTTGAAGAACATGGAATTCCACCGTAGTGTGACTATCAGATTTTTCCTGGGAGCAAACCATTTTCTAGGAGTGGAAGATACTCAAAGGCTCTGACTGAATGTCTAAGAGGAGTAGAGAAGAAGCAGCACTCTTTAAAGAAAGGAGTTGTGGTGGCGAGAAAAGGTGAAAGAGATGTATGTGGTGGAGACAATGCAGAAGAAACTGTCTATTTCATAGTTTTGCCCATGGTCCCATGTAGCAGCCATGAGAACCCACACTGCAGACATCCTATGACAGGGAGTGAAATTGATCCAGGGCTCCAGCTGCTGTTCTATGAAATCCTCCTGAGCCTTTGCCTCAAGGCTGTACCTCCCACAGGCAGCTGCCTGTCAGAGACCTTGCGCAGCAGGGGGCTACTCAGAGGGATGGGTTCCTGGTTCCTGGGAGACAAGAGACTCCTTTATTGTCCAACTTGGACTCTAGGCCTTGGGGAACCTTCCATAGACCACAGGGCATTCTAGGATGCTTCCACCCAACCTTTTCTCCCTCCTTCACTCACAGTCAGGCTTGCCTCGGGGTCTGACAATTCTCCCAGCCTTTCTGAATCCCTCTCTATTTCCTTTCATAGGCATCTCCCCTAATAAAACCCTAGCACATTCAATTGTCTTGCTCTCTGCCAGAAAAGAGTGTGAAAGTGACCTAGACATCAGAAAGATTTCTTTGTTTCCTGCAAGCCTCACCTTACCGTACATGTGCAAGTTTTCTCTCCATTTTTTTTTCTCCAGAAAAACTGCATGGAGTATTAAAAATTCTCCTGGGTGAATTTACCTACCTTGTGAACTACTCACACCTACTTGGAAGACAATTTTTGAGAACACTTTGAAAAAGCACTCTAACCACACACAGTAAGGCAGTTTATGCAGAGACAGTTCATGCAGTCAAATTCTCATCAAATGTTGGAAATCGGGTCTTGGTTTGGGTGCCTTCTTTTTAATATTTTAAAGCTTATAAATCAAGTGAAACACTCTTTTTCATCCTAGCTTCCACACTTTACACTTAAAAAAACGAGGTTTTTCGTGGTGTTCTGTAGGTTATAAATAGCATAGCCCTTGTCTATTTTCCGCATATTTGGCAGTGTGTGATATCTATTTGGCATTTGAATTTCAACTATGGTGCATTTATAATATGCAAGATGACATAAGCCATAAGCTGGGCTTCTAAACTGTGGCTTTTTATGAATGATATTTAAAATAATGTATCAGGAGGTTAATACCCCACCTGAAATTGTCTCTATGTCTCTTTCTACACACAATTGGTTTGATTGTTATGATTGTCAAGATAAATCAGTAAAGAGTTGAGCCAATTGTGCCTTTAGACACAGCTTTAAATATTCCTACAATAGATGAAAAATGAAAAGGTTAAGCTAGAAAACTTCTAAGGTTTCTTGCAGCTTTAATAACAGGATTCTCTGTTTCTATGGTGTAATCTGGTCAGATATGTTCACAGTTCTCCCTCCAAAACTATGAGTTCCCTTTCGTGAAATCTGAGTACAATGGAATATCCTTCTCTAAACACATTCAGCAACCATGATTCCAGTTTTAATATATAGGGACTGCTAGGCGACTGCTTTAACTAGACTCGTCAGATGATCAAGAACCACAGCATTGCCTCTGAGAAGGAACAGATTCCTCTTGCCTCCCTCCTTCTTTCTGTTGCTGCTCTTGGGGAATAAGAATGGGAAAATTAGAAGGGCTGGCATACTCTAAAAACAACCCAACACAATCTTCCCTAAAGATCACTTTCTGCAACCAATGCAGAAAGTACATTCTAAAGGGTCTTGCCCATTGAACAGTGGCATTTAACTATGCTTAATCATCAAAGTCTCCCAAAGCCACAAATGCACAACTAAACTCAAACTTTAACTTAAATGATGAAAGTATAAAGAACATTAGATTTGAGTAGGAGTCAAAAATGTCTGCCCCTCCTTCCTAGCCTCCTCCAATATCTAAAAGATACCAAGTCTTACAGATGTTATGTCTTTACATTTCTAAGACCCAACATCACTTTTTCATATCCTTAGCTTAAATTCAAACAATTCTCCCCTTTCCTCCAAACTGGTCTCCTCTTAAAATATCCAAATTCTTTACAAAGGCCTTCAGTGTCCTATGTGATCTTGTTCCTGCCAGTGTCTCATTCTCTACCTCTGCCACTCGCCTACTATGCTCATAGTCTCTGGCCTTTCTATTCTTAGAACCCAATATGTTTATTTACTCCGTAATTTAATATAAATCTCATGACAGCTCTGTGAGTTCTGTGTTATCCCCATTCTCCTGGAAAGAAAATGTAGGTTTACAGAGGTGAGATAACTTGTCTACAACCATTCATCTAGTAGAGTCAACATGAAACCAGACTCCAATAATTTGATTCCAGAACTCTCTCTCTTAACCACTGCACTCTCTGCCTCCAGACTCACCTGAGTGAGACCAATTAGGAAACTGTGATGCTAGTCCTGGTCTGAGCTGAAAAGGTGGCCCTGAAAAGGTTAGTAAGAATAGCTAGGAAGCACATTTCAGAATAACATGCGACAGTTCTTGAGCCAACTAAATATAATAGTTACCCCAGGATAATCTCAACTTCAAATGTTCTTTCCAATGACCTATTTGGGCACTTGTATTTTATAGACTGTGAGTTCTGAAAATATGGTCCTTGTAAAACTAAAGTATACATAAAAGTCAAAAATAAACCCTAAGTGTAGCATACAACAAACTCCAGTATTCATTTTATATGATTTCATATCAGATTTAAAACCAATAAAAAGGTTTATATGGAATAATTACACAAACACACACATACACACTCACATAGATACATCCTCCAGCACAGTTTCAGTTTCTTTTCACACATACTGTAACAAATAATCTTAAGGTTCATTGAAAGAAAACATGTGCACAACTGCGTATAAAGTTAGCTTTTCTCAGCCCTTCTGGCTTTTAGTGCCAAAAGATCAATATCATATATAATAAAAGCCTAATATGCTAAGTGTCCGGCCATCCAGTTGTCTATTTAACCAATCAAAGTATAATATGCTAATGATATGCTAAGGCCACTCAACTGCTCACTATGCCATGCACTGACCACCAAGGGGCAGATGCTCCAACAGGTAAGTTAGCTTGCTGCTGGGGTCTGGCTGATCAGGATTGAGTGAGATGGGCCAGATATGCCCTGGAGCCCTCCTGTGGTCCTTCTCCGGCTGGCCAACCTCCCGCATTCCTCCCTGGCCCCGATCGTGCACCGGTGGGGTCTCTTGGCCCGGCCTGCACCTCTCGAAATCTGGGACCCCTCAGGGGATGTCAGAGAGTCAGTTTGGGCCCAATCCCACAGGCCAGGCAGAGGAACCCCGCTAGTGCACAAATCCGTGCACTGGGCCTCTAGTACAATAATAAAAGTGATTGTGAGAATGTCTAATTGGGTCTTGTTTATACTCTAGACATTTTCTCAATCACTTTTATTATTGTATATAGGTCTTTTGGGGCTAAAAGAATGAACAAACTCAAGACTTCACTTCCCCTAAAGGTATCCACATCCTAATCTCAGAATTTGTGAATATGTTATGTTACATGGCAAGGGGGAATTAAGGTTCCAGGTGGAATTAAGGTTGCTAATCAACTACCTTGAGATGGGGAGATTATCCTGGATTATCTGGGTGGGTTCAATGTAATTATCAGGATTTTTATAAGTAAAAGAGGGAAGCAAGAGAGTCAAAGTGATGAGATATGAGAAAGATAAATTCTCCCCTGGAGCCTCTGGGAAGGAACACAGCTTTGTCTGAGACTCATTTAAAACTTCTGACCTTCAGAACTATAAAATAATAAATATGTGTTGTTGTAAGCCACTAACTTTGTAGCAATTTGTTATATCAACCATAGGAAACTAATACATCCTGCCCTATCATCTGAACAGGAGGAAATTTTGGACTTAAAATTCTAAAATCTCACCCAGAAAATGGCGGAGGTATAGACGGACGTGTCCTGTGCCTTGTCCTGGAGCAGATAAGGGTGAGCAGCTGAAACGGGTAACATACAGCCCGAATAGGCAGAGGATATTCAACTGAGAAGAGACAGTCTGCAGCTGGGAAAGACAGAGAACTCCCGGAAAAAGGGGACGGTTGGAGACTGCGGCTGAAATCTCTCCAGGTGCGCCGGCTCAGCCGCGGAGACCGCACCATCTTGAGTGGCTGTTACCGGCATCCAGAGATCAGCTACTAACCTGGAAACAAGGGATCTCAAGCAGCGCGACTGCGTGAACTCAGAGGAGCACTGCTTCTTCTCACGGAAAGGTTAGACTTCCCCTAAAGGTGCGGTTTGCAATTCAGGTTGGAGAGAGGACCGCGCACAGGGTGAAATCTGTGCCCCACAGAGTCCTGGCTAGCCTGGGTGAGGGGCTGATGGCTGTTTGCAGGCTGGCCACAGCCCCTTCAGGGTGGGGGTCCCCACTGGGGGGCCTGGACAGCCTGGGTGAGGGGCTGAGGGCTGCTTACAGACTGGTCAAGCCCCCCAGCAGGGATCTTCACCCCATGGGGGTGTGGCCAGCCTGGGTGAGGGGCTGAGGGCCATTTTCAGGCTGGCCACACACCCCCGGCGACCGAAGCTCCCAGCCTCTCCTTTTTTACTTTTTTCTTTTTTTCTGGGATGTATTTATCTTCTATAATTGAAACTTTGTAGTCCAGGTCTGGCCAGGGCAGGTGGGAAGCTTGGCTTCCTCCATCGCCAGGGGTAACCCAAGCCTCCTGCTTGCTCCAGCTCTGTGGCCACTGCCATCTTAGTTGAGTTAATTTGCATACTTGCTCCTGATTGGCTGGTGGGCGTGGTTTGTTAGCATGGCTTGGGTGTGGCTTCAGCGTAGCAGAGGGATGGTTAATTTGCATGTTTCTCTTTTATTATATAAGATGTTAATCTTCCTTCCTAAGTTCTAAGAGCTGGAGCTATACCATACTCAGCTACTGACAGGTGCTTTGTACATAGTAGGTGAGTAATAAATATTGGTTTGACTAACAACCTAGATGGTTATGGAAGGCTTCTTGAGGAGATGACATTTGAGTTAGATCTCAAAGGATGAATAGGAATTTGCTAGGCCACGGCCAATATGGGGTGTAGGGATGATAGGCAGGAAAAACGACACATGCAAAGGCAGACAAGCATGAGAGTTCCAGTACTTTTGTTAGTGGAAGCAGGAATTCAGTGTGATTGCATAGAAAAGTAGATGTACTCACTTCTTACCACTTGAAAATTCAAATTAGACAATAATTTATGAGTAAGAAATCCAAAAGCCAGTGTGAAATTAATAGTTGGGTGTTTAGTGAATTGTGACAAAGTAGACTTAGACTTTTTCAAGTCTTTAGCCCATAGCTACCTTGTAATAAGTGTAGACTAAAGTTTCTCTAATTTTTTCCTAATCTAGAATATTGTGATATTTTGGCTTGTGGGGCCCTTAGAGATAATTTAACTGAAGACTGCTTTGGTCAGATTAAGGAAATTAAGATCCATAACACAGAGTTAGTTAATGCAGAAATGAGACTATAATCCAGTTGTTTTAACTCACAGCCTGGTGTCATTACCACCACACAGAAATTACACAGCCACATTTCATCCTCTCACCCTGACACAAAGCAAGCAGTAGCCCCACAATATGTCCGTTACTAACCTCCAATCACCTTATAAAACATACAGGAAGAAGACTCTGTCATGAGTTCTCTGGCTATGTATGAAAAGAACCATCAATGCTATCCAATACAAAACAACCATCCTAAGTCTTAAGAAAGAGTAACAAACTTTGACAGAGTTATTTTAGTGATACAGTGTGATATGAATTCCTACTTTTGCAAGCACAACACAGGGCAAGTTCTATGCAGTAAATTCAAACGACATTGTAGCACATATCTGATTTCCATCCTGAATCAACCACTCTGTAGCTGGGTGATCTAGAGCACCTCATTTAACCTCTCTGAGCCTGTTTTTTAATTTTTAAAATTCAGGTGTTGGATCTCCAAGGTCTTCTTCAGCTCTATGTTTTACATGTGACTTAACTGAGTTAGAAGAGAGAGAAAAAAAAGAACAAATTCCCACTTGGACAGAGGTTTACTCTTCTTTCTCCACAGTCAAACCAATAATCCTAATGATATTTCTCTTTCAATCTATAAATCTGCCATACTAGACATAAGTCATATGCCCCCAAATTGAGACTAGTTCTATATCCTTTAGAGAAATTCTGTTTGACTAACTGTTGTACCAGTGTCCTATCCATCTTGTACCAGCAACTCCAAGATTCAAGACATCTGTGTTTTATCAGGGGGCATCTTACTTTGCAAGCCACAGTGTCTTCATCACTAACCCACAACCATTTTTTTACATTAAAAGTATATTGACTTCCCCAGGTACAAATGGGACAGAGCATATGTATGCTTTGTCCACCTTTGTATTATCTTCCTTCAAAATCTCTGGGGCCTTGGAAATAAAAAAGAGTCTAATTCACAACAAACAAGAAGAAATAGAAATAATTTATTGCTATGGGAGCAACTGTGTCTTATTTTGTGATATACATATATGTAGTTCCCCAGACAGAATCACCATGGTTTACCTTTGACTGTCTCCAACCCTCAAATAGAAAATTTATCTCCTTTCCAATTCAGTTCCATCTTTCATGCACATAGGTAAAATTTATCCTTTGATTAATTTCTTTTGACATACATGATGTGGATCCCTACTTCCTTGGGCTCTCCCACATATACCTAAACATTCACAGTATGTCTCTGAAAATGTAAGGATAATTTCCTGCAAACACAATTAAGAACAGATGGCTAAAAACTACAAGGTAGTATTTGCATAAAAAGATCATCTTATTTTGACTGTAAAGTTTTACATTACTTTTAACTGTTTTCCCTGAAAAGGGAACCTCCTCCTTTAACCAAAAGATAACAAGAAGATTTGACTGAAAAGGAAACATTTCATAGCAAAGGCACTGTGAAGAAAAAAGTAACACAGTACATAAAAGAATGTGACATACTGTGAACGAAAGTGTCACATCTGCTCAAATGTACAAGAAATGTATACTGAACCTGAGAGACTTTAACCACCTCACCTTCCCAGAAGCCACAACAAACCTGAAGTGATCCAAAAAGCCTCTGCACCAAAAATGATGCATTTATTCCAATAATAATAATAATAATAACCCTCAAAGCAGAGTTCATTGACTTATTCTCTTCTGTAAATCAAACTTACAAACGTGGCCATCTTATGTTCCCACTGCATTTCTATCCTGATTTATAGACAGAAGTTTGAAAATAGATTAAAAGCTTATGAAAATAGTTAGAGATGAACTATTAAAAGCAGACATAAAAACTGAAGGAGGAGTCTATCTTCAACTAGAAAATTACAACAAAAGTGATCAGTAAATAGAAAATTTAGAAAAACAAATGGCCCTTTTACTAGAGTCAGCCTTAGATAATCAGTTTTGTTCCCATGGAAATCTGGCGCTCAGACCACAGCTGATTGGACTAGGGCTGGTCACATGATATAAATGCAGCCAAAAGTCAGCTGAGCAGTGAGCCTCAAGACAAGCTGGTACAAAAAGATTTACTAGAAACAAAGAAACACCCAATAAGATTTTTGGGGGAGGGGGGGAAGAAAATTCCAATCAGATTCCATTTATAAAATAATTTGATTTGGTAAATGGAGAAAAATCAGGCTTTTAGCAGTGAGAACTGAAGCTCTGAATAAGATCCAAGAGGGGCCAAGAGCAAATTGAAGTCATATAGAAATCAAAGATCTATGGAAGCACAAACCAAGAGTAAACAAGCACTATGATAAAACAGAATGGTGCACAGATTTATTGGCTGAGAATAAATGACACAGATTAAACAAGAGATAAATGGAGATTCTGTGAAAATCCCTAGAACTACCTTCGACCTATTTCTAATCTTGTGCTAATTTTTCCTTTTCTTGGATTTCTCTGAGACTCTCTTTAATTTATTCTTTAGAAAGTCCCTAATTACTTAATGTCATCATTTCTTAAAATCAGAAATGACTAACATATTCTTTGTCCATAAACTCTGGGGTTTTTATAATTTTCTCATTGATTTATTAGAGTTCTTTATGTATAAAGTCTATAGGTCTATATGTTCAATATCTGACTTTTTTTAAAATATATTTTTATTGATTGCAGAGAGGAAGGGAGAGGGAGAGAGAGAGAAAAATACATCAATGATGAGAGAGATTCATTGATTGGCTGCCTCCTGCATGCTCCCCACTGGAGATCGAGGCCACACCCTGCCCTTGACCAAAATCGAACCCGAGACCTTTCAGTCCACAGGCCGATGCTCTATCCACTGAGCCAAACCGGCTAAGGCCAATATCTGACTTTTAATATAATAGTAGGTAGCAGTTATTGACAGTTATAGCCCATACACTATAAAACCATTTTATAGGAATTATTTCATTGAGTCCTCAAAATAACCATATGTTAATTATTGTTACTGATTCATAACAAGATAAGGAGCTCACTCCAGAAGGTAAGATAATTAAGTCACAGGTCATGAAGCACTCTGTTAAGTTCAGCAGACATTTTTTTATTGTTTCTATGAAGAAAACAGAACATTGATTCACATTCTGTTATAACCTCTTAATTTCATTAAAAACTTTAATAGTATTTATGATTCCGGTTGGATCCTAGAAAATAGACCAATAAGTTTGATGCATCTGGGGATCCAGAAATGGTAAAGTCTTCTGACAATGTATGGTATGTGGCATCAGTGCTAAACAAAGAAGCCCTGGTGCCAAGGTGAGGTCAAGGACAGACTTTAGGAGCTGGTAACTAACTGATGGTTCTGAGGAATAATGCATTTGACTGATATACAGTATAGGAATGATTGCAGAATGGTTGCTGCCTGGAGCTCAGAGAAATGGCTATGACTGATTTGTCTATAAGCCATGGCTGGATTGATAACTACAGTAATTGCACAAAAGGCAAATTAGACCCATAAGCTAATGGCTGTTTGAAAGGTCTCACTCACTGAACTGAGAGTCTAAAAAAATCACATGTAATTAATATGTTTTGCCATCTACAAAACTTTTCCTGGTGGCTTGTGAATATAAAAATGGATTCAAGAAATTCATCATTCAATTAGTATATCTCCAGCTGCATATATCTGAAAACCTAAATCAAACTGGATCCCACAAAGAGCCAATTTATTTGCTCAGAGGTAAGCTGGGTTTTGCCCTTGACCAATACAATGACTCCAAACCATTCCCCTGCATTGTTCTAGGTTCTTTCCTCCTCCACTGGGGCAGAACATTAATCCCTACTGTTTTGGTCTCACACCCTTACTCTTTCCATGGCCCCCTCTATAAAGCAGGGAAGTTTTTCCCAGAAGTGCCTCTCCCTCAAATCTCCCTTCATGTCCCATTTCCCCAAATTGAAAGATGCACAAATTCTTGGAGCAATCTCTCCAGCTAAGGAAATGGTATGCCAGTTTAGGCCTGGCCTGCTAAAACAGACACTGATGCTGACTTGGGAGTAAAGCTTTACTGTGATTTTCTTAGACTAATTGGGGCTCTTCTTTCTAGCTGAGGTCAATGCCTCAAACCTCCTGCCTGCTGTGAAATAGATGACTCAACCCCTATGTCCAATACAAGGTCCAAACCAAACCTCATTAAGGAGTAGACAACCTACAGTGTAAACTAATAAAGATCAGCAATAATTTAGAATGTTGTAACATGAAGGATGTAACAAGGCATGTTTTTGGTAATAGACATTTCCGAAAGAGAAATATTGCCTAAGGAGAATTGGGAGGTTAGACTGTCAGTGTGTCTGAGTCTAGCAGTGACCAAAGAAAATTATGCTGCGATTCTAGAAGATGGATTCCAGCAATTTAGGCAGAAATAACCGTAGGGCAGAGAAGGATTAACTCCAAGTTATATTAGCCTGAGGAGGCTTCCCTTGAGCAAAACCTAATCTCTTTGCTGTAAATCCTATGCTCACCAAGCAACCTTCTGAGTGATTATTTGTCCTTCTGAGAGACTAACCCCCACAGAAAGGGAGTGCCTTGTTAAAGAAGTGTTCCTGATTTTAAAAATCAGTTCTGTTTCCCATGGTAAATGGGTACTGGTGGCTTATAAATCATTCTCCTGTATTTTGTTAGAGAGATTCTATCCTACAAAAACTGATCACCCTGACAAAATAATACAAATGAAATAGCAAAAGGAAAAAGCTGAGACCCAGACACAAAACCATAATGTCTCCATCAAGGTGTAATCCCCATGAAGTATGGCCTAAATCTGCCAGATAACTTCACCCTGACATCTGAGCAGCCCAACAGAAAACCCACTACCCAGTTCCCTGACCTTTACTTGATCAGAGGGCTCCTAAAGAGATGCTAAGCAGAAGGGTTATGAGCCAAGTCTTTAGAACCAAAGAGATCAGAGGATAAATCCTGACTCCTTCTACCAATTGTGTGACCTTGAGCAAGTCATTTAACCTCCAAGATCCTGTAGCTCCAATTATGAAATGGTGAATATTGCCAAGTTGTTACAATGATTAAAGGTGAAAAAGTTCAAAAAGTGCCTATCATATGATTAATAGGTTTTGTTTTGCTTTTTTTTTTTGCTTGTTTAATATTGTGGCCCTGTGTCAATATTATGACTTCTGCATTTAACTAAAAGATATATGCTAACCTTGCCCAATACAGCACTCTGTGATAAATGAGAGCTCAGTAAGTGGAGAAAATGGGAGCAAAACGTCATCTGAGACGCCAGTATAATTTGTAATATACCATCTTGATCCAGATTAAATCAGTGTGAGGTCCCAGCATGCTAAAGTTTGGTTGTTGTCTGCTTTCTAATCAAGTGGCATTAAAGTATCTTCATATACCTGTTATTTTTAGTTTAAAAAAATAGAAAATTCCACAAAACATTAATTCAAAAGAATGTAGACTCTGGAGACTGTGTTATATGAGGAATAAAGAAACTAGAGCATATTTAATCTGGAAACAAAAAGCCAGAAGAGAAAAAGTGGGAAATGTCAGCCTTTCTCAATATTTGACGGACTGTCATGCAGAAGAGGGAACAGGGTATATGTACTTTTTACTTGTTTGTCTCCCCCATTAGACTAGCAAATGCCTTGAGAGAGGAGAATGAGCCTTATCCTTCTCTGTATTCTCAGAAATTATCGTGGTTCTGGGGACACAATAGGTACTCAATAAGTATTTGTGGATTGGATGAGATGGGTGGATGGATGAAAGATACTATTTAAATTGGTATAAGATGCTCTTGCTAGAGTAAACATTAGAGAAGAGGAAGCTAAGGCTCTAAAATAGTAAGGAATTTTCTCTAGGTCACTCAGCTGATTTGTGTGAATGCTGACTAGATATCAGCCATGATATCTAGTTCAATATTCTTCCTACTGCCTTCTTTTTATTAAAATCTCTGCTGAGTTGTGACCCCACAAAGTTTGTATGTTAAAATCTTAACCCCCAGTAGCTTAGAATGCAAGTTTACTTGAAGACAAGGCCTTTAAAGAGGTAATTAAGTTAAAAGGATGTCACTAGGGTTGGCCTTAATGCAATATGACTGGTGTCCTTATAAGAAAAGGAAATTAGGACAAAGACACTATGGAGGGAAGACCATGTGATGACACCCACAAGCCAACAAGAGAAGTCTTCAGATGGGGGCTGGCTGTAATGGGGGAAGTTGGTGAAAAAGGTACAAACTTCCAATTATAAAATAAATAAGTTCTGGGGATGTAATATATAGCCTGATTGCTACCATTTACATTACTATATTTGAATTTTGCTAAGAGAGCAAATCTTAAAAGTTTTATCACAAGAAAAATTGTAACTGTGTGGTGATGAATGTTAACTAGACTTCTTATGGTGATCACTTCACTATATATGCAAATATCAAATCACTATGCTGTATAACTGAAACTAATACAATGTTATATGTCAATTATATCTCAATAAACTGAGGGGGGGGGATATTTTTGTCACATACACATTGCCTCTCTGAACAAGAACACACACACACACACACACACACACACACACGCACGCACACACACACATGCATACACACACAGCAATTTCCAGGCAATCATGATAAATCTTTTTAAAATAAATAAATAGATGATTGATGATGATGCTGTATCCTGGAGCCAACAAACTCAAGGAGTGTTTTGTGTGGTGGTTTTTTTTTTCATGTGTACAAGTTTGTTTATACTCTCATTGAGAAGTGTTTTGCCCCTTAAGGAAAACTGAAATTTGAATCATATCAGTAAGGCAGAAGTCTGACCTCTATAGTTAATTTTGAGTATCCACTCCAGTTTGCATCATAAATAAAAGAGAGAGAGGGGTCCTTAGAAGAAAAACACCTTGATCTTGGACTTTTAGCTTCCAGAACTGTGGAAAAAAAATAAATGTCTCTTTTATAATCACTTTGTTATAGCAGTCCTAGCAAACCCATACAAACTCTGAGTCCTTTCCTCTATAATGTAAGTTTAATCTATTTTATTCAGTAGCCTGTCTATAGAGCACTGAAGAAGGTATTTCACCTGGTTTGCACTTAGAGGCCTATAGCTACTGCTGCCATGATATTATAGACACTTTGATTATGTCCTTATTACAACACTGCATGTTTGTCACTTGAATCTCAAAATAATCAGGTAACATCAGTGAGTTACTTAGGCTTAGACTAATTTAGTGACCTACTCAAAGACACAGAACTAGTTAAGTGGTGGAACCATACAGTGTGAAGCAAAGTTTTCTGAACCCTTCACTCTCCAATAATATCAGTGAATGTTTAGAATTCATACTGTGTGCCAGCACTATGCTATGTGCTTTACATTCATTACCTTAGTTAGGTCCCACGACAAACACATGGGCTAGGTTCTATCATCAATCATCATTTTGTATATAAGGAAACTGAGAATTCTACTGGCTAAATAACTTTCCTATGATCATATAGAAGTGGTGACTTCAGACTTTAAGCCCAAGCCACCTCCCTCCAGAGCCTGCATATTTAACCACTGCACCTTTATCACCTCACATTCATCTGTCTTCTCTTCAGGAACCTCCTCCACATGTCAGCCTGGCATAATGATTGCTCTCTTCAGCAAACGCTCCAGCTGTTGCTAAAATATCCATCCTCCACATCTCCCGCTTTGCAGAGCAGGTGCACGTGGCCCACCTGTGGAGCAAGGAACTTCCTGCCCTCTAAATACAAGGGGGCAGGGGAAGACCTGGGGCTTGACATTTGATGTCAATGACTGACAGCCTCTGATTAAACTATCCCAGAGGCAAGAAGAGTTTGATGCTACTCTATTTTTTCACTCACACACGGTGGCTTTCCTCCTTGCTTCGGGATCACAGCCAACGTGGAAACTGAAATCCTTTCTGACAACGTTTACTGAATTGCCACAGTGAATTAGTCCAGATCCCTGTGGACTGTCTTTCTTTTTGTTCCAGCTTGCCACAATAGCAGCAGCCAGGAGGGTGACCTAGGGCTTTTAGTCTAGACATATAGTCATCAGAGGCCCTCGGGTCTCAGGGCAAATTTACAAGCTTTTGAGAGAAGAGCTTGTCTGATAACAAAACCAACACCTGGTAGTTGACACCCTAAAGATAGAGAGTTCTGCAAAGAAATGTAGAACTGACAGTCTTCTCAGCATGTCATGCTACTTAGGCGTGTCCACTTTTGCTTGTTTTGCCATGTCAGCTTCATATCCTGAGCCCTCTTTCTAAGAGTAGTTCCTCCTCTTCAGCTCCTGAGGTGCCTCCCTAAAGCCCTGCCCCAAACATGGAGAAAGTGCACTTCCTTCCTCCTTCCCTCCACTGCCCTTTAGAGTCCAAAGCTGCAGCTGATCTCATCAGGAACCCCCACAAGGTTGGTGGGACAATCCTGAAGGTCTCACCACCAAGCCCACCAGACTCAGAGCAAGCCTGTCTAGGAAAAGGCCTGCAAAAGCAACCAGCAGACAGATCTGGGCTTTGTTTCTGAGATCTCTGTATCCAGATTTCCATTCAGGAACAGAGAGGGCTGCTAAGAAAAAGGAAATGGCTGAATATGACTTGCATCTGCATAGTAACCCTATTTCAGACCCTGGAGGGTGAAGAGTATCCCTCCTTGAATTTAAAAAATACTCTTTTCCTCCCAGAATAAGTAATGTAAAGCTAAATGAAAGTCGGGAATCTCTCTCTCTCTCTCTCTCTCTCTCTCTCTCTCTCTCTCTCTCTCTCTCTCACACACACACACACACACACACACACACACACACACACAGCCTCTGAAACCACTCACTTTATTTATGGAGTGCTTGGCATGCTGAATGATGTGGAAAGGTGTGAGTTCCTTATAAAATGCAAGCAGCATGAGCAGGAAAGAAGTTGCAGACCATTCTACCCAGTCACTTTGGCTGCACTGCAAGCCCAGGCTTGAGAACTAAAAATCTATCTCAGATAATTGACATTTATTTGATTGAAACAGCGGGGTGCCCTCCATCACCATGGGAGGAGACCATATGGAAGAACAGTGAGAGTGGAGATAATGTTTGTCTACTGAGTGTGCCAATGTGTTTAGAGATTATTCACAGGGCTCTGGGGACTCCAGTATGATAATGTTTCAGCCAAATTAGGATCAGATTAATTGCTCTAATCTAATGGAAAGACAATGTTTATCAAATTATTACTCTTTTCACCACATGATATTGCAGTGTCATTATTCTTTGGGTGTAAGAAAGGAAATGAAAAGATTCTTGTAGCACATCTGCTCAAGAGTTATATGACAGGGCTCTTCCCACTACACATGGGACTGTAATGTGGTTGGCAATTCTGTAAAGTAACCAATAAATTAAAGTCAAAGATCTGTAGTGGATAAATCTGATGGAGTCCTAGGATATCAGTTCATATTTTGCTAAGACAATCTAAAGTCAATTAGTTTTTTCCACATTTG
This sequence comes from Myotis lucifugus, assembly GCF_000147115.1. Classification (NCBI taxonomy): domain Eukaryota; kingdom Metazoa; phylum Chordata; class Mammalia; order Chiroptera; family Vespertilionidae; genus Myotis; species Myotis lucifugus. The sequence continues at coordinate 1,310,142 of NW_005871144.1, read as the reverse complement.
AGAGATTTTCTTCTTCATATTATGTATGGAGTGTTTCCCTCTATAAACAGGGAAGTGCATTTTTGAGAAACCTTAGGTAGCTCTTAAAACAAAATTCTAAAAATCCTTTTCAAAATATCAAAGTCAGCCTACTTTTTCAACACCCAGAGAGGAACGGGAGGTCTTGTCAACTCATAGCTCACAACCCTCTATGGATTTAGATGAGAGTGCAATCACTCTCCCCTTAATCCACAGAGGACCTTTAGCTCCTCAGCACTAAAGAAGTTTCCCATCTCGCTGTCACCTTCTGGCCCATCATCTGCATCCCTGAGAACTCTCAGAGGTTTCAAACACCAACCAGGGGTCTCTTTGGAGAGGTAGAGAGAGTCACATCCAAGCTGGTGGCTTCACAGAAAGGGGCTGTCGATCAGTCGGTGCTTCGCAACTAGGCTGCACGCCCGGCTCAAACAGAGAATTTGGGAGGAAGTTAGAGAAGGATTTTTCTGACATCCACACTCCACAGGGTGCCCTGTTGGTCCCTGCAGAGCAGGGAGGAAGGATCAAGTGCCACAATTTGTATGTTCACTCTTGTGTGCAAACCAATTACTTCAAAATAACAGCAGTGCAAAGTCCTCAAATGTTCATGGAGGCGATGGGAAGGTAACTGTCTTGTTCTGCTGGGCCCTGTGCCAAGCCCAATCCATCGCCTTTCCTTTCAGACTAGTGCCTTTTGCAGAAGGATTATAGCAAATGGGACCAGACAGAGAAAGATGAAATTATTTGCTTT
>NW_005871144.1:1255498-1309276 GCF_000147115.1 Myotis lucifugus | reverse complement strand
AAAGACAGAAATCAACTATGCACTTTTATGATTGGCTTTTCCATACTTAGTGCTTATAAGACATTGATATCATTAAGGTTGAATGTCCTTTTAGTTACCTATGCTTCATCTCCCTCCCCCCCAAAAGTTAGTAACATCCTCCAATTCAAGATAGCAAACACATATAATCACACAGGCTGAACAAAGAATCAAGACAAGAATATACATTTTAATTTATACCATTGCTAACTTTTCCTCACTGGTGCCCTAAAGTCATTCTTAGGGTTTGAAAAAATTTTAAAGGCATGATTATACTATCATTACTCAGTTGGTCGAAACAATGCCCAACATGTCATTATAGCCCATATTTACGGGGTTTGAGACAAGGTTAGGTATATGTGAATAGAATCAATTGCTCTCTGATCTGTCCAAGCTCAAATCTTGCTGGATTTTCATGTTGCTGCCTCAACAATGGGCTCCCCTGTGTTAAAAATAATCATTCTTGAGAAATAAATGAAGACTATCACAGCTCTATTGATGCCTATGAAAACTGTGTATGTTTTCCAAGACAAAGCACAGAGCTGTAGATCTTCATTAATTACAATGCACCGGAACAAAAGCAAATGCAACCACTGTAATTAATGATGCAATGCCTATAAACCTCATCTAAATGCTTTCATTTCACTATAATATAACAGTAAGAGCCTGAGAAATTATTTTACTCCTTATTTTTGCTATTCATTTTGGGAAGGTTGTGTGACTCAGTCTGAGGCATATTCACACATTCATTTACATTTTTATTTTAAATGCCTTCATTATTGAACTTCTTTAAACCCTACCCTATCATTTAGAACTGAATTTCAAGACTTTTATTGTAAACCAAGTATTTGTAGTAACATCAGTGTAATTCATACAAATACTGCGAATATGATAGGCATATGTTTTACCTCTTCAGGTGGGAAAAATAAACCCATTTTTAACTGAATCAAGGAATAACCTTAGCAATATATTCAAGTAGTTATCAACTTGGGTCAACTTATAATAAACATAGAGGAACAAGCTGCCAATCCACAAATATTTATCTAATGTTTATAATATATAAATGTTAAAGGAGTGTAAGATGTCACCCTAGCCCGAAGTTAGAGTGGCTAAATAAAGACTAATGGAAAACTTAGAAAACAATATATGGTGATTTAAGTGGTTCTGACTATAATTAAAGTAGCAATTCTAGAAAGAGAAATTGGTGTTGAATAAAGTGAAAGAATACCTTTACAGAGAAAATAGGATTGACGTTGTCCTTGAGGGCTGTGATTTCAATAGATGAAGAGAAGGGTAAATAGAACAGCAAATGCAGAGTACAAGGAATGGCAAGAGTAAAAGGCCCACTTGCCGACTGAGAGAACTTTTAGAGTAATCAGAAATAACATTGGAAAGGTCGTCAGAGAGAATAGTCCAAAAGGAATGTCAAAAACTTGGTGCAGTAGGCAATGATGGGCACAATGACGGAGAATGACAGCTATGAGAAGTTGGTAGATTAACTAATTAGAGAAAGGAGACCTAGGAATCAAACAGGAGAGACAAAGAGTTTTTAAGATTAGGATTTCAAGGATAGTGGCTCTGGGCTTTCATATAAGCAAAGTAGACAATCATACCTGCTACTTATTTTCAGAGGTCCCTATTCAGAGTGGATGATATCTAAGATTTAGAGCCTCCATTGATTCAACGCAAAACATGATCCTACTTTAAAGAAACTTGAGTTGTAGTAATAGAACTTGGCAATATGATATACTGTTATCAAGGGTAATGAGTTTAAAGGGGTGTGTGTGTGTGTGTGTGTGTGTGTGCTGAGAGAGAATTTTGATCAGAGGAAGGAAGATAGACTGATGGCGAAGGAAGATAGACTGATGGCGCTGTAAATTCGAGGGAATAGAAAACAGACATTAGGGACTATAACTGTTTGAGTGAGCATCCCAGAAATAAACTTCATAGTCTTCAGTTTTAACCAGGTTACTGTGTGGAGAAAATGGACAGATAATATGAAAATATTTTGAAACAAAAGGACAAAGCTAATGCAGATTGCATGAAGGAGACAGGGAATGTAAAACACAGCTTAGAAGTTATTGAAAGACTGTAATATTGCTGGGACCATGAACAAAAATAAAGTGGTTATAAAAAGGGGAACTCATTTTAGAGATAAGTGAAAGCCTTCAATTTCCCTTTCAAGTATATTTATGCCATAAACCATTAGAAATGTATAACTGGGGCAAAGACAAAAGTAAGATTACTAATGTAGATTTGGTAGTTGTTCAACACAGAAGTGATAGCTAAAGTCAAGAGAGGTACATGTTGGAAACAAATAGCAGAGAACACGGCTTTGGCTTTGGAAAACAAGAATAGGGAGGGGGATAACGGGATATAGGAGCTAGCAAAGATACAGAAAAAGAGCAGAGGAAGAAAACAGGAAAGCATATTGCTATAGATGACAATGAGAAGAGAACTTTTTTATTGAATTCATCGGGGTGACACTGGTTCACAAAACCATACAGGTTTCAAATATACAAGTCAACAAAACAATGTCTGCACATTGCATCATTTTCTGTCTGTCCCCAATTTCCCCCACTTTGCCCACCTCCACCTACCCGCCACTCCTCTTTCCCTCTGGCTATCATCACACTGTTGACTATGTGTTATATATGCATGGGTTTTGGGGGTGGGGGTTGCTTAATTCCTTCACCTTATTTCATCTAGCTCCCCAACGTCTTCCCCTCTGGCAGCTATCAGTCTGTTCCATGTATCCAAGCCTCTGATATTTTGAAAATTAGATTCCACATATATAAGTGAGATCATAAGATAATTTTTATGAGTGTTAGCATTATCAAATGTCTAAAGGTGTCAAAGTAGAAAAGAACTGAGGAAGTTCATCAGATCTGGGAAGAAAAAAATCATTAGTAATCTTTGAGAAACTTAATGCACTGGGTAATACAAATATAAAACAGACATCAACTGATTAAGTGTTAAGATGTCAGAAAAGAGAATGATTTGGGCAGAAAAGAGACCGATGGAAATGGTAAGAAAGTACTTCCCACAGTACACGGCAGGCTTACCAGAAGTAAGAACCTGATGCCTTTAGAGACTGAAAAAATGAAATGAAGGGAAGGAGGGTGAACAATATGCTAACATGCAGACAGAAGATATAAAAATCTTAGGGTTGGCCTCAACACTGAACACCTTGCCTTTCCCTCACTGTATCATTTTCTTTACTTCTCAATCTTCTGTGTAAAATCTGTATGATGCAATGGAATGTTTGGAAGCTTAAGGGAGAAGGAGAAAATAAATTTCATAAAGTATGCTTGGGGTCAATGAGAGATGAAAAGGGCTGACAAGCATAGTAGGGCCAGATTAAAACTGGACCTCATATATCTGCCATGATCTGAATCTGTGTGGTTCAGTGCCTCCTTTAGCAATGCCGGATATTATGCCAAATGAGAAGAGAAAGCCTTTGAGGGAATAGTGTGGGGCACAATTTGCTCAATGTAGCATTAAGTATGTAAGTGAGGAAGTGAAAGGACTGCTGTAGCTCAAAGGGTGTCTGGTGTGAAGGTGCCCAGTATATCCTAAAGAAGGCGATATGGAGTCATTGATAACAGCATGGGCTTCAGGGAAAGAAAGACCTAGTTTTAGAGTCCAGCTTTACAACTGGAAAAAATTCATGAAAATTACTTAACTTCTCTGAAATGGGGCAGTAAATGTTCCCAGCGTACAGTGATGTTGTAGGATCAAGGGCATTGAAAAATACCTGGTGTATAGTAAGCACTCAAGAAGCAACAGCTGGGTCTGTCATAGCTGAATTCAGGATGAGTATATTTAGGGAAGGAAACAAGTAGCAGATGAGAAAGCTATTGACAGAAATGAGAACCTGAAGTTCAAAATCTCAGTGGTGTCATTTTGGTTAAGTTGATCAGGAGTCATAGTGGAGTCCTGAGGAATGGGCAATAATAGAAAACACGAGGACTTCAGAAATGGGTGAGAATTTGCCTGAACCTCATATTTCCTTGAGCTATTGGATGTGTTAAAGTCAGGTACTATGTCTGTGCCGGGTAATATGTCCTCTATGTCTATGAAGAAGCCTAGATGGAGCAGTGGCCACAAGGAGGCTCCCCGGTGTCTTCCCTGTTGCCTTCCTCCAACCTTTACAACCTATTCTCAGTAGCACAGATGAAAGTCACCCCCCACCACTCCTCACACACACCCCACAGGTTATTTGATGCTCCCTATTTAAAGGATAACCTCAGAGGAGCAAATATGCTGATTTGGGAAGATTCACAGGACATCCTGGAGAGGTGGCAGGGAAGAAGTAATGAAAGTAAGCAGCTACTTCTCTCAGCGTATGTGGGTATCGAACATTTTGACACCAGCAGTTCTCTCTAAAACTTTGCTGACACGCCCTCCAGTGGTCGGCAAACTGTGGCTCTCGAGCCACATGTGGCTCTTTGGCCCCTTGAGTGTGGCTCTTCCACAAAATACCGACTTCTGTGCATGGGCCACGAAGTTTCAATCGCACTGTACATGCGCGCCTGCACGTGGTATTTTGTGGGAGAGCCACACTCAAGGGGCCAAAGAACCGCATGTGGCTTGCAAGCCACAGTTTGCCGACCACTGCCCTAACCAGTTTGGCTCAGTGGATAGAGTGTTGGCCTGTGGACTGAAAGGTCCCAGGTTCAATTCCGGTCAAGGGCATGTACCTTGTTTGTGGGCACATCCCCAGTGGGGGGGTGCAGGAGGCAGCTGATCGATGTTTCTCACTCATCAATGTTTCTAACTCTCTATCCCTCTCCCTTCCTCTCTGTAAAATATCAATAAAATATATTAAAAATATAAATAAATAAATAAATAAATAAATAAATAAATAAATAAACCAACCAACCAACCAACCTTGCTGACAAGGGCCAACTTCGGGGAACGATCAAAATAAAGATGAACTGTTAGCTGTTGACTGTCCTAGGCCAACATTTCCAGAAGAAGCTTCTGTTGAAAGCTAGCTCAGTATGACACTAATATGAATCCCATGAAAGAAAGGGTTCCAAGGTCAGATAGTCTTGAGAATCACTGAATGAAATGAAGTTAAATAGGTTTCTTTACTGTGGGATTTCTCAGAGCCTGTAATATGTTAATGTTGTATTATAAATCTCCAAGATGGAGTCCTCATTTCTGAGACCTCTGTAACCATCAAACATCTAGAGGGGACAGTCCCAGTGCCTGTGCCCTTGTCTACTCTTGAGGAGTAAAAATCAATGGGCATAAGTGGGAGTAAATGGGGAATTTGTCTTTATTCTTGGCACAGATATACAGGGTAAAATCTGAGGATCTGCCAAGATATATCAGACCTACTGACCACCATACACTCTTACTGATCAATGAGAGGATGAAGGACTGTGACTGAAAAGACCCATGAAGCATCCTTGGGGCAGATAGCAACTATACTAATACTCATCTAGCACTAAACATTCAATCCTCCCACAATATTAGGCTTGTCCAGGATAGGAACTATTATTCCTATTTATAGATTAAAAAATAAACTGAGGTTCATAAAAGTTAAGATACTTTTCCAAGATTATTGAGCTTATACTTGGAAAAACCAGGACTCATACCAAGGTCTTTTAATTTTGAGGGCAGTGTTTTTTTTCACTGCACTAAAAGACAAACAGCTTGAGGATACAACAGTGTTTTTTAATTTTTTACAAGTGACAGGATGGAGGAGGGGAAATAGTAGGAGGGTATTTTGCTTTGCAGGCGGTGGTAAAGTGTAGGAGTATTATGCCTGGGTCCTGGCATCAGATCCCAGAATGACATAGTCTTGGCTATGGACAGGTATTTTCTCTAGAAGAAGAAAGAATATATTTTCCAGAGACTGAAAGATTAAGACTAAAAATAAAGGGGGGAAACAAATTCCATATAAAATAATAAATAGTCATGTTGAAGGACAGAAAGCATAAAAAAGGGAGGGGAAGAAAAGGGAACAATGCCAGAATTGACCAGTAATTTACATGGGAAAACAACATGTAAATGGGCTGGAGATAAGATTTATAACTTCTTTGTCTGAACAGCAAGGGCCAGGGTACTGGATAATAAAGTGTTTTTCAGTGAGCAGTTTAAAGGCTAACACATTTGTGGAAGACAAAATTTGAAAGGATGGTTGCTCTACAGAATCATGACCTAAGAAGTTCTCAAGAAGTTGGGAAAGGATTTCTAGATCTAAAAAATAAAACCTACCAGGAAAAAATGTAATATATAGTGGACTTATGTCCAAAATAATCAGCAAATTCATGATGGGGATATATATCTAAGTAGCAGCCTCCATTGAAAAGAACAATGATTTTTAGCTTACAGCACACTCTGTGTGACTCAACAGCATAATATGGCCACAAAAAAGCTACTAGAGATTATATTTGGCAAGTAATTAACACTGTAAGTTGCTCAAAATAATGGCATTTAAAATAATAAAATGTTGTTTTGCAATCATGCCAAGTCTAGTGATGAGCTGAACAGTTAGTCTGCATAGCTCTCCACCATGTGGTAACGTAGGACCCAGAGCTGCTTCCACCTTGTAGCTATATCCTCTGGAGGACAGGATCCCCAGGGTGGTCATTCCTTGGGATGTGGATGAGACCTGCAGGTGGCATCATCTCCATCCATATTCCATTGGCAAGAATTAGTCACATGACCCCTCTGAAATGTACTGGACAAGGAAATGTTGATAAAAATATATTTACTGCATGAGTACTAACAATCTCTGCCACATAAACTCTAAAAATATTTAGCAAAATATAATATATATATATATATATAAGCCTAAGTGACCAGAATGACCAGAAGGACAAGAATGACCAGTCGCTATGATGCACACTGATCAATGCAGGAGCTCAATGCAGGAGCTGCCCTCTGGTGGTCAGTGCACTCCCACAGCTTACCTCCCCTGGCCGGCCAATCTCCCGCGGTCCCTCCTCTCTGGTCCCAATCAGTCCTGATCTCCGGCCAGGCCTAGGGACCCCACCCATGCACAAATTTTGTGCACCAGGCCTCTAGCTAAGAATAAATAAGGCAATTGCCACTTTTCTCTGGGGTGCTAATCAGACCTCACTTGCAACTCAGATATTCAGCATTAGTACATGGGTCTCACACTCTAAAAACGGATGTTGAAACACTGAAACGTTCTGAGGAGGGCAACAGGAACAGGGAGGGCAATTAAAGTACCATCATATGGGGAATAGCTACAGTAAATGGAGATGCTTAATCTACTGATGAGTCCCAGGAGACATAGTTGCTGTCTTCCAGCATATGAATGACTGTCATTTGAAAGAAATGTTGAAGTTGTTCTTCAAGGCCCCACAGGGTAGAATTTAGCAAGCTTTATAAAAAGGAGGTTGGCCAAGGACAGAATGAACTGCCTCTGAATGTCATTCTCCCTCTACTGGAGATAGTCAAACAGACCTTGGATCACCAGTTGCTGGTCACCCAAATACAGTTGATTCTCATTAATCATGGGGTCTGTATTTGCCTATTCACAAAAATTTCTTTGAACCCCCAAACTAATACTCTGGTACTTTCTTGGTCATTCTCAGACATGACCAGAGCAGCAAAAAATTTTCCCAACATGCATGTTCCCACCAGAGGTTAAACAGCTGACATCATGTTTCAGCTCCCATAGTGTAAACAAACATCTTTTTGCAGTCTATCTAGTGTCTCAGTTTCCTCATGTTTGTGCTTTTTGTTGGTGATTTCACTGCTTAAAATAGCTCCCAAATGTATACATAGTGTGAAAAGTGCTTTCTTGTGTTCCTGAGCACAAGAATGTGCCTTTACAGAGAAAATGGGTGTGTTAGGTAATCTTCATTCAGGCATTAGTTTTAATGCTGTTACGAGTTCAATGTTAATGAATCAATTATATATAAAAGAAGGTGTCTCTAAATAGAAACACATATAAAACAGTTATGTATTGATCAGTTGATCAAATACTGACCAGAGGCTTACCCTTTATGTCCCCTGGGAGTAATGATTCAGTATTCACTAATCCAATATTAATGGTGACTTTATACAACTAACTTGAATGGTGTAAATAAACTAACTCTACAGATTAGGAAAACAATGATAATCTTAGCTGACAATTACTAAATATTTATCAAGTACCAGGAACTGCATCAGGGATCTCTTCTTTAATTTCTATAATAATCTCATGAGACCAGTAGCTTCCCCTTTTACAGACGAGCAAACAGAGGCTTAGACTTAATCTGAGGTCCCAGGATTCAATCTCTCATAGCCTGACTCCAAACCAGGAGTCTTAATCTCTGCCCTTCATAAAGTCTCACTAGTTTTCCCACTCTGAACTGGAAAGATGTTGTGATTTTCCCTGACTCACAAGCAATCCATGCCTGAATCCCTCAGTGCTTGTTACCTTGTTTCCTCGCCTCCTTAGACCAAAATAAACAAACATACAAACAAACAAATAATATCCTAACATAACATAATATTATCTTTGCACTAGACATTTATAAAAGCAGAGAAGAAATATACATTGCATTGCTTTCTAAACCTCAGATGCCAACACCATCAGCTCTTTAATAGTTCACTGATGAGGAGACCAGATGCTGCCAAATAGCCCTCCTTGCAGAATAAAAGAAAGCAGTAAGGCCCCACTGCTTACCCCACAACAATGTCTCCCTCTGCCCTAGCCCTGCCACAGCAGCCAGAAGGAAAGGGAAAGGGGCTGAAACACTGCTCATAGCCTTTCCTCTAGGTCCCTGGGTCCCTGAGGACAGTGCTCTCACTTTGTTCTGCAAGCCCTGTGACTAGGATGTTGATGCGGCAGGATTCATGAGATATCATCAGCAAATATCTTTACTTTCGTCTCCCAGTAGACTTTTTAAATGTATTTAGTGTAGGAAAGTGCTTGCACTCCCCCAGGTGCGACCTAGAGCAATACCATACCTTTTCAGTTCACTGTCAGAGTACAAAATGCTCCCAGTCACATTAGGTCACAGACACAGGCTCAATTTGGTAATTAGTGTCTTGTCCTCTCTTTCCCCTCCTGCCCCTGTCTTATAATTCCACACCCTATTCCCATCTTACTCTCTGCCATGGCTATTGTGGGGGAAGGTAAGAGAGGGAAGGGAGGAAGAAAGGTTTCATTTGATTGGTATTGCAGACAGCTTCATGCTCACTGGGCCTGTCAAGTATTTAAAGCCCTTATTTTTGAGGCACACTGAGAGCTCCTTGGAGAGTCTCAAGCACTGCAATCCTCTGTTGCCACTTCTTAGACTCAGGCAACACATCTCCAGTCTGACTGGTCACCCAGTTCCTTGTGAGCTGCTGGGACTCCATCAGCAACCTAAATCTCTCCCTTTCTGCTGGGGTGCCATCACCCCTTTAATCAGTGCTGCTAAACAGGACCAAAGACAACCACCACATCAACTCTCTCATGCCTAATTCACATCTGTCATAGGAAATAACCACAAATTCTTTATTTGAACAAATTCAGAGACTACAGACTAATCCCAATGTATCAGAAACAATCCATTCCTCCAGTAACAAGGCAGCTGGGCAGCCCATCCCTCATATGCTAGGTTGCCCAGGCAGAAGGCAGACGTGCCTGGCTCACTGTCGGGGCACATCTCAAGACCTCCAAGTAGTCTTGTTGAAGGCCAGAAGAAAGAGAGCAGGCACCCTCCAGATCTTCCTTGTAGAGGAGGCAAAACTTATAAGGTATCCAGCACCTTTCTCCAAAGAAATCCTTTACAGAAATTCCCTGCCCACAAATATTCACCCTCCCCACCTGTTTCTATATTCAGAGTGAGTCAAGGATTAGCACCTACTTAGAAATTCCAAACAGATGCTCTGTCTCACAACTCATTCTGGTGTCTGATATCGATCATGTCTTGGTACCTTGGTTAAGATTCCAATTTAACATTTTTCCAAGACATAATTTGCAGTTTACAACCACTCAAAAATTTGGAAGGAGTGGTTCTATGTGAACGTCATTTACTGTAAGCCTTTTGCAGTTATATACATAGTGGTCTTTAGATTTTTAAATTTATTTTTTCTTCTAAACTCACACAATTACAGTAATTGAAAAAATTATGAAATGAGGCAATAAACTTTTACATAATTATTTCCCAAAGAGATAATGAAAATTCATGTCTTCAAAGTAAACCTGCAGGCTTAACAAGGGATGAAGTCCCTCATGTACTGGGTACAGAGTCTGCAAAATAAACTAGCACAGCACTTTTATCCAAAATGGCTATTAAATTTCACCTAGGTGGGTATTGTTTTGACAACTTCTATTTCTCAGGGACCAATTCCACTTTTTTCTCTTTCTGTTTCAAGGTCAGTGCTTGGTTCTTAATCTTCATATGCTTATATTTAAAAAAAAACAAGAATTTTCCATTAAGGCATAAAAAGAGCATAACTCCTCAAGCAACTTTTAACCTAAAGTCATTTCTCATTTTTTAAATTTTTCTTCCTTTTTAAAAATATGCAGTCAGAGCTAATAATTCTTTCTCTTAAATCCTCAGTTTAAAAGGGTCACAAAAACACCTTTGCCCTGACTCTTGCAGAACACAACTATTCCTCTTTCCACACTGAGGTGCTTAAGTCACCTCCTTGTACCCAAAGCACATTATTCTCCAACCAAAAGGGCAAAGCCCTGGAGTTACCAGAGAACTTCAGAGGGTTTCAAGATACTAATGAGATAGACCAGCCTTCGCCATGCTCACAGTGGCTGCCTATTTTGGAGATGTTTAGATAGTATTATTTAAAACCAGGTAACTTATTTATTTAAAACCTTAGGGGAGCACTTCACATGTCTAGACACAAAGCCACAAAATATAATCCCAAAGACAAATTGAATCTGATCATGTCACCTGCCTCCCATTTAATAACTTATGATTTGCTTTCCAGTATTCAGAGCTGGGGTCTCTGAAATGAAGTATGTGCACCCAAGGGATGAACAAGATAAGCCACTGGAGTGTGGGAGTAAAGAGATACAACTTCTCTTTTTAGATATCTAAAATATAGGAAAGTAGTTAAGGATTTCTAATATTTAAAATAGGCATTGACTTCAAGATTTGACAGTGGAACCCTCAGTCATTCATTTTTTCTTGAGCATATTACAACACAGTTCAGTTTACATGCTCACGGTGAAACAGATTTACAGGTTATTCGGGATACTTTTCACTAGACCAATCATCACAAAATGGACAAGTGGCTTAAAGAGATCTTTCAGAGAGGCTGTGGATTAAAGAAAATACTAATGATGCCTATAAATAAGAGGAAAATAGCAGGACAAACATTCCTGCCTTCCCAGTTTGAACTTGGTCAACCGCAAGAGGAGGTGAACACAACAATGAGATAATCAGACTTTTCAATGAGATGCATTTACTTAAAAAAAAATAAGTAAGCACAAAAACTGTTCCTTCTAGGTAAAGGTGACAGTATTAGAGAGAAAGAGGAAATAACTTCTTTTCAGGAAAAACCTATTTTTGAAGAGAGTATTTAAAAACAAATGTTTAGAAACATTTCCCTCTTACATGATTTTTGTTGCTGGAAACTGTACGTATCATATTTAACAACCAAATCTAGACACTCAAACTTACAACTTCCTTACCTGTTTAAAAATTTCCAAGTGAACAGTTTTAGTGGCTGGAACACATTGTGAACAATGAATTGTGTGAAATATGATAACGAAGCACTTTCTAATTCATTTGCATATTGGCAAGCAATTGACATTAGGGAAAATGTAAATATACCAGATAAATTAAAAACTTTGGCACAATTGGTAGATAGTTTTGAAAAATAATAATAAATTGTAAGTGAAACCAACAACGTACTTTTTACTTGAATCCATGTATCTTTGTGAGTTATTTTCCATTGTGATACCATTAAAACCGCATATCAAAGAGAACTAATCTTAGAATAATACCTTCAAATATCCATATATCAGTGTTAAGCCTAAATTTCAAAAAATGAAAAGCACATGAATTAACATTACTCTCATTAAATATCATCATTAGAAGGCAGCCAAAGGTATGTGAACCAATAATAACTAAAATAAAAATTTTAAATATTCATTTTACCTTCAGTTTATCTATTTCAAATTTCTATAATTATACGTTTTATAATATATTCAACATAGTACTAATATAATGTTATGTGTAGGTAATTTATGAGAAATAAATATATTTGGAATCAATTCTCAAATTATTTTACTGAGAAAGATGTACAAGCAAAGCACAGACCACGGGCTTAGAAGTTCAAGTTCAGGCCTCCTGGTTTGGCACAGGTTTCTTTCATTCTAGCACCCTCCTTTCCTGTCAGTTTCCCTCCACCTCCCCCATGACCACAGACACCATGTTTTGGTCAGTCTGACAAGCTATCTCCTAAACACTCCACGCTCTCTCATACCTCTGTGCCTCAGGCTAGAATGTTCTGTCCTCTCTTGCCCAACTTTTCCTTTAAGACCTAGACCAAATATCACCTCCCCTATGGAAATTTGCTCCACTCCTCTAAGCACGTCACCAAGGAGTTCTGTTTGTGGGAAAAGTTGATAAAAGGAGGTGTGATGATTTTGACTCTCAGTTCTGCTACTTACATTCTAGATATGAGGAAGTTGTTGAAACTTGTTGACTTTTAATTTCCTCGTCTGTGAAATGGAAATTCTGCATTAACTTATAACAGAGGTCGGCAGACTTTCTGTAAAGGTCCAGATAGTTGGCTTTGCAGGCACAAGAGTCTCTCTTGTAACTATTCTCTATTCTGCCTTTGTAACACAACGTTGCAATAGATAATACATAAACAGATTGGTGTGGCTGTGTTCTAATAAAATCTTGATAAAAATAATTAATGTGCTGGGTTTGACTCATGGATCATAGTTTGCAGTGAAGATTGAAGTAACCCACACAACACAAAGTAACTGGCACAGAGTGGGTTCTTAGTATATTATGTTCTAGGTCAAGAGAAGCATCAGTACTGTATACAAAAAACAAGCATAAAGTGAAGGAGATGGATATTAAACAATCACACCCCACCTTCCACCAAATTTTACGGGCACAGGGGTCAATGTGGCCACTGATGGCAAGGGCAGCAATGGTGGTGGCATTCTGCCCCACAAGACTTCAGAAGCAAGCAGTGGAGTTCAAGGGGGACTCAGCTCAAGGAGCACATGGTGCTGGACATCCTCTCACGTGAGGCACTACCTGCCCTCTCCAAATCAGGTGTTTATAGAACTAATTGGCTAGGTCCACACGAACAATAATCACACTAGGGAGGAGCAAGGGGTCTTATGGAAGCAGGTGAAATGCAAGGCATGAAACTGGTTCATAGTACCACAGCACTTTAGTTCTATTAGTAAGAAAAGACAAATAAACATTGGGATTAAGGGACAGAAAAAGAGGATGAAAGAAGAGAAGCAAAGAAAAAAGAACAGAAAGGAAAAAGGATTAGAGAGACACAAAGGAGAGGAATACCGTGCTCTTCTCTGCTTGAGTGTTACTAAGAGGGGAGAGTAACAAAGGTGTTATATTGTGATTCACAATAAGAAGTATATATTAGACCCAGCTGGTGTTGCTCAGTGGTTGAGCATCAACCTATGAACCAGGAGATTACGGATCGATTTCAGGTCAAGGCACGGACTCAATCCCCAGTAGGGGGCATGCAGGAGGCAGCCGATCAATGATTCTCTCTCATTGTGGAGGTTTCTCTCTCTCTCTCTCCCTTCCTCTCTGAAATCAATAAGTATATTTATCCCCATTCCTAGCACAGAGATCCTAAAACTCTTGGAATTTTTTAAGGGATGAGAACAATAAAGGTGCCTTTTATTGTCAATGAGTTGACATTTGAAAAGGCCATAGGTAACCCGACAGAGAGCTGGTTGCCAGAGGGACCCACCATGCATGGAACATTGGAACTTTCAGTCCCACCCCCTGATTTCTGGAGAACAGAGAACAGCGGGAGGTTGAATCAGTCACCGATAGCCAATAATTTAATCAACCATGCCTAAGTAATGAAGCATGGGAGACAACATGGGCTTGAAATGGGCACCTGAATGGGAGGGTCGTCTTTGGGGGACTGAGCCCTTAACCTGTGGAATCTGATGCTATCTCTGGGTAGACAGTGTCAGAATTGAGTTGAATGGCAGGATATCCAGCTGGTGTCAGACAATTGCTGGTGGTGTGGCGGAACCCCCATTTATTGGTTTTGGGTGTAGAACCCCTTAAAAGTGGAACATACAATGACATAGAATACCAAGAAACAAAACCCAAAGAGGAGACAGAAGCAGAAACTGAAAGACACAGATGAAGAGGGACAGACAGAGCTTGAGGGAGACAAAAATAAGCTCAATAGATTTCTGAAGTGCATTTATCAAGATAAGTTGCTTTTGTCACATCCTGCTGTTTGTGAATGGGAGTAAGTCGTTGCCTGTTATCACTGACCTTTACAATTCTGCTTAGCTGCTCAGCAATTAACTAGTATTCCCCAGACAGCCTTAACTCTGCACTAGAGGAGATAGCCACAACAGGTCCCTGGAGTGGAGGACGAGGGGAGGGAACCTGCTGAGGAGGCAATTACCACGCTGGCTGTACAACAATGATGCCTCATAGGCTTCTTGCCTGTGGATCTAAAAAATAATAATCATACCATACATTTATTAAATTTAAAAAATACTTTCTATCTTTTGCAACAGAGCAACTGCTTAGCTCCACTCCATATACTGCAAATGTAAGGCAGAGCTGGTTTAAGTTACACAGCAAACATCACACAGACTACTGGGACACAGAAGTGGGAGGGGAACGCCGATCGCCTGGCTCTGAGCCACAGGTGCTTTCTCGCCCACCTCATCTCCTCAGTAACCAGGTAGAGAGCCAGACACTTTGCTGGACAGCAGCCTGGAAATGTTTGTTCTTCTGAACCTTCATTTCAGAACACCTTCCTTGACTCTGGTTTCAGGCAATGAGATTAGCAGATAGTTTCTCCAACACAAAGATCTTGGCAACATTTTCAAGCACCATTTTTAGGTCTCCTCTTCCCATTAGTCACCACCCCTCCCCGCCCCCCCCCCCCGCCCCCCCGCCCGCCAACAAAAACACACAAGAGGAATTTAAGGCAGAGAGTGTAGACTTACACAAAAAAACTTCAACCCAGGGCTAACACAGAGATCTTCAGTCACTCAGCACTCCTCCTCCTCCAGCTCTATCAGACTTAAAATATCCCACACTGAGCCCACAGGCCATTGTCCTCCTCACCCCTCGGAGAACGAAATAGTTCCACTATTATGAGAAAGATGTAGTTCCAGGGTAATGATATATAAATTATCTAAATATGGTTCATTACATAATTATAATTTGAGATGAATCAGACACTTTCCTATCAATAATAAGGGAAACTTGCATTTTCGTCTTTATCTACATAGACGCACCATAGGGCCTTTTTATAAGTTTCTTTGAGGTTAAAAAAATGTAAGGAAAACAGAAATTAAAGCTATAGTCAATTTTGTTCATGTGAAACAAGGATGATAATATAATCGCTCTGAAACCGGGATGGCTGGAGGATGAATTTGATAGAACTGCAGTAGAAAATGTGAATGGACTTAGAGCCCAAGAGAGAGGCATGTTGGTATAAGCTAACACCAGAGCATCAAACTAGATTACTGTCCCTCTTTACAGACATCATTCTGAAACAGCTGAGCCAAATGCTGTCTTATTACTAAGTTCTCATGGAATGTAGCTCGGATCAGCATTTAATCAGGAAGAGAAAAGGAGAGTCCCTCAAAAAAAATGTCATTGCTTACTGTCTAACATCCCTGAAAAGTAATTAAAATGTTATTCTTGCCCTCATTTTCATAGGAGTGGGAATGTAAATGAGTTCATGTAAGTGAGACCTGGACTCAGCAGAGCCTGGTTGAGCCTGGAAGGCTGAATCACTGCCCTCAATGTCAGGTAGCAAAGCCATGCCCCAGCAAACACAACGTACTAAAGATACCACAAAGCATTTCCCTTGACCTCTTAACCTAGTTTCCCAGGCAGCAATGAGATCTGTGTCAAAAGGTAGAGATGGAAATGTCAATAGAAGAACATGGAAGATCCTTAAAATGTGTGATAAGGGGGAGGTATGTATATAACGGGGATGGGGCAAACATAGTTCTTACATATCTGTTAAATTACACACAGCATGGGGAGACTTCGCCCAGCTTTCTGGAGCAAAAAGTGGCCAGTTGGATTATTCTGTCCTTGGCCCAGTCACAGGTAGAAAGATTACAGAAATGAGTGGTGTCAAGTGGTCTCCCTTCTGCATTGGAGGGCCATAGCATTTAGACTTTAGCTTATTCACTCCTCATAACAACTGTATGAAGTAAGCACTATTAATAGCCCCATTGCACAAAATGGAAAAGTTGCGCTTCAAGGGGTTAAACAGCTTACCCAAGTCATGCAGCTAGCAAGTGGCAGGTAGCACCAAAATGCAAATGTGTCTGACTCCAGAACCATGTTTTTAACTTCTGTCCCTACTGTCCCACAACTCTCCTCCAAAGAGTGAACAGCAATAAGGGTATATTCCATCACTGAGCTTTGATGAGTGTGAGACCCATTGTATTTCCTGCTGACAATGACTTGGTTGGATTCTGTTGGAACAATCGATTGCTTTTTTCTTTATTTCTCAAAGAAAATCTCTCTTGTTTTCCTCAACTTACCTATCCACTTAAGACACTAAGTGTGTGGGTTTTACATATCAAGCAATTCTGGCACTAACTGCCTGGAGTTAGCCCAGGTCCCACATTTTGAGGACTCAGTCCCACAAAACTGCCCGCTCCCATCCCCTCCTGCCAATTGCAAGCCCAGGTTGTCACCTGAGTTTCTGACTGACCTGCTATAAATTGGAGGTACCCACACCCCTTCATCAGTTTTGATAATTTGCTAGAATAGGTCACAAAACTCAGGAATGTACTTTACTTACTATTCCATGTTTATTATGAAAATACAACTCAGGAACAACCACATAGAAGAGGATGCAGAAAGCAAGGCATTAGGGGGTGGGGTTTGGTGTGTGCACAGACCTTCCATGTTCTCTGGGTGCACCACCTTACCAGCACCTCCACGTACGTGTTCACCAACCTGGAGGCTCTCCAAACCCCTTTAGTTACAGTTTTTATGAAGGTTCATTACATAAACATAATTAATTAGATCACTGGCCACTGGTGATTAACTCAGCTCCCAGTTTCTCTCTCCTCCCTAAGTGGAGGTGAAGAGGGGTGGGGGGAAGATTGAAAGTTCCAAACTTGTAATAACATGGTTGGTTCCCCTGGCAACCAGTTTCCATGCTGAGGTTATATACAAATCCCCCAGCCACCAGTCATCTCATTACCATACAAAAAGATACTTCAGAGATCCCAAGAGTTTTAGGAGCTATAGGCCAGGAAATGGGGGAAGAGACCAAATAAATATTTTGTATTATGTTACAGTTTCTTTGTTTTGCAGAAAATCTGTAGTGCTGGGTTAAGTTAATGCATACTAAATTGTGTTCAATAATCAAGTCCTTGACCTAAAAGAGCCTTATGTTAATACACAATGGATTTAGGCTGAGAATTGTGTTCATGATTAAGATTCCCTTTGCAAGAAACTAAGTCAGAACATGGAATTTGCTGTTAGTAAACGTCACATTGCCAACAGTTCTGTGAGGCCACTGAAAATGATCAAGTTGACTTAGAAAATTAAGATTTGCCAGATAGATGTCCTTGGCATTCAAGGCACCTTGAAGAGAAGAGCATGCTCTCCCAGAATCGTCGACATAGCCTTAGCTTTAACAGTCCAAGTATATGATTTCTGTTCACAATTAAAGACTCTCAGAGGCACCCATGTACTCCACATCTATGTCTCAGGAAGAAGAAAAAAAAACCTTTTCTTAAATTGATTTGCCCTTTGTCACTGTCACAGATATGTTTTCCCTGTTTTGACAGGTAGTTGTAATTCTATTAGCAGCCCATCGACTTCCCTCTGAAATCGATCTGTGTTGGGCTGGCTGGGTCTTCTTAAACTGGCTGATTTATTGCTTCTGCATGTTTTTAGAGAGAGAAAGCACATGCATGCTCACAAGTGAGCTAAAGGGGCAAGGGGTGGGAGAGGGGAGGGAGCGGAAAGAGATACTCCTCTGTCACCACGGAGCATAAAGTACTTAAACAATGCTTGAGAATGAATCATTTTTAGCCTCACTGTGGGCTGTCTCCATGGCAGTGAGCTGTAACCTTTTGTCAGCAGCCTAGCTGAGAGGCCTGCTGATACCAGCGGTATAAAGGACTGTCAATTTCTCTCATTAATTTATCTTGCTGTCTCCTGTATAAACTAGAACAACTTGCCCACGTCAAATGTCCTCGATGTCAACCTATCACGTTTTGCTCTTGCACATAACATCTCTAAGTAACTAGAACATGAGTAGCTGCCTCCAGGTACTCCTGTCTCTGCCTGCAATCTTGACCATTGAAAGGAAAGCACCCAAGCCAATTTGCAGAAGATCAGTTTGCCAGAGGTCAGAGACAGAAATTGCCACTGCATTTTGTTTAAAGAACTATATCAGAAAAGTAAAAAGGGGAGGGAAGGGAAGAGAGGAAAGGAAGGGAAGCTTAATAAATACCCTGGTCTAAAAGTTCCATCCCAAGATTTATAATGGATTTAGCTAATGCTAAATTAAAATAGTATGGGTAAAGACCAGGCAAGCTGAAAATCAGTTCATTTTTCAGGTACTAAAGAACAAATCATTGCATAGTTAAACTGAAGATGATCCTGTTAACTTTATGAACATGAATATTAACATCTCACATGTACAATTTATAATTTTTTTCTTCAGCAGTATAGTGGAGAAGTAGAATTATTACTAGGAAATACAGATAAGTAGGCCAATTCCATTTTTGCACACTTTCTTCTCCAGTTATATACCTCCTATATCTTTAGGAGTTTCCTCCAAAATACTTAACTCATCTTTACCTTCTAGGATAACACTGGAGCTTTCTCCATCTTCTCACCAAACCTTTTCAGATGTTAGGCCAAAAAAGTGATAAAGTAAGGTTGATATAAATGATGAACTAATAAAATTTAAGGTATTAACTCTCCCAGTAAGATTATGCATTTGAACTGGGAATTCTTATAGACATAATACTATAATGCAAAGAGAGATAAATGGTGAGAACTCTGGGCACCACTGAAGACAGATTGGTGGATATTTCTCAGCAGGTGCGTCTTTCAACAATCCTCAAATGATAGTCCTAATATGGTGCTGGTTCTAAACCGCAAACAATAACTCTACTGTCCTACAGAGCCCTGTGAAAACTAACAGTCCTGTGCTATGCTAAGTCATCTTGGTTAAACTAAGAATCTTAAGGATTCTATTTTAAAGTTGGCCAAAGAAAAGAAAAAAAAGAATCTGTGCAAGATTTGGAAGACAGAAGTGAAGCAGCAGCCTTTACTCTTGGAAGGTAGGTGGTTCCAGCCACACATGGTAGCCTGGTAGGTCCCAGCTCATCCTCAATCTCCTCTGTTCTGTGTCCAGCTCTTCTTGCCAAATTATGACCCTGCTGGCCAACAGTGGCCCCAGGAACACCACCAGCTACATCACCCAGCTGTGGACCTTAAGAGGTAGCAGCCACACAGAAACACCTTCCCAAAGACTTTTCCATGTTCCCACTTTGGAACTGGAAGAGTTTGGCTTCTCAGATCAGGAATGCAGCCTTCCCTGCAAGCTCTGACTTGTCCATCTTGGCTAGTACTTCAGGAATACTGCTTAGTTACTCCTTTTCAGATCCTCCAACTCCTCTTCACTACATTTCTTCCCCAGTTCCTCAGAAAGATGCAAACAGAAAGATGCAAACTGACCGTACCTTCATGACACCCAACCACCAATCAGGATTATGTAAATTACCCAACAAAGATGGCGGGTTAATTTGCATAGCAGGCCCTGAGCAGCCGGGGGTGGGACGCAGGCATTCTGCACAGCCCAAGCTGCTCCAGGCCTCTGGGCAGCGTGGGAAGGGAGAAAGGCAGCTCCAGGCCAGAGCAAAGGTGGAAAGGCAGCCAGGGGAAGGAAGGCCCATTCTTGCATGAATCTTCATGCATCGGGCTACTAGTTTCCTATAAGAAATCTCCCATGCCCAAAATACTCATGGTACTGCTTCCTGACTAAGCCCAGACTGATACAATTCCCTGAAGAGGCCACATCCTACACAACAAAAGGCTGTGCATGTGTGCATCATGCACAGTCATAAGTGATTACCTGTTACCAGGTACCATAATCAAACACAAACCTACACTATCTGTCTGAGCCTCTGATTTGTGTTGTGATAGATGTAATTTACAATTCATGTTTTAAAAATATCATTTTGGAAGCTGAGACTGATTTTCAACATAAGCTCTCTATGTATCAGCTAAATTAATGATATATACAAATTCAAGTTTCAAAAAAACAAATTACTAATGAAGTGATCATCAACAAACATCTTGAAATCCAAGCTAAATAGGTCACGTTATACCATATATCCTCTTAAGTAAGGGTACTAGCTCATGAATATTTATAGTTTCTGATCAATATTAGTCCTAAGTCATAGATTTAAATGTTCTAGATCTCAGGACACAGAGCACTCATGACAAATGCAAGCATCAATGTGTGTCCTACGTGAGATTTCAAACAAGTTGTCACAGGGGAAGGGGGATGAATAAGTGGGAGAAAGGATTGCTTTGTTTTGTTTTGGACATTTAACATGAGATCTACCCTCTTAACAGATTTCTGACTGTACAGTTCAGTGTTGTTATCTATAGGCACAATGTTGTTCAGCAGATCTCTAGAACCTATTTATATTGCATAACTGAGAAGCTCAGGCCACTAAGGTCTGGTCATACCTCTACTAAAACCAATGTTGATTATGTGGTCTCCAGGTGTCATGATTACAGAGTTTAATCAATCAGGTATTGACACTGATGCTGACTAGAATTAAGTATATCATTTTGAGTTGTTCAAATCTAAGTCCACTAAAATTACATCTTAAAACTCTACCATATATAAGTGCATTAGTCTGTTAGGGCTGCCATAACAAAGTACCACAGACTAGGTGGCTTAAACAACAGAAATTTATTTCCTCACAGTTCTGAAAGCTGGAAGTCTAAAAGCAAGATGCTAGCAGGGTTCGTTTCTGTTGAATTCTCTCTCCTTGGCTTGTAGTGTCTTTGCCTTCTCATTGTGTCCTCAAAAGACCTTTTCTCTGTGAGCAAGTGTGCCTGGGGTCTCTTCCTCTCCTTATAAGGACACCACCAATCATATTGGATTAGGGCCCCACCCCATGACCTTTTTAAAGTTTCTCTCTCCAAATATGATCACATTGGGGGTTAGAGCTTCAACCTATGAATTTGGGAAGATAGGGGAGGAATTTGAATTCATTTTTCATGTGTCCATGACTCAAGTTGGAGTCTTATCATCTATGCCAAGCAGAGATGTTATCCATTCACAATTGCTATACATTTACAATATCAAAATTTGATATTAACATTCATAGATACTGATTTCTAATTATTTATTTGAAACCTGAGTATGTTTGTAATGGAGAAAGAAGGAGCTTAAGAAAAGAAGAGGCTGGAGACATACAGTAGGAAGTAAATGTGCAAAAAAGGTAGAAAATCAGGCACTGGGTAGTAAGTAGATGGAATGGTGGTATAAACAGAAAATAAGAAAGGCCTGGAGATGAAGAAAAAGGAAGAAAATGGGCAGAGGGGAACACATGTGTGAGCATGCTGATTATAAAGCATAGGGCCAGGGGATTTGGGAGGTCAACATTGAAAGGGATAAACTGGTCAGCATATAAATGCTGCCTTTTGGTCTAATGCTCACAACTGGGCCAATCATACTGGATCAGGGCCAGGTCCACATATTGCTGTGGAAAGGTGACTGCTCACAAGAAAGCTGTGCAGGTGACAGGTGCTCTAACATCTCTCTAAAAGGGACACCTGTTTCTGGCACTTAACATGCATGATAACAAATTGGGACTTCAGAAGGGAATAACACAAACTTCTTTCATGAATTTTACCCCACTTACTGTACAAATTGAAGAAAAAATATTTTACAAAACAAACATCAAGCTCAGCTCTCTCTATGAAACACTCTCTCACCTTTCCCCACCTCCTTTCTCAAGGTGTGTTTTTCTTGCCTCTCTTTCTCCTCAGCTTCAAGGGAAGCTGTAACTTGCCTCTGTAACTTGTTTATTAAGCCAATCTCTTCTATGGGTCACTTCTACCTCTGTGACTTTTAAATAAACTTTCTCTTATAGTTTGAGTCTTGGCTCCGAATTTTTTCTTAGCTGTAACTCAAGTACAGAGGTTGCTGAACCAAGGTCAGGTCTGACTCCACCGGTCTAACACCTGGTGCTGTCTTGCACCAGCACACTCACCTCAGCCCACAGACCACAGCCTTACGGCAATATACCCAATACTAATAGGTCAAGGCCTAGTTTAGATGAGCTATCTCTCTCTGAAAAAAAAAAATACAATAGATACCATGGTCTAAGAACTCCCGCTACAATTTCTTCTTCGGAGTGGACTAAGTTTTAAAATCCCATCTTTAAAATCTATGAAGCTAGAAAATAACTCTAATATGCAGAGCTTTTCTTGTTTGCCATTAATATCAAGTGCTGCTAGAGTGCTCCAAATTGCACAAGCCATACAGATAAGCACAATATCTACCTTTGAAAAAGCAAAAGCATTTTTCAGAACAGAACTGTAAATAGCACAAATAAAAGAAGTCAACTTCTCTGAAGTTGTTCAGGTGTCAGATTACATCTGCAAAATCAAAATTACATCACAATATTCTTGTCTGATTTTTAATTTGCTTTAAGCCAAATAAACATGAATAATGAGAAAGAAATTTCAGCCTAGAAGCTGATAACATCATAAACCATACACAGGACACTTGATTGGTTTCAATCATAAAATTCCATCATAAAATCACACCTGCATGAAAAAAATTTTTTCCAGTTTCTGTATTGTCCCCTCAAAATAGCCATTCCCCACTAAAGGACATTCAGTTCGATGTCTGGGACTATCAGTTATTAGGGCTTGTCAGCAGTCAAAATCATTCAAATATATTTCCTGCATCCTTTCAAAACTATAAATAAAAATTTTACACTAGCACCTACTGAACTAAAGGATTTAGGCTAAATGACAGCAGTCAGGATTTAGGTTAGAAATAAATATTCTGTGATGAGGTAAGTTAAAATATCAGAAAGGGTCATATTGAGAAAGACTAGAGCCCCCCTCTCTGAAACTATTTAAAAACAAGATGTGTTTTTCTCCAAGATCCCATAATAATAAAAACAAACAAACAAATAAACAAAAGAATTGCATCTATTCATTGCTATATTGATTATCAAATCCTACAATTCCATTTCCAACCTGGAGGCAGAGACAAAGAAAATGATAAAGACCAGAATAAAGGTCTGATGGACTTCAAGCTAGTGTGCTTAATAATCTTCCTTTGTTCTTACCACCATGACTGGAGAGCTGCCACACCCAGTCACAGACCGTCCTGACCAGCCCCTGCCAGTGTTCTAAATCTCAGTCTTTTCATTTATTTGTTCTTACTTTTCCAATGTGTCACCAGAATCTAGTTCCAAAATTTACTGGATACCACCTAAGGTCTTCATAAGTTCAAATAAATGTGATCCTAGATTTAAAACTAACTAAAAAATTTAACAGCTTTATTGAGATATAATTCACATGCCACACAATTCACCCATTTAAAGTATATATTTTAATAGCTTGTAGTATACTAACAGAGATGTACAACTATCATCACGATTTCAGAACATTTTCATATGAGCGGAATTATAATATGTGGTATTTTGTATCTGGCTTCTTTCATGTAGATATCATTTTCAAGGTTTATCTATATGATAGCATGTCTCAGTACCAATTCCTTTATTTTTATTTTTAATTGTAAAATATACATAACATAAAACTTACCATTTAAACTATTAAAAAATCAATCAACTGCTCTGAGTTTTAAATTATTCATGAGTAAAATAACTCCTGCCCTACCTACATCACAGGCTTGTCATAAGGATTGCATGTAACAATGTCTATGAAAGTATTTTGCAAACTCTAAAACATAAATCATATGATGGTGTCATTACCATTACAGTAGTTCCCCCATTATCCATGATTTCACTTTCCACAGTTTCAGTTACCCATAGTCAACCACTTCAAAATATTAAAAGGAAAATTCTATAAATTAACAATACATACATTTTAAATTGTGCATCATTCTAAGTATTCACTTTATCTCATCACGTAGGCATTGTATCATCTCACATCATCACAAGAAGGTGACTACAGTACAATAAGATATTTTGAGAAAGATAACCTTTATTATAGTATGTTTTTATAATGGATCTATTTTATTATTAGTTATTGTTGTTAATCTCTTACTGTGCCTAATTTATAAACTAAACTTTAGCATAGGTATGAATGCATGGTAAAAAAAAAACAGTATATATATATATATATATATATATATAGAGAGAGAGAGAGAGAGAGAGAGAGAGACTAGAATTATCCGCAGTTTCAGGCATCCATTAGGGGATCTTGTAACATAAACTCTGTGGATATGGGGGGGGTGGCTACTGTATATGACAAGTAGCTGTACAATCAGATTCAAATCACAGAAAAGCAGACTGCACTCAGTTAAAAATATATACATAACGCACATGCAGTGAATAGTAACCAAACACCAACAGGATGAGGGCAGGGAATAAAAACCAACTGAAATGTTTACCCAAGTTGTTCTTGAGCAGATGGAAACCACAAGGTCTCTGCCATACTTCATATTCTCTGGGTCTCCTGTGTTTTAGGAGATAGCATGGGCCCTTCCACTTTTCAATCCTTGATATGGTTTTCAACCACTTTTGCTACACTGAGAATCACTGTGTTAAGGTCTGCTGACATCTAGCTCTCAGGAGTCTAGACACTTGTGCAATCTTAGAAAACATAGAATATAGAATCATGATTTTCTTTAGTGTCCTGTGTTAGGCCCATAAAGGTTTACATTTAAATTCTAACTGCAGGCTCGCCTGTGTTTGCCCTGTGGAACGTTGTTAATCTGGGAGACTTGAAACTTTTTTGAAGGCAGTGGCGTGGCAAAATAAACTTCCTTATAAACAGGAGATAGTAAAAAACCCAGAGATATCAAGGAAAGTCATATGGAAACTAATATAGAATCACACAGTACTTCTAGAACACACTTGTCATAATAATTAAAATTACTTCAAGGTGCCTTGCAATATATGAAAGTACTAAATAATAATTGTGAAACTGGGTAAGTGTTTGATGACAGATATGGAGAAAAGATAAAGTGTTACAGATAAGTTTTCTTTTATTTTAAAACCTTATGTAATAGAAATAAATTATGGATCCCAAAGAGGCATACAAATTCCAAAACTCAGCTAAATAATACCGAGAGACATAACCAAGTACTTTGGGGCCTATTCTGTGGCTGCTTTCTTTACAAAATTCATGGAATCTATTTTAACTCTGAACTGTTAAAACAATATATAACTTGAAATTGCACTAAGTTTCTCCAATAGTTAAAAGTGGTATCATTAAAACCAAAATGTTTTTATGATAGCATAGACAATTCAATTCCTAATTGCACAATTTTAAATGATACCTAAACCCATAATGCCCAAATTAGTGTTGCATGTAAATACCAAAAATAATTCAAGAGTTAATTTTATATTTAATAGACTATTTAGGTTCTTCAATTACCCATGTCCATGCTGGTGTATCATTTTTTAAGTCATCTTACAGGTTTTCCTTCCAACAGAGCTCTACCTTTGTTATTTTGTTTGGCTATGTCAAACATCGAGGTTATAGTCTGTTCCTTACCTTGAGAAATGTGTGTGCTACTAAAAGCTAAAATAGAAACATGTATTTATAGTGTGTTAGGCTTCATACTCTGTTAGGCTGTGGTAGTCACAGAAGATGGACCCCACACAAGATCAGTCGAAAATCAAGTCTATAGAGAGCTAAATTATGATACAGAATACAAATGCTCTTGGAAATCTAAGGAAAGGAGAACACTAAGGAATGAAATAGTTAAGTATAATCTCCCTGGAGCAGAGGACTTGAGTTGATTTTTTAAAGGTAGTGTGAAAAAATGAGCAAAAAAGAAAGATAACTCATGGCCATGGAAAACAATGTGGTAATTGTGGGGGCGGGGGTGGGTGAAAGGGCATGGAGAGGATAAATGGTAATGGGAAAAATGAAACAAAATAAAAAGATAGTGTAGGATTCAGAGGGAAAGGTACTGGATTTTCAAGTGGGGAAAGGATCATGATCAAATTCTTTAACGAAATCAGTCAGAAGTCTAAACTGATGGGAGATAAGGGGTGATGTTATAAGGTAATGAAAGATAAGCTTGACTAAGTAGAAATCATGTTGTAGAATCTTGATAACTTGACAAAGAATTCAGACTTAATGCAATAGGCAAAAGGGAGCCATTAGGCTAGTTCTGAACAAGAATATAACATGAAAGATTAGTGATTAAGGAAGCTTCAAGTGATAATTGTATGCATGGGATTGAATGGGAATGACACAAAAGCTATGACACCAGTCACCAGTCACTTATAATCTAAATGGTAGTATCAGAATCAGAAAGAAAAGATACCGGACGGAATACCTGTAAGAGAATTCACTGGCTGTCTAATTCAAAGCCCTCCTTTGTTCAGATGTGAAAACTGAGCCTTTGGAAGGTTGTATGGTTTGTACAAGTCAATCATCTTCCCAGTTAGCAGCAGAATCAGGTCTAAAACCTAGGTTTCTAGAAAAATTTTGAAGAAATTGCAGGACTTGGTAATAAGCAAGTTTGGTAATAATAATAATAAAGATGAAAAGCACAAAGCTTACCTCTGTGACTTAGAGTGTAGAGGTGAGTGGTTTAACAGTGCCACAATTAACCTTGAGGGAGTTAAGAAAACTAGGTTGGGGAAAAAACTGATGACCAAGAATCTGATTATGAAGAATTGCAGGTGATGGTAGAATATCTAGGTAGACATGTCCTGCAACAATTGGAAATAAGAAACTGCTGGGAGCTAGCAGCACAGTTCTACAGTTGCTGCCCAGACCTCTCTCCAAACATCTAGTTTCATCATATATCCAATCACTCATCTGACACTGGCACCTCCAATTTAAATTGGCCAAAACTGAATTAATTATATTAATTCTATACCTGGATTAGTACCATTATCCATGCTGTTCATTCACTGGACAAATATTTACTGTCACTGAAGTCACAAACATGGGATTCATCTTCATCTCCTTCTTTTACCTCATTGGCTCCAGCTAGTCAGTGACCAAATCCTAGTTGGTTTTGCCTCCTTTCTATCTGTTCATTCTTATTACTGCCATCTTGGTTTAGATCCCTGTCATCTCATGTCTGGTTTATGGCAATAGTCTCCTAACTGGTTTCCTGGATTCCATGTTAGCCTCCCTTCATATAATTAATAGAATTGTCTTCTAAAATGCAAATCAGATCATATTATTCCTGTACTTATAATTCTTTAATTACTATTCTTATAGTCTATATAGAGTTTGAGACCCTCACAATTTTATTCTTGTTTTCTAGAGCTCCAAGCAATGGAAATGAATGGAATTATCGAAATATTTCTATCCAGTTTACATCAGTATCTTTGATTGGGTAACTCTCTCTTCTTGGAATACCTTTCTCTCCAAATCTCCCCTATTCATAGTTTCCACCCCTTCTAACTGCTGAACGACTACCCCTATTTCAAAACTGAACTAAAAAAAAGATCTTATCTATATAAACTTTTCTGATCTTCCCTCACCCAGTAGAATCAAAGAGCCTCTCCTGTGTGTCTTCTTTGTACAGAACCCATATTACTCCATTGCAAGTGAACTTGAATGTTTTATATCTTCTTATAGACTGGATGGTCTTTGAAAGCAGAAACTATATCCTATTCACCATTGTATTTCCTAAAAAGAGCCTTGTTAACAGTGGGTATTTCCTAAAGGTCTGCATTTATGCATTGTGTAGACACCTGAAATTTATCTGAATAAAGGTAACACTTGAAGGATACTAGACATGCAAAATTCCCAAAAGGGGTTGCTTCAGAGACCTAGATAACAGTTAAGGTCCAAGAATAGCTAAAGAAGTCATTGGGGGGGGGGCGGGGGGAGACAGAGAAAGAATGAAAAGTACTTTCTAAAAAGCCAAGTAAGAAAATATTTTTAAGAAGGAATGAGAGAAAATCATTCAAAAAGAGTAAAAAAAATTAAAGATATTTGTAATACCATTACTCTAACAGTGAAAAACTGAAGACAATCCAAATCTCCAAAATAGGGCACATTCTGACATAGACTACATGATGCCAATATAGGGTTAATTATAAAATATAGGCAAATCAGTACTCATGTAAAATAATGCTAAATGAAAAAGTAGAAGATAATGTTGTACAACCCAATGATTACGATCTTCTTCTTTTTTTAACCCTCACCCAAGGATATTTTTTCCATTGTTTTCTAGAGAGTGGAAGAAAGGGAGGAGGGGGAGAGTGAGAGAAACATCAAAGTTAGATAGACACATCGCGATTGGTTGCCTCCCCAACGCACCCCGACCCTGGGTAGGGAACCTGCAACCAAGGTACATACCCTTGACCAGGAATTGAACCTGGGATCTTTTGGTCCATGGGCCGACACTCTAACCACTGAGCCAAATCAGCCAGGGCTACTTGTGATCTTATTTAAAAATACATGAGCTTAAATTAAAAAGCTGAACAGGAATGAACATACTGTACTAAATAAAGGAATTAAATAGATTTTTTCTGAAATATGTATGTTTCGTTAAAATGTTAACTTTTTAAAATGCTGGGTGTTAGTATTAAATTCAATTTTAAAAAGATCAAACAGTTATTTATAATCATGAATTACCTTGATAGTTACTACTAAAAAGTATTTAGCATTGGTTCCTTTTACAAAGGTACTAAACAGTACATAACAAAAGCCATAAAGTCATGGCTTAATAAGTTCAAATCTTTGTTTTGCGGGTTTTTTAAACAAAGCATACCTGCACTGATCAGCATGTGTTATTTTATGCTTGTGGTGGCCCTCTCTTTAAAACACATATAAGCATACATAGAAGATCTAATTTTAGGAGTAAAAGTGTTCAGAATACCAAGTCCTTTTATTTCTAACCAGACACCTACCCAAGGCATTACTGAGAAAAACAATCATGAGATAAGATAAGGTTTGGGAGTAGATAACAGGTGACAATAGAAGGAATATACCTCAGTGTAATAAATGCTATATATGACAAACCCACAGCCAAGATCATACTTAATGGGTAAAAACTAAAAGTGTTTCCCTTAAGATCAGGAACAAGAGAGGGATGTTCACTTTCACCACTCTTATTCATGGTATGGAAGTTCTAGCCATAGCAATCAAACAAGAAGAAGAAAAAAAGGCATCCTAATTGGAAAGAAAGAAGTAGAGCTGTCATTATTTGCAGATGACATGATACTGCATATAGAGAACCCTAAAGATTCTACTAGAACTAATAAATAAATTCATTAAAATAGCAGGATGCAAAATAAATATTCAGAAATCAATTGCATTTCTATATACCAATAATGAACTATCAGAAAGGGAAACTAAGAAAACAATCCCATTTACAATTGCATAAAAAAAATACCTTGGGCCCTAACTGGTTTGGCTCAATGGATACAGCATCGGCCTGCGGACTCAAGGGTCCAGGTTCGATTCCGGTCAAGGGCATGTACCTTGGTTGCGGGCACATACTCAGTAGGGAGTATGCAGGAGGCAGCTGATCGATGTTTCTCGCTCATTGATGTTTCTAACTCTCTATCCCTCTCCCTTCCTCTCTGTAAAAAAATCAATAAAATATATTTTAAAAAAACACACCTTGGAACAAAATAAACTAACAAAGTGGAGACAGACTCATGGATAAAGAGAACAGACTGATAGCTGTCAGGGAGGAGGGAAGTAGGGGCTGGGTGAGATGGTTGAAGGGATTAAATAAAGAAAAAAAAGTAAGACTCCTAGATACATACAACAGTATAGTGATTGCCAGAGGGAAGGGGGGTGGGGAGGAAGAAGAAGGTAAAGGGAGATCAAGAGTGATGGAAGGAGACTCCAAGTGGGATGGTGAACACAATATAATATACAGATGATATATACTTGAAAACTATATAACTTTATTAACCAATGTCACTACAATAAATATAATTTTTTAAAAAAAGAAAGAGATGATAAAAATTAATTAATAACAAAAACCATGCTTATCACCCTGTCTGGTATATAAGAGGCACTCATTCATTACTTTATTCATTCTACAAGCACATGCTGAGCTTGCAGAGTACTCTTCCATGTGCTGGAATGTCTCCAGCCTCACAATGTTTATGTTGTGGAGATCAGTCAGTAAGTATGTAACACAAAAATAGTAACATCCCTCACTATCTAAAACAAACCAATTACTGACAGTGTATTAGGTAGCAATTATTTGTAGGGGGCAGGAGTAGCAAATTTTCGATAATGAATTATTTTCACAAATACTATCAGAACTACTCAAACATCTATCTATTTAACAACATATCAAGGATATTTACACAATATTTAAAAATAGGTTGAAATAGAAGGGCCAAATTAAAACAGCATAGACAGGCAAGGCAAATTAATGAATCAAATCGAGCTTGAGAGCACATGCCTGCCCATAAGAGAGCAGTAGCTACTCAACTCCATGACTGGTTGCTCTAAAGAAATGCCAGCACAATGTTACTACAGCTTCACATTAAACAAGAGAAGGAAGAAATACATATTGAAATTGTCCAATTTTAAATGTCTATTGAATGAATGATGGGACTAGTGAATAATTGGGGCCTATAGCCCCAGCTGGGCCTAATAACCACAGGTCACACATGAAGGTCATAGCTTGGAGATAGGTTTTATTTCACTTATGCTGTGTTTTGTTTTGTTTTTAATATTTTTTAATGATTTCAGAGAGCAAGGGAGAGGGAGAGATAGAAACATCGATAAGAAACATCATTGATCGGCTGCCTCCTGCACATCCCCTGCTGGAGATAGAGCCTGCAACCCAGGCATGTGCCCTGACCAGGAATTGAACCATGATCTCCTGCTTGGTTCATAGGTTGATGCTCAACCACTGAGTCACCATTGCTGGGCTCTTATGCAGTGTTTTTGAAAATGTTGAGCTTCTGCTTCATTCCAGGCACTGAGATAGGCAAAAGATTAGGAAGCGTTTTCAAGATACATCGCTCTGGTCATACTCCTGAATAAAGTTCACAGAGAAAACTGGAGAGGCCTCATGAGAAAACCAAAATGAGGACTAGGGTGTGCCATGGCATAGAAGTCAGGAGACCATAGAATTCCAGTGGTATAAGGACTGAACAATATTGTTAGAATTGAAAACAATATTGTTAGGAAGTTATAGGTGACATTAGGGAGAGATATTTTTGGTAAGTGCTGGTGACACAGGTGCAAGAGCATAGAGACATAAATTGGAGAAGAAGAATTAAAGGCACCAAATATGGATTACTCTTTTGAGGAGTTTAAATAAAAAGGAAAGAAAACATTGTATAGTAGTATAGCATAACATGAGGGAAGAATTTATTTTAAGAATTTTTAAGGATAATAAAAACTTTGAGTAGGTTTGCAGTCTAAGGGATCAGAAGACCTTTTCCCTGTAAAAGAGACTAGGGCATAACATATCTATTTGAAATAGTTCATTTCAAAATATCTTCCAAGATAAAGTCTTCCAGCTCTAGAGGATAATGACAATTACCTAAATCAAATCCACTCCACATATGCTCTTTAAAAACAAAACCATAACAATACATGAAATCAACAAGAAACATAAATAAAATCACACATGACCCTTCAACATTCCTAAGAGAGAGAATATTCTGAATATTAAATTGCCATAAATAGAGAAATAAACATGATATTCCAACAAAATTTCTAGAATTACTGAAAGCTTGTGGAATTAAAGTATGGGAAAAGGGACTCTGTGGAAAAGAGGAGTGTAAAACAGAGGACAGAGACTAGACACAAACAAAAATACCCCCAGAAGAAGAAAGTCCAACACTAAGTGCCAAAATCCTGAAAACAGGACTTAGTAGTTCATAGCACCAGCTATGGAAGGGACTAAAATGGAAGAAGGATAGAAAGTAACAACCTTCAAGAAGCACTGTTTCTGGGGAAGAATCATATTAAATAGAGAAAGAATGGTACCTCTGGGAGACATAGCATCCTACTTCTTAAAGTGAAATAAAAAAGAAAACTTTTAAAGTTCTACAAAAAAAAAAGAAACACCAATATCATCTATAATAATAAGGGTGTGATATGCTAATTAGACCAGACGTCCTTCCAGACATCCATCCAGATGACCTTCCAGACGAAGCCAGGGCTGCAAGGGAAGCCCGGGTCCCAGGTGCCTGCCGGCGGCCAGAGGGAAGCCCAGGTCGCAAGTGCCTGCCGGCAGCCAGAGGGAAGCCGATGCCAGCAGCCGGGGGAAGGAAGACCTACTCTTGCACAAATTTCATGCATCGGGCCTGTAGTCCTATATAATAAAAGCCTAATATGCTGTGTCCAGTCGTCCAGTCAGCCATTCAACCAATCAAAACGTAATATGCTAATCATATGCTAAGGCCACTCAACTGCTCACTACGATGTGCATTGACCACCAGGGGGCAGACAGTCGACCAGTCAACCAGTCGCTATGATGTGCACTGACCACCAGGGGGCAAATGCTCTGACCAGTTGGTTAGCTTGCTGCTGGGTTCCAGCCAATCGGGACTGATCATGCACCAGTGGGGTCCCTCAGCATGGCCTGAGCCCTCTCACAATCTAGGACCCCTTGGGGGATGTCAGAGAGCTGGTTTTGGCCTGATCCTGCACTGCAGGCCAGGGCGAAGGACCCACAAATTCATGCACCAGGTCTCTAGTTGGTTAATAAGACTGAACGTCATTATACTTCAGGAAATAGTGCTCTTAAATTAAAAACCCTATCTAAAAAGTGCCTAGAAGTAGGAAAAATTATTTCCATATAAAGTTGATATACAAAATTGTATTTCAGTTGATGAAAATTCTCTTGCTCCAAAAAAAATTATTTGACACAAGAAAACTACCATTCTCTCCTAACTAAATTAAATAACATCAAATGAATATTTTGAAAATTAAGAGAAAATTAGATTTAGAAATTCAAAAACTAAGGATTTTCTTTTAAACTAGAAAAATAAGCATGAATGTTCATTAAATAGAGAAATTGATATAAAGGACAAACCATCCCAATAAAGAAAAATAAATTATAAGTTGCCCAGGACAGAACAAATTCAAATGAACATTTAATAAAGAATGATTAGAAGGCAAAATAACAACCAAGAAAATTAAAATAAGATTTAAAAAAACAACAACAGGGGAAGTTAAGAAGATCAGAGAAAAATACTTAAAATGGAAAACAGGAAAAGAGGGTCCAACATACTTATAGTAATTGGAATCCCAATAGAAGAAACACAAAATAATACACCAGAACTAAAATTTAATCAAGAAAATTTTTCTGAAAATGAGAGATAACAAATTTTACATATATAAAGGTATAACTGTATACATGAGAAAACTAAATAAAGCAGTCCCAGTAAAACTACTGTACTTCACAAAAAAAGAAAAATTCTCAGTACCTGCAGACAAAAATATCAAATTAGTTATAAACTACTTTTGAACACTGGCTAGAGAGTAAAAGAATTGCAAATAAATCTGGAACTCATCTTAATAGGTTTATTTTTGTGGTTGTAAAGGTGTATGAATTCTTAAACTATTTTATGTGCATTGAAGGGATAAGCAAATGAGTAAATGTGTTGATGTTGCCAGAAGCCAGAGACACACAAAAGAGACAAACAAATATGGAATGGAGAAAGGCAAGTAAAGGCAACTATTTTTCCTAATTTGTCATCTTCCTTTTAATAAATAGAAACTTTTTATTTTTAAAAACTCCTTCTGACAGTATATGCACATTAAGAAAAATACCTACGGTGTTATATTCCCTCAAACATATTCCTGAACTTTTCCTCACAAATATAAAATGTACATCCCCCACCCAAACCCTAGAAGGCACCACTCATGCCAAAATGGAAGAGAAAAGGAAAGTAACAGAAAAGAAGGAGACTTTAATGAATTGTGAGGGTTAATGAGAGAAGAGTCATACTCCCTCTGTTGTGCCTTAAACCAGTGGTCAGCAAACCGCGGCTCGCGAGCCACATGCGGCTCTTTGGCCCCTTGAGTGTGGCTCTTCCACAAAATACCACGTGCAAGCGTGCACAAACAATGCGATTGAAACTTCGTGGCCCATGCACAAAAGTCAATTTTCGGCCTGGGCGAGTCTATTTTGAAGAAGTTTTATTCGACGTACCTATAGTTTAACTAAGACTTAAAACTTTAAGTAAAGTTTATTAAGTTAATTTTAGGGAATGTTGTGGAGTGAAAGATGTAGTGTCAAGGATTGAGAAAGGTATGTTGAGATGGTTTGGACATATAGAGAGGATGAACAAAAGGAGATAGAGGAAACAAGTATACAAGAGATGAGTGTGGATGGGAGAGTTGGAAGGGGTCGACCTCAGCGAATGTACCTCAATCAGATTGAGGATGTTTTTAGCAAAGGCCAGCTTAGGAGTACCCTAATTAAGTTAATAACAATGTACCTACCTATATAGTTTAAGATTAAAAAATTTGGCTCTCAATAGAAATTTCAATCGTTGTACTGTTAATATTTGGCTCTGTTGACTAATGAGTTTGCTGACCACTGCCTTAAACCATACAATTGCAGTAGGAAAGGACATCAGAAGAGAGAAATATGATCCTCCTCCACGAAAAAATTAAGTATTTTCTTAGGTTTAAAAACTTTTCAATGAAAAAATGTCCTGTTGCCCAGAAGCACCTTTCTAGTTAATGATCTTTAGTTTCTCAGTTAGCTTATGCTGCACAAATCCCATCTCAGTTTATAAGGGAAGGGGCATTTAAGCTGTGAACTGCAGGCTGAAAGAACAGGAGAGTTACAAGCAGGATATGAGCTGACAGCCGGAGTCCGTGGGGCCCACTCATGCTTGGGCTACAAGGATCTTTGCTCCTTGGATTGGTGGAGAGGAGTGTGTGCTGACTTAAGGTTCTAGCACTTTCTTGAAAAATCACTGCACAGTTAACTTTTAAATTACTGAGAATAATTGTAGCGGTCAATAGAAAACACCAACCTCTAAAGTAACTTCCTACAGCATAATATGAAGAAGTAGAATACATGAAGCAATGATGCACAGAAAATCAGGTCTCATCACTAGCTTTCTCTCTCAAGAAAATCAGTTCATCAGTTAAAGGACCAATTTGAAACATGGTTGGTTTACAAATTTTCATTTGTGGTAAAAAAAATTACAGATGGATATATTCAAACCAACATTCTAAGTAAAACTGTGAGACTGATTAATTACTGACAGTTAATAAAATTACAATGGAAAATTGATTTTTCACTAGTAGTTAAAAGCTATTTGCCGCATGTCAGAATGAAGACCACCTAGGAAGCAAAAAAACATAAAACACCCACTAGAGCACCTCATTTAATCCTAAAAAGAGGAAAGAAGTTTAATACTGTGTCCCCAGAAACATAACTTCTTCCCTTAAACTTTGATTTTATAACATCTACTTGCAACAACTCAATAAATGCTTGCCTCATGATTAGCCATTAATCTGACTAGCAAAACAATTTTTTCTTTTATAGCTCAATCCTGCTTGACCTAGAGATGCCACAAAACTCTATAGTGTGTGCGTGTGTGTGTGTGTGTGTGTGTGTGTGTGTGTGTTCGTTCAAGTAAATAGTTTAGAGGCCATTTCCTATCTATGCAAATTCCTGATTAACCTTCATCCCAAATGCACCCATCTCATTTCATTTTTGTATGTGTGGTTCAACTGTTCACACTGATGTGATGTCTGAATTACAGTGCCCTGAGCAAAATGCTATTCTTTTATATAGAAATAAGAAAATAAACTCTCCTTGAGCAGATCAATTGGACCATGATTTTCCTCACTCGAAGGGATACACCTTTATAGAAATAGGCAGCTAGGGTGCTAGCCGGCCCATCATCTTTCTTTAAAGAAAAGTCACACCTTCGGTCCTGAGGGATTGGTTTGACCAATCATTATTCTATCATCATCCTTCCCAGGTACAGACTCAAAATGTGGTAAAATTTAGATCAATTTCCTTTTATTTCATTTTTCCTATAGGCCCAGGTCACATCCTCTACATAATTCATTCATATTATCTTAAATGTTCACCTCTATATTTGCAAAATTAAAATTCAGATCCACTGTTCAATTGTCCTTTTTTTCTGTTTCTGAATAGAAATAGCTTCTGTAGTTTCTCATTTGTGTGAGACAAATTAGGTATTACCTATGTTATATTTTGCCAAATTTTAATACTTATTGTAATAAAATATGTAAAAACAAACACAGAGAAAAAATGAGTAAATAAAAGTTGTAAATATATGTTAAGACCAACTAAATATCATCAAGAGTATACAATTGTATTCTAAAGCCATATGAAGGTTTTCCTGCTAAACATTAGGCAAATTGGAATACTCTGTCCTATTTATTACATAATTAAGTATATTTAATGTAGAAGAATTAGGAAAACACAGATATAGCTATAGAAAATTAAAATCTCCCATAATTCCAGTACCTGAGATAACCGTTAACATTTAGTTCTCTCCTATTTTAACTCTGTCCTTTTCAATTTTTCCCATTTTTATACATGTTGTTTTTTCTTACAGTAGTTGGCTTTATACTGTGTAGCCTGTTTTATAATGTACTTTATATGTCAATAAATATACATCTAAAACTTCTTTATGGCTGCATTTTATGAATTTTATGGATATCCTATTTGGATTATCCAAACGTTAAAAGATTTTTAGATACTATACCTGAATCCATTGTTTGCACATAAGTTTGACTTAATGATTGCTTTGTAATAGTTAATGCATACTGTCCAGGCTCCACTTAAAGCCTACTATTGTATAAAAACATCAGCAAGAATGTTTAGCTCTTCTAGGAAACCATGCATAATAATGTAAAATCCTGCTAAATACATTTTCTTATTGAACTACAGAATTTAGTTCCTCAGGCTCGTCGTCTATCAATTAGAGTGATAAGCAGGCACTCAAAAGCTAGCTTTTCAATTATATTTTCTACCTTTCAACTGAAATGTTCCTGTCATTGCATATCGTGTAGTAATTTTGAAAAGGCTTCATCTTAGCAACCAAGTGATAACTTTAAAACCAAGAATCTGAACCAATTAATTCCTAACATTAATTACTTCTTTTAAAACAAAGGCACTTTAAAGTAAGTGACTGCAAATACACTTTTTATTCCATTAACAGTCCTTATCTCTTTTTCCCCCAGCTCACAGTTCTGTTGACAACTCATGCTCAGACTCAAATCATCATTCAAATCATAATTAAAGCATAACTCTGAACTCTGTGTGTACATGCTAATTCCATAACCACCAGATGTAAAAGCCACATAGAGATTCCTATAGAGTATTATTAGCTGGCAAAGAGCAGAATTAAGATGCATAGAAGTATCTTCTATAGCAAGTAAATATTTTGGTTTTAATTACATTATTACCTAGTTTTATGCTACTAATTACTACAATTTATTCTATAATTGACTCTCAGAAAAAAATATTAGCAGAGCAGTTCTGCAATCTTAAACTGAAGATAATATATACTTGTGATTTTGCCTAACTCCTCAGTTTCCTTAAAAATATAATGCAATTTTTGTAGTAGGTTTGATAAATCTTGTTCCTGTTCTTTCATTAATATATAAAGTTTTCATATAGTACTATAGTTATTTGCTGATTTATTTCTCAGAAACTTTTAAAATTGTATTTTCAAGCCAAAGACAATGTATTAATTCATCTTTACTGCCCAGCACCCAGTCCAGAACTTGAAACTTAGTAGGAACTCAATTAATTTTATCAAATAAATTAATGAATTAATTCTTTAAAGTAGTCTTTTAACTTAACATCGTAAGAGCATTATTGTTAAATACTAGGAAGTATCTATTTCAGTCTTTACAGATGAAAAACCTGAAGCCTTTAGAGCAAAAGACTGAACATTAGAAACAATAACAGTTTGCCTTAGATCAAAAACAAATGAACTAATTCTGAGACTCGGCAGTCATTCATAAGCCACTTGAGCTGCCTGCTTTCTTCCAGTTTATGACCTCAGTGAAGCCTTTCTAGTGAAATAAAGCCTTGTTTTCACTCTGGGGCCATCTATTGCTCTCTTTGTAATTTGTAACAAATTTTAAAGGTTATAAATGTTTGTGGTGAAGCATAGTTGCTGAGCTGCATCCATTCACACATACGTGCCCCTTTTTTTTTTTAACTACAAGACCAGGGACTGGCATTTACTTACTTCATAATAATTTAATCGTACGTACCTTTGAACTCAGGATGTTCTTCAAATGCCATGATGTATGTCCTCCTTAGTCACATAGTAGTCAACCTCATCAAATTCAACTAGGCCAACCTCATTCTCCTAGGAGTAGTAGTTAGCAGCAAAAAGTAAAAAGTTATTTCTTAATGAAACTGTAACTGGACAAACAATGGGTTACAGTTTTTCTTACAATATTAGCTGGTACCCCAAATTCTATTGCTGCCCCCTTTCAAAACTATATATACTTGAATCTTCTCAAAATAAAAAAAAACCCTGATAAATTGTTGCAAATGACAGTGAAATGAGGGAAAACAATCATAAATATACAAATTTTATCTATCACTTTTAAGCCTATTTCCTTTTTTGTTGCTGTGCTTCTTCTTTAATTTCTCTTGAACTAATGTGCCCTCTTATGGTTAAAATAAAAATATAATCATAACCATAAAAGAGTGCAAACATATTAACTGCAAGAAATATTTTTATTTAAAAGGTATTTATTTGACTCAAACCTATGCCTTCAAGATTAAAATGGAAATGTCTTTAATAAATAACAAGAATATGCATTTTATCTGTTCTGTATGGTAGACAATGCAAATAAGGTGCAGCAAACAGACCTTTGTCAAATAGATTTGTGCTAGTTCCTATTTTAAAAAGTGTTTAAATATTTGTTATTTTGTTATTAATTATGTCTATAATTAAGTCTTGCATGTATTGAAGTTGAAATATAGATTAAGATTATTCCTATTTGAATATTATAATTCAAGCATTTAATTTAAGAAAGCTACTACTGAAAAATAGATTATTTTGATTTTTTCTTCATTTTTATTTCTTTAACCTGAAATGAAAGTCTACCCCTAACCTCTAAAAAAATATAAACATATGTATACAAAAAAATTAAACAGCTATGCTATTTATTTGTTCACAATTTGCTCTCAGTGATCTCTTATTTTTGGCTCAACTGAAACATCAGAAAGTAATAAAGATTCATAAATTACCCAGTTAATGTCACCTATACCAATAGTCCACTGAGCTAAGGTAGGGGTTTAGGGAGAAATTGCGTGGATGATTAAGCTTGGTTTACTAAGTCCAGGAAAGTTAGTATAGTTCTACAATACAATATTTCTAACAAGAATTTGATCAAGAAATAAAAACATATATACAGGAAATATAGTTAATTCTGTCTATCTAGAAGACTAGAATGAAAATCAAAGCCATAAACAGAAAATTGGGGCTGGTGCCAGGCGCTGGCAGCAGGTGCAAGCAGGGCTGGCCCTGGGGCGG
This sequence comes from Myotis lucifugus, assembly GCF_000147115.1. Classification (NCBI taxonomy): domain Eukaryota; kingdom Metazoa; phylum Chordata; class Mammalia; order Chiroptera; family Vespertilionidae; genus Myotis; species Myotis lucifugus. Next base: position 1,269,429 of record NW_005871144.1, on the reverse strand, counting down.
GACTATGGAACATGGGAGCAAAGAATTTTCAGTAACCACCAGAGACTCACCCAGATGACAGCGACCAGTGCCCCATCTTGGTCTGGGCCCCCTCCCCCCCCCCGCTCACCTGCTCCACCATCCCGCTACAGCAAACGCCCGCCATATTCCATGCTCTGCCACCTGCTGCTGACACCCGCCATGTTCTGCATGTGCCCTCTGGTGGTCAGCACACATCATAGCGACCGGTTGTTTGGTTGTTCGGTTGTTCCACCATTCAGTCTATTTGCATATTAGGGTTTTATATATATAGACAAGAGGCCTGTTGCATGAAAAGATTCATGCAATAGGCCTTCCCTTCCCCTGGCTGCCTGCACTGATTTTCCTCCGGCACCCGGGACCCAGGCCTTCGCTCCGGCTGGAGCCGCCTTCAGTCTTTGCTGCTCCGGCAGGAGTTGCCTTCAAGCCTTCGCTCCGCCGCTTTGCGCCTACGTATGCAAATTAGCCGCCATCTTTGTTGGTGGATAATTTGCATATCTCGCTGGTTAGCCAATGGGAGCGTAGCGAAGGTACGGTCAATTACCATGTTTGTCTATTATTAGATAGGATCGTCTATATTCTATATACAGTAGGTCCTCAGGTTACATCGGAGATCCGTTCCTACGGCGCAACGTAACACAATTTTCGCCATAAGTCGGAACCCACCTACATAAGCACCTGCGTCACTCACATGGAGCACATACACAACAGTAATAAAGTGAAACAGTAAAAAAAATTTAAAAGGTAACAATTCCTGACCTTTACTTGTGGTAAATAAATAATAAAAAACATAAAGCACATATGTACATACGTCGAAATGACAGAACTTTTTTTATATATATAAATAAATGGGAAATGGCGATGTAACCACGAAACAACATACATTGAGTCTGACGTAACCTGAGGAGTGTCTGTATATGATGTTAATTTTTTATTTTAAGTGAACACAGAGTATTGAAAGGGCTGCAAGCTGGGGGTAGGAAACCTGGATCCCAGTTCTGTTTGTACTCCCAAGCAAATTTGAGCAAGCCATGAAATACTCTGATTCTTGATTGCTCGCCCTATAAAGGAGGAGAGTGAATTAGATAACCTCAGCTCTCCTTTCTAATTTAAAACTAAACATGCTCAAAGTCACTAATCATCCGAGAGATGCAAATCAAAACAACAATGAGGTACCATCTCACACCTGTCAGATGGTTATCATCAACAAATCAACAAATGACAAGTGTTGGCGAGGATGCAGAGAAAGAGGAACCCTTGTGCACTGCTGGTGGGAATGCAGACAGCTGCCGCCACCGTGGAGAACAGTATGGAGTTTCCTCAAAAAACTAAAAATGGAACTCCCATTTGACCCAGTGATCCCAAGAAATCAGAAACACCAATCAGAAAGGATATATGCACCCCTATGTTCATAGCAGCACAATTTACAATAGCTAAGATTTGAAAAGAGCCTAAGTGCCCATCAGCAGAGGAGTGGATTAAAAAACTGTGGTCCATCTACACAAAGGAATACTATGCTGTTTGTAAAAAGGAAGGAACTCCTACCATTTGCAACAGCACAGATGGAACTGGAGAGCATTATGCTAAGTGAAATAAGCCAGTCAGAGAAAGATAAATATCACATGATCTCACTCATTTGTGGAATATAATGAACAACATAAACTGATGAACAAAAACAGATCCAGAGACAGAGAAGCATGGATCAGACTGCCAAACCTCAGAGGGAAGGCAGGGGAGGGTGGAGGGAAGGGGGAGAGATCAACCAAAGGATTCGTATGCATGCATATAAGCATAACCAATGGACACAGACACTAAGGGGGTGAGGGCTCGAGCGGGGGGGAGAGGGGGGAGGGGGCCAATGGGGGGATAAGGACACATATGTAATACCTTAATCAATAAAGAAAAAATAAAAATAAATAAAAACTAAAGGGCTTTTTAATAGTATATATGGCCCTAGCCTGTTTGGCTCAGTGGACAGAGTGTCGGCCTACAGACTGGAGGGTCCCGGGTTCGATTCCGGTCAAGGGCACATGCCCGGGTTGCAGGCTTGATCCCCAGTAGGGGGCCTGCAGGAGGCAACGGATCAATGATTTTCTCTCATTATTAATGTTTCTATCTCCCTCTCCCTCTCCCTACCTCTCTGAATTCAATAAAAATATTTTTTAAATAGTACATATGAAAAAATATACAAGTATTTTATAAATGTAATCCAAAATTACAAGTTGTTAGCTTTTTAAGATAATACTTTTATATTTTAACACTGTATTTGACTATTTTGCAAAAATACTCAATAATATTCAGACAAATTAGGATAGGATAAAATATCTGGTGAATGCACTTTTAAACTATAATCACTGAGAATTACTGTAATTTCCATTATCATTTTCCTACTATTTATGTTACTTTTGATTAAATTATTTATCTTTTATTTTGTTTTGCTTTTTGTTATATGTTTTTACTTCTATATTTTGAAGATGGGAATATTTTCTCCCCATAGTACCAATATTCAATAAAAGGTCGTCAATAAGATTGACCAACACAAACAAGATTGAGATTGCCAGTTTAAGAAATACAAGCAATTAAGACCCAGGTGAGTGAGTATGTTCTCATACTAAAGAAAAACTTAGACATAATATATTAAAGGGTTTAAAAGTATATGCAATAGATGTATGTTTACACCAAAGTCAATCTAATGATAAATTATTGTAATTAAAGATATCTTTGTTGATAAGGATGGAAATAACTGCCTAAAGGACCAATAGAACATACATTAGAATTGGCAGTATATTGCTCCCAGTTCTTGAATGTCATAATTCCCCACTGCACAGAGAGCTAAAAATCAAGAAATGATCAGTCCAGTGGTTCCTCAGTGATTTCTCAGCATAGCCTCAGCATGGTAGAACCTCTGTTAAGGTCTCCAACAGGTTAGTGGTAGCCAGGACTGCAGCCTGTGCCAAGAAGCCACAGTGCATTGACTAGAAAAACCTCCCTTTGTCCCCGTTTCTACCAGCTCTTTTTCATCCTAGTCTTCCCTGGAAGCAAGAGCAAGGCTTTCTCTTCTCCTATAAAAAACTGCAGCCAAGGTCGAGTTCATAGGTGATCAAGTAAATGGTCAGGAATCTCCATTCCCTATCTTTACTCCCCACCTCGGTCAGATGCTCCTTTGGCCTCAGACTGCTCATGCTGGGCTCACCGCCTGGATATCACTCAAAGCCACATGTAAGACCCACGCCTTAGCAAGCACCATGAAGGGCACCCATAAGTGCAGCTTCATTCTGTAATTTCTGATTTGTAATACCAGATATTTTACATTGATCTCTAAGTATCTACTTCAAAACCTCCTACCCTGTACTTCCAATTTTTTATGACTCCTAGTATTGCAAACCTCTGAGATCTGCTCAGCCCTTCAAATATCACTGCTATTCTAGGCCTGCCTCCACAACCTCAGTGCTAGCAGCATGAGGAGCAGAATAGGGAATGGCTAAGACTCTGGAACCAAAATACCTGGCTTTGGATCCCAGCTTGTTTACAGTGTACTTACTAGCTTTGTGACTTTGGATAAGAAATTTAACCTCTCTAGAAATCAGTTATCTATAAAATTGGGATGAGTAACAATCTTACATAGTTACCATGAAAATTAATCATGTTTTTACAAATAAAATACTCAGAATAATGCCTGGTACATAATAAGTAATTTAGAATGTTAGCTATTAGAATGGCCAATTTAACTTTATTTAAATTAACATTATTAGAATGGCAGAAGACCTAAAAAAGCAATTAAATTAATTTTAATGACTCAACCATCTGGTAATCTTAGTTTCTATTTTTTTAAATTAAGGTGCTCCTATATCCTAGCTTCCCGGTTTAACCTTGTTGTCCTGGGGTAATTATTAGAACAACCTATTTTGTTCTAGGTGTCCAGATTTGGACAATAAAGTATGTAATCACCCTAATTATGATATAGAATTCTCAGTTGTTCTCCCGTACAATTAGGAGAATGAATTAGATGGACTCTGAAATCAAGTAAAACATAAGGGTTTGTGTTAAAATAGATAGTATTTTGTTAAAATACAAATGTATTTTGAATGTTGTTAAAATACAAATGAAAAGAAGAAATATATGAATGTTTTATAAATATAGTCTAAAATATTATAAAGTTCTATTAGGTTTTGTTAAGATGACATAACTTGATGGCTTTTTAAATTTTAAATAAGAAGAGTTTGAACTTACATGTGGAGATCTTTTAGTTCACTTGTTCAAAATGCGTGCGAGTCTCTCTGGAACTGTGCCCTCACTCTCCTTCAGTTCTTCCTCTCCTACTTGCTTTCACTCCCTCTTCTTTCCCCTAGATGTGAGGGTGAGTGAGGGGTGGTCAAGAAGAGAGAGAGCTTCTTCCTTTCCTTAAACTCAACCTTCAAATCAGGGTTTCCACCCAAAAAACTGGCCAGTTTCCAATTCCAGCCTGGAGAGCAATCATTCCAATACAAATATTATCTGAACTTTTTAAATGTAGGGAAGAAAAAATGGATTTTTGCAAAGTCTTTTGTCACTGCGTGATATCTACAGAATGACAATATAAAACCTGAGAAGTGCTAACATCTTCATTTAGATCATTACTAACATTATAAAGTACTTAAAGCCAGAAATAGCTTCTGGAGGATGACAGAAATTTTTAAAGATTAGATTTAAATACACCACATGAGAACTGTTTTTATTCCTTATTTCTTTTCCCATTACACAGAATAGTTTCTCCAATTTGAATATTATACTATTTATGTCCACCTTCAAATTAATTACATTGCTTCATTATAAATCATGGATTGATAAAACTTATAAAATTTAGACCAAATAGGTATTACTTATAAAGTATATATTACAATCAATGCTACTTACTTAAAAAGTTAATTAATTATATAAACATAGTTCACAATTATGAAAAAGTACTTTTATATACTTCAGTAGACATACAAAATGTAATCTTAAATATGAATCACACTATAATTGCTTGATTGTTGCAATGAGATGAAAGGAAAAAAACAACAAGGATCCTGCAGAGAACAAGAAACTGTGAAAGTAATCATAGAGGGAAATAATTGTTACATTTATGATTCTTTCGATTATGGATTATGGAGACGACTTCTTAGCAACCTCTTCCATTTCAAGACAGCATGGTGTTTTATATAATAAGGCTCTGAATAAAGCAACTATTATCAATAGTGTTTGCAACTTAATTGGCTACCTTTGAAGTTAAAAGGGTCTTTTTGCTTTCTAACTTTGATTCACAGCTGTATTTTAAAACATTGCCATTCTGTCCAGCTGTTTAACCTCCATTTATGTTCTTAGAGTCTCTGGAGTATAAGTGCATATATGTTTTATTAGAACTGAGAAACATTTTCACAAGGGAGGAATAAGTGCAAATTCTATTAAACATCTGTTAGTTTATGTGTTTATCCAACATGTCTACACTGCACCCCTATCCTATTATAATTACATTTAACATTAAAAAGAACTTCACTTTAAACCACAAGCAGAATTTCGTAAGTTCTTAACCAAGGCTAGCCTCTAATGCCTAGCCCATTTACCAGAAATAGTACTAAGAAGGACGCATTTCCTCTTTAAAGGTTTGTCTGGAAGAAGCCTTGGTGAAGGCTGATGTTCTCAAAGGTATCTACCCCAACAAAAACACCAGTTAATGAAGATGGCTGATTGAGAAATGAATTTCACTGCCCTGGTTTAACCAACCAAAAAGAGAGGAAGATTTGGTGTAACCAAAAAAAGGGGGAGACTTACTAATATTAATACTGTAAAGAGGAAAGGAAAGAAGGTAAAAATGTACACCTCATTATTAAAAGGGGAGATCAAGAATTACATGACCTAAAAATCTTGGAAGGTTAAATTTGGGGGAAGGAAATATTCATCTCAGGCTAATCTCAATGATCCGTTTCATTTGATTTTCCTGCAGTGAGGTCTTCACTATAATATGACAACATCCTCTTTAATTAATGCCATAGAAAATAAGTGTTTATTTGATGCCTGTTAAGTATCATTTGATCAGTAATACCAACATAGAAAGTGTAAGAGAGTGTATTATTAGATACAACAATATTTAAAGAGCAATACACTGATCACGAAGTGATTTTTCCCACTGTGATATCACTTCAAGTGACTTGGTGTTTTGATTGATTTCTGTTTTTCCTGGATGATCTACGCTTATATAAAACTATTTGTAAGGAACTAAATGCAGTTGCAGGCAGTGAGGTCCAGTCTTAGATCTCACTTCATCAGTCCCTGTAGGGAAGGAGTCCTTCTGTCCCTCAGCCAGTTCCTCCTGCTGCTGGCTCTACTCCCTGCTTGCCCTGAAGAAAGGTATGTTATAATCTCAGAGACATTGAAAGGCTCCCAAAAAATCTCTCCATGGAATCCAATACTGACAAATTCCCCCTTTTATGGCTTGTCCTGCACCTCAAGGAATTGACTCCAGAAAGCCCATATTAAAATACAAATATGTTACTGGAAAATCTAATACTTTATCACCCATTATGATAGCAACATCAATTTTGTAACTTCCTCAGCTCTTTGTTAGAAAAGGCATTAAAAAATGAAGTTGGTTTTCATTCATTCAAATATATATTGTCAGTCTACCACAGCTAGACTAAATGCTGAGAATCTCAAAATAAATAAAACAATGTCCTATCCTCAGGAAGTTTACTGTCTGGTGGGGAAGTTGGACATATATACAATCATTTTGTTTCATGTACTAGATAGGTCTTAATAAGAAATAATTTGAAAACAAAAAACAGAAACACTTGGAAAACCTGGAACAAATGAATAAATTACTAGAAGCATACAGTCTTCCAAACAGGAACAATTAGAAAACCTGAATAAACTTATGACAACTAATGAAATTGAAGTAGTAATTAAAAATATCCCAGCAAACAAAATTCCTGGGCCAGGTGTCTTCACAGGCAAATTTTACCAAACATTCAAAGAAGAAATAACACCTATCTTTATCAAACTATTCCCAAAAATTCAAGAGGTAAGACTCTCAAGCTCATTTTATGAGGCCATTATTCTAATCTCATTATCCTAATTCTTTAGATAAAGATGCTACAAAGAAAAAAAATTATAGGCCAATATCCCTAATGAACATAGATGCTAAAATTTTCAACAAGGTATTAGCAAACTGGATCCGGCAAAACATTAAAGAGATCATGCACCATGAACAAGTGGAATTTATTCTGGGGATAGAAGATTGGTACAATATTTGAAAATTAATAAATGTGATACACCACATAAACAAAATGAAGGATAAAAACCACATGATAATATCAGTAGATGCAGAAAAAACATTTGATAAAATCCAGCACCTATTTATGATAAAAACTCTCAGCAAAGTGGGAACATACCTCAACATAATAAAGGCCATACTAGTATATGATAAACCCACAGCCAACATCATACTGAATGGGCAAAAACTAAGTGTTTCCCTTAAGATCGGGAACAAGACAGGGATGACCACTTTCACCACTCTTATTCAACATAGTACTAGAAATTCTAGCCACAGCAATCAGACAAGAAAAACAAATAAAAGGAATCCAAATTGGAAAGGAAGAAGTAAATTTGTCATTATTTGCAGATGACATGATTCTGTATCCACCAAAAAAATACCAGAATTTATAAATGAATTCAGTAAAGTAGCAGGATACAAAATTAATATTCAGAAAATGGTGCATTTTTTAAAATATATTTTTATTGATTTCAGAGAGAAAGGGAAAGGGAGATAGAAACATCAATGATGAGAGAGAATCATTGATCAGCGATCAGCTGCTTTTCGCACGCCCCCTACTGGGGATGGAGCCCGCAACTTGGGCATGTGCCCTAACCAGGAATTGACTTCCTGGTTCGTGGGCGGATGCTCAACCTCTAAGCCAGGCTCAGTGACATTTTTAAACACCAATAATGAACTATCAGAAAGAGAAACTAAGAAAATAATCCAATGTACCACCCATGGCCATGTAATTCACTCTATCCCCATATCAATTTCTTTGAAAGAGAATCTGAAATAATTGTCACTTGAATACAATAAAGGTAGTTTCAAGATGAGCTTTGAAGAAAAGGTAAGCATCTTCCAGGGGAACAAGTGGGTAAAATGCAACCCAAGCAGACAGAATGTCATGTTGAAAGGTATGGATGGAGCAAAGTAGCCTATATAAAGATCTTTGGCCATGAAGCAATTGATTATGCTAGGAAGACAGTCAAGGACCAAATGACAAAGTACTTTTTATGCTCTGCTAAAAAGTATGGTTTTTATCCAATAATTTATAGAAGTGGGGTGTCAAATTTTTTAACCAGAGGAGGGACAAGTGCAGACTTGTGTTTTAGAAAAAAACAAAAAACTCTGACACCAGGTAGAAGGATGAACTAGAAGGAGACCAGACTGAATGCTCCACTCAATAAGCTATTGCAATAATTCATACAAGAGATGGAGCCGTCTCAAAATAAGACCGTGACAAAGGGGATATAGAGGAAAGGAAGGATTAAAGAATATTATGAAAACAATCTAAAATATAATTAAGTCAGTTCAAAAAACCAAAGAACCATAAGCTTTAATATGGGAATAGAAGGAAAGTCTAAACCAAAGCCAAGGCAGATGCTAAGGGGTGCACCAGACATAGGAAGAAGAACACACTGGCAGAGAAGAGCACAAAAGATACACTTTGCATTCTTTCCGATCTTTCCTTGGGGCAGACTTTCCTATGGTCTCTGAATATTTTAACCCAAATAAAGGCAGACTCCAAATCTTCAGGATGTGAGCACCAGGGGCGGCAAAATAATTGGTAATCAAACCTTTATCAAAGGTTTACTCTAGTTATCCTGCCATTTTATTAAAATGAGTGTCAATTAGGCCTACCACATAAAAGGACAAGAATTCATTCCTGGTGAAGCCTTAACTTGCAGGTGCCAGGCCTTGTTTCATTATGTATTTAATTAGAAGTTTTTGTGTTACGGTTTTCCCTTGAATTCCAAGAATAAAAATTTTAAAAATGAGAAATGTGAACTTCTCTGATGATCCTATGACTTTGAAGCCACATATCTGAATATATGATCTCTTGCTTTTGCATTTAGAAGCCCTGGGGAGTAACATTATCAAACTGATTAAGAATGCGTAAATTTTCATAAGAATATGCAATCTTGGCCAGCTCAGCACAGGACACTGAAGTGACTAAGTATCAAATTAAAGATTATTCATTTTTGTGTGGAATTCACTCCAGCAAGAAATTGAACAAGGGGATTTAAAATCCAAAAACAGTAGGACCACCTCCTGAGACATTATTAATTATTAGTGGGCCTCGGTCTTTCAGTTTCTTATCTCCCTATACACCCAATGCTCCCATTGCTTTAAATTATTATCATTATTTGCTAAATGCCTTCAATGTACTTGGTACCCTGGCAGGCGTAGAAAAAGGTATCATACCTGCCCAGGGGTTTTTCTGCTGAAATTGCACAGATATAATTTAAGTTTGAAAATGGTCCGTAGTTGTCAGTTACAGTCTTTTCTACAGGCATAGAAGCAATAGAACAAAACTAAAAGTATGTAAGTTCATACACCTTCTTTTTTCCCCTTGGGTCTTCTTTATATTCCACAGCCTGGCCTACTACCCAGAAAACAATATCACAGAAATATGCCACAGGTCAGTAATGAGAGGCCATCAAGAGCTCGGAGTAAATGATGAACACTTAGAAATAATCCTGCATCTCACTTCTCACCCTGCTCCCTGCTGTGTGTGCTGGAGTGGGGGTCTGTGTTCAGAAGCAATGGCAAGTGAGGAGAGTTGAGTGTAGGGTAAAGTCCCAGAGCTGACTTCCTCTTCCCTGTCCCTACCCCAACAAGTCCAAGCCATGACATTGCCAGCAATATCCACACCCTATTCAGATCTTCACATTCTCTCAGAAACCCTGTTCTTCCCAGACATATATATATACTCCAACTCCTGTCACAAATGTCTAGAGAGAGAAGTGGAGTCTGAAACATAGCCTCTGATTTAGGTCTTTCTGTATACATTTGTGTTTCCATAACTATCTAAGTGTATAAAAGAAAGGAATAATGTAAGTAGCCTTTCACCTCTATTTGTTCCTCCAACCCTGTTATTACTAATAAAAAAATTATTTTTAAAAACTAAAAATGCTGTGTTTGTTTACCTCAAGGTCAGATAAGTGATGGGGCAAAAGCAGTGTTCAGAGCTCTATTCTACCATAGGATAAAGAAAACTCCAGACTAAAACCACAGGAGACTAGTGTAGAAAGGAAAGCAGGAAGACCAACCCTTGGACCAATGAAGAAAATAACAGTTGGGAGATTGGTGGAATGGGGAGGAGCTATTGGGAAATGGCCTAAGGCTGGAGAGAATCACGGGGAGGGGGGGGGGGAATTGTTTACTCTACAGAAAGTTACCCTTGGTACATAACTCCACTGCCACTGCAACCACACAAACCATCAACAGCCCCTAGGTCCCATCCCAGCCTCCACCAGTGGCCTTGGGATCCACCAATGGTTTATAACTCGGGTATTCCCTGCTTCCTCTGTCCAGCAGAGAAGAAGAAAGGGAGTTCTTTCTGATGGCCCAAAAGAGAACCATGAGGTAGATCCAGAAATTCAATCACTGAAAGCCAGTCCCTTATACAACATCATTACACACAGTGAATTATCTGAATATGAGCACATATGTTTTTTCCTTTGAAATACATACTCCTTGAAGGCAAAGCTCTTATCTGAGCATAAATACAATGAACAGTGCATATGGATACATTTCCAGAGGTAAGTACTTACATATCTACTGCATTATTGCCGACTGGCTTTACCCTATGTTTTAATTCCCACTAAGCCAGCTCTTCACTCACTGAAACCCAGCAAGGCACTACCAACTATGCCCAATTCCACAACTAGCAATATCCAACTTTGCCACCTCCTCTGGTCTTCTCTTTTCAGTCTCCTCTCTGTATTCATTCTATCCTGCATGTGTTACACACACGTATTCATTACTGATGTAAGGATTATTTACTGAGCGTCTACTATGTACAAGACATTGTGCTGAGTATAGGCACAGTTAAGTTTGGAGTCCCTGGAGTTTTAGCATTCCATTCATGTCTACTCTAACCTACCAATTTCTAAAATGTCAACTAGGTCTTAGTCCACTGAAGCAATATGAATCTAAGTTCTTATTCCTCATACTCCTGACATTTGTCTAGATTCTTGAATGCATGCATAGTTCTTTTCTTACTGATCCTTTACAGTATTGTTGTTTGAACCACCAAAATCCTAGCCCGTTTTCTCAGAATGAACCCCAGTACTTCAATCAAATAATTTGCCTTCAATAGATAGCTCAGTGAAACTGTTTTTTACAGAGATTGTATAAAAGTAACTTTAAAATGGTTATGTCCAGAGATAATTGAGGAGATAAAGAAAGAAAAAGGAGATGGAAATTATAATAAAAGTAAAATAACTAAAATCCTCAAAGTAAGAGGTACAACTGTGTCATGCTTGATGAAAAAAAATATATTTTTCAGGGGTAAATGAGGCAGAGGCAAGTGTTCCCTTGATCAAAAGATTTACAGCATCACCTTGCAATCTGAATAAAGTATGGTTCAGGCTATAAAAATAGAATATACATACTTCTTTTCTGATGATATAGATATAGCACATCTGTAGTATTTGTACACTAATCATGTAAGTTTGTTAAATAACAGATGCCATGTCTCAAATTTTAGCCCCATTTCATCTTTAAAACCTTGCCAAATACCTATAAAAATAAGAATAACCAGGAGGGAAGCATATTTTAAGAATAGGTTAAATGATTTATGAATGGATCAGTCCTCTGCTTTCTCTTATCCACCCAGACAAAAGCTAATATATGATTGTCAGATCTGGAATCCCTAAATGTCATAAACACAAAAGCTGGATAATCTATATATCAGGGTGGGATGTGGGGCACAGAAGGCAAGGGAGAGAGAGGCAGAGAGATTACATTTAAAGAAAACATTTCATATTACATAGTTTCTAAATGTTGGTTAAAGGAATTGTTTAATCTTATTGAAATATATTTTTTCCTAGTTTCTGTACTGCCTTCTTTCTGTCCAAATTACTACTTAATTGTTATTCTTTCTTGTCAGTAAATATCCTATTTTTCCATCTTTTCTATAGATATTTTATTCTTATATTTCTCCAGGTTTTTTCATTCTTGCCTCTTCTCCCCTTTTCATCTGTTTATGTAATCTATTCCTCTCTAAACCACTTCATTTTTTATAAATTGTATCTTAAATCTGGTTTGTACGCCGTCAGATTTATAGATAACAGTGGTAGTAATACAGGATGCTAAAAACAAGTATAAGAACAATAGATACATCATCCTATTTTTAAATTTTTAAATATCAGCTTTTTGTTTTTCTCAAGGAGGTTGCTACCTTACTTTCTTTTTATTGTTATAGCATGTTTACTCAGATAAAGGTATACGCTTGAATCAACGTTTCCAACAAGAACCCAAACTCCAAGCGGGAAGCCCAGAGAATCCAGGGTCTATAGAAACTTGCCCGGCCTCCACTTTTCAATAAGAATAGATTTGGGTCTGGATGAAGTCACCCATGTGCCTCTGAAGAAACAAATGTCAGAGCGACCTATTAAAATCAACCCGGAGCTAGGTAGCAACAATGAGCTGGGGATTAGCACTGACAGCTCCCTTAATGTGATTCTTTGGGACAGGGATTAATTTAATGTGTTGCTGTCAAATGAAACAAAAAACGAGATGGATTTACTAATGACTCTATTTCTATACCACACACACTTTTCCACCCCTGATCTATGTCAGAAGGAATCTGACAGCAAAAGAAAATAATTTTTTAAATGGAAGAAGGCATTGCCTTGTCGACAAACTTTCAGGAAGAGAGTTTTCACTGGGCTCACAAGAGGATGAGCATAGGATGCGGGCCACGTGGCGGGAGGTCTTCGGAGCAGTCTGGCCACCACTACAGGGTCCCCGGCTTGGGCACAAACTTCCACGATGGCCTGCACTTCTCCAGGCCTCCTTTGGCTCCGGATTGAAAGTAAAAGTTAGGAGGCTTCTACATTTCCCAGCTCTAAATTGCTAATCGCTCAAACTGGAGGCCCCCAAACCTGCTGGGAGTTGCAAAGAAAACTCGGCAGTGAGGCTGTGACAGAGAGGGGGCGAGTCAAAGAGCTAAGGTTGATCTTTAGCAACAGTCAAACGCTAAAGCCTCCTTAAAATAATTTGGATTCTTCTTTGTTCTCCCTAACAAAGAAACTTTAATTTGCAGCTCTCTGCGAAGAAAGACAATGCAGACAAGCCATTTTCAGGTGAAAGGTGTCTCGTCAATTAATGATCATTAAGCAATCACTAAGGATTGGCAGGAGCTATTCATCGAATAGAATGCTCATAGCATGAAACTGCATCGATTTGCGGTATCGACTGTGTGGGGCATTGTTCCTGGTGAATGCTTTGTTTTTACCTCCTGGGAGGTGCACACCTCCCTAGTCTTAAGTATTTGTGTACATTCATGTAAGTTCCCCTGAGGTTAGTAAACACCCCCGGTCTCCTCTGGTCGGAGTCTGGTCTCCTTGACAGGGATCGTTGTCCCCGCCAGGCGCCTGAGCCCTGAGTCTGTGGCTAAATCGGCGCCCATCAGGTACAGCCCTCAGGGGGCATTGTTGGGTCGGATCGGACCTGGCGGTGCGGCCCGGAGAAGGGGGCACCCCGCGATGCCGCCGCGGCTGTGAAAACCGGCTGTGACCCAGGAAGAACCTGAAAATGACCGGGAGCGGAGAGATGTGGCGCTCTCGCCTTTCAGCTCGCGCCTCACTCTCTGAAGACGCCCCGGGCCGCGCCCCGAAAAGTGGCTCTTGCT